>NC_142586.1:42765224-43093724 GCF_965207765.1 Zootoca vivipara | reverse complement strand
CAGTGTTTCAATTAACACTGACTTATCCATTGGGCAGGATATTTTTGGATGACACATACTCAAAGGGGTTCTCTGAAGCAGTGGTTCCCAACAGGTGGTCCGGGGACCCCCAGGGGTCCGCGAGCTATGCCAGAGGGGTCCGCAAGATGCTATTAGAATAAAAAATATATTAAATATATTTCGTATGATAACAGATTTTTTGTTTTGGCCGCTTCCTGCATGAGCAGAGTCTAGCGCAAAACTAGAATTAGATAGAGGCAGTAGTTCTGCTGTATGCCGTTAGGTGGCGCTTTACAAACACTAATGTTTTGCAAAGAGGCAGTGTGCGCATTCTACTAACGCTCACCTCCCTAAGATGCTTTGCGCGCATCGGCTTCATTTGTGCGCTACTGCGCAGGTACCCTGTCTTCTCCATTCCCCTCCCTCCTCCCTGGCGCGCGCTGCCTCTTTGCAAAACAGTAGTGTTTGTAAACAAAGCAAGCATTTTCTTCCATGTGTTTCATGAAAAACAAATATAGGAATCGGCTCGACATGCGGTCAGATTTCAGAGTGAAAGTTTCAAGTTTGGAACCTAATATTTCAGAAATAATGGACTCAAAGGACAGATTTAACTTATCTCAATAAGAACTGAAAAGTAAAACTAACTGTATACTGTATACTGATGGAGTACTCTGTTGTAACTGTAAAAAACGTATAAATATAAAATATAAAAAGACTCTTAATTTGGCTCTCACTTTTTAATCTTAGGATTAGGAATTAATGGGGGTCCTTGTCACAATAGTGGCTTGATGAGGGGTCCTCGAGAAAATTTTGTTGGGAACCCCTGCTCTGAAGCATTGGAATCGTAATAATTACATAGGTATGTGATGACCAGTTTTAATTATTGTGGATATCAGATGTAAATAAAGGAAAGGCAAGATCTAGCTCATGACAACAAACTAACCCCATCAGATCCTTACAGGAAACTGAGAGGCTTGGCTTGCTCTGTGTGCTGAATCCAAAACTATGGCTTTGAGGATTCCCCTGGGAATCTAATGGGGAAGCAAAATCTGTTGGAGTGTTAATGCTGTTAGCCCAGGCATCCCCAAACTGCGACCCTCCAGATGCTTTGGCCTACAACTCCCATGATCCCTAGCTAGCAGGACCAGTGGTCGGGGAAGATGGGAATTGTAGTCCAAAACATCTGGAGGGCCGAAGTTTGGGGATGCCTGTGTTAACCCTTCCATCTTATGCGCAGGTTGCATAGAGGTGTAAATAAAACATTGTACTGTATCATAAAGATGCCACAGTCTCCCATGGTCTTCCTTGCAAGGAAACTAAACCCAAGGTAAGTGCTGGAACCCATGAAGTCTTTCACTGATCAGAAACTGAGCTGCATGCAACAGTTTCTGAAGGAGCATCTCCACCCCCATCGTTCTACCCGGACACTGAGGTCCAGCGCCGAGGGCCTTCTGGCGGTTCCCTCACTGCGAGAAGCCAAGTTACAGGGAACCAGGCAGAGAGCCTTCTCGGTAGTGGCACCCACCCTGTGGAACGCCCTTCCACCAGATGTCAAAGAGAACAACAACTACCAGACTTTTAGAAGACATCTGAAGGCAGCCCTGTTTAGGGAAGCTTTTAATGTTTGATGGATTACTGTATTTTAATATTTTGTTGGAAACCGCCCGGAGTGGCTGGTTAAGCCCAGCCAGATGGGTGGAAAAATAAATAAAATAATAATAAAAATATTATTATTATTATTATTATTATTATTATTATTATTCAACAGTCTGCTTTTTCCATTTTTCTTTCACTTAGCAATCTTGTAGTACAGTTATGCACCCACCCCCTTACATGTAGTTTTGACTTTATTTCAAAGTAAAATGCTATAATAAAATAGAGGAAGAAACAAGGAACAAGGTCATCTGGAATGGTCTGTGTGAACCTTTGGCAAAAGGTCTCTTGTTCAGTTCCTGGATTTCTGTATACTCTGATGCTTTATTTTCCTTGTTTCATTACCATCAGCAATAATAATTGCCACCCTTTTAATAATACAGAAGAGGATAAATCACAGACTACTCTATTGCCTTCTAAATCACTGCATTCTTTCAATATTTGTTTACAATGTGCCTGAAATTGATGAATGGTTAAAAACCCTATTATGTGCGATGATACATTCTAAAGGAGCTTCATTTTCCTGCTCTGTGGTGTGCTAATGCTCAGCCAGGGTGTACATCAAGGTGACGTTCAGGCTGGGCACAAGAGAAGGCAGAGTTCAGGCCAGATACAGGTCAAGGCTTTGGGGAAACGCAGAGCTGTGAAGTTGTTCCAGCAAGGAAGAAGCTGAGATAGAACCCTTTCATAGCAGAAGCACCAGGCACACCCTAACTATCAGCACCATATGTGCTGTAAGATGATGCTCCCCTTCAAGGGGCCTGCCCTTCTCTAGTTATCTGTGACTGCAATGAAGCCAGGAAGGCTCAGGTCTTCCAAGGTCTCCTACAGTGGAGCCCTCAAGGTAAGAGGACAAAGGTGCCACTTGTGCCTCACCAGGGAAGAAGAAATTATTCAACAGAACAGGTGACAAAAGAGGGCAGAGACAACCACAGTGCATGCATATGCTAACTTATATGAACAGATGCAAAGTTAATTTAGAAATAATTGGTGCAGTTTAGATTTTTTTTTTTGTGCTTTTCAAGGGTCAGAGTAGGAAATGGAGTGACTGCAATCTAAGAGCCTTAGGGAGAAGGAAATGAGGTGACCAAAGGGGAGAAGCAAGTGGGAGAGTGGGAGAGAGCACCAAAGAGAGAAAAAGAGAAAGTACATAAGCATTAGATAGAAGTGATAAAGCAGATCCGCTTCAAATTGCATAGCTTTTTCATTACCACCATCATTATCAAATGACAGGTCACACCTGCCTCCATTGGCTAAACCCAAACAATCACCGATTTTGTGCTTTCGAGCAGTGCTATAGTGCAAAAACATGTTGGCACATATTGCTATTCTCTGAATTCTCTGTTGTTGTTGCTGTTGCTGTTGCTGTTGCTGTTGTTATTATTTTACAAGGGATCCCCTCAAAATGATTGATCTTCAGAGCATAGGTCAGTGATGCGTTCTGTGATTTGTTGTTTTCTTCGTCACCCTATGTGAAAAATGTGAAGATCCATGAAGATCTGTTGAGGTGCTGGCAAGTATCACATCTATTGTTCTACTGTGCCCTCCTAACACTGTAAACTTTAATTTGATGGTGTTTGTGGGATTGACCCTGTATAAAATCATGCAGATTCAAGATGATGCATTTTAATTCTAGTAGATTGTCTGACATATCCAGATGCCATGAAATAACAAAGAATGTGATTTATAATATTGATAACACCACAGGTTAGGCAGATTTTCTCCTTCAACTTAAACAGTGACTCTTTTTAGAATGAGAAAATCTGCCTAACCCGTGGTGTTATCAATATTATAAATCTTGGGGAAGGATGATCTGTGAGGGCTAGGTGTCTGCTACCTTCACTGCCACCTACTGTACATGGAAATGCCATCATATTAATACCATTGCCTTAATATGATCTCTTCCATTACTGTTACTATTTAACTGAACGCCATTGCAGTGATTCCTCCAAGTCAATTTTGTGCGCCAACATTTTCTTTCACTGCTCCTTTTTACATTAGGCTGGCCAACTTAGCACCCAATATATAGGTCAGCAATACATTGCACTAATTCCATCTGCTCACCACCCCCTATATACCCATTGCATTTGAAGGGTGCAGCCTGTGAAATGCTTTTGAAATGCAGGATTTCTGATTATGTCATGTGTTTGTTCTGGATACAGTGGTACCTCGGTTTATGAACACAATTGGTTCCGGAAGTCTGTTCATAAACTGAAGCGTTCATAAACTGAAGCGAACTTTCCCATTGAAAGTAATGGAAAGTGGATTAATCCGTTCCAGACGGGTCCGCGGAGTACTCAACCTGAAGCGTACTTAACCCAAAGTATGGGTGTAATTGGTTCCGGAAGTCTGTTCATAAACTGAAGCGTTCATAAACTGAAGCGAACTTTCCCATTGAAAGTAATGGAAAGTGGATTAATCTGTTCCAGACGGGTCCGCGGAGTACTCAACCTGAAGCGTACTTAACCCAAAGCATGGGTGTAATTGGTTCCGGAAGTCTGTTCATAAAGTGAAGCGTTCATAAACTGAAGCGAACTTTCCCAATGAAAGTAATGGAAAGTGAATTAATCTGTTCCAGATGGGTCCGCGGCGTTCGTAAACCGAAAATTCATAAACCGAAGTGTTCATAACCCGAGGTTCCACTGTATATCTTTGGGTAATACGTGGCTAGGCTTATATATGAGAATCTCTGAAGTCACATGTTGGTGTGCCAGTTGAGTTTGTTTCAGCATCTTTAATTAATAAACTAATACTTCTTTTTATATACAGGACAACACTTTGATCTTTCTTTCTTGTTATTGTTAACCCCAGGGGTGCCATATTTTGGAGTGCATTCAAGCCTCAGTGTGGAAAAGATCCTAAAGGGAATATCAGAGTTGCATGTAAGAATGCAGGTTGTATACAAGCTGCATACCTCAGAACTTTTTAAAAAATGAATCTAGTCTCTTACTTTTAAAGTTATGGTGTGCTTTCCTAGTAAAAAGTTATGGTGACATTAGAGACACACTAATATTATAGACACAGAAAAGAAAATCCTTTGCTGCCATTTTGTTTGTTCGGCTTGGATGGAGTCCTGCCAAAATACTTTAGCTGGGATAATGGGCCAACAGTGATAATAAATCATGGGGGGGGGGGAATAAAATGTACAAGAGCAATAGATTTCTCTAGGTCACCTTTAATCCTAGCCTCAAGTTCATTTCAATTTTCACACTAAATTTCTTTCTTTCAAGTATGTTTGCTAATTGTATTTAATTTCCCAATTATCTGGTGCTTTGGGCATGGGCTGGCATACATGGTCATTATGGCTTAGGGTGAAAAGAAAGTAATCATTCTTTGTGTCACTCACTTTGGAAGATAATTATCTAGGAACGAGAGCACATGAATCTATTAAAATGTTCTTTACACAGTATTCCTGGTACATATGAATTTGATCCTTGTCGGAACCTGCTACTTTGTTTGCAGTCACACACAGTTGTCTATTCCAAAGTCCCACCAATTTAAATGGGATTTTATGATCCAGGAATGATTCAGAGGGATGTTGCCTATTGTTTCTCACAGATAATAACAACTGATTTGGATGTTTTTTTATAATAAACATTTGTGTATAATCATGTTACAATATTCTGTAGAACAGAGGTGGAGTGCCCTCTTCAGCCTTAAGACCACATTCCCTAATGAACCACCTGACAGTGGTGGGTTGGGCCAGAAGCAAAAGTGGGTGGGGCAACCAAAGCAAATGTTTACCTTTGTAAAAAGGCTAGTTTTACTGTTTAGGGGGGCTTTTAATGTTTAATCGATTATTTTATTTTATTTTTCTGTTGGAAGCTGCCCAGAGTGGCTGGGGAAACCCAGCCAGATGGGTGGGGTATAAACAATAAATTATTATTAATTATTATTATTATTACCCCTCTCTATCCAGCAGCCCTACTAGTTCCACTTGCAGGGAGTCAGGAAGGGTAAACCACCCAAAAAGGGAGCCACATCAGGGGAACCTGCCTGCAGCTCTCATCAGTGTTCCCAGAGGCCTGGCATGGCCCTAGCCCCTCACTCAGACTTCGGACAGGATCCAGGCCCTGGATTCCTTTAACAGAATACCCTTGAACATGGAGGGGCATGCAATGGTCGACCTCCCCTCCCCCCCCACATCAATTAGCCAACGCCTAACCGCCAAAACTTACAAAGTTGTGACGATTGCTAAGAGGCAGGCAAAAACCAAGTGGCCAGTGCCAATCTGCCAAATGGAGAAAATACCTATCCGCCCCCCATCCCAAGACAGGCGACCAAGCAAAGTCCAAAGCAAGGCCAGAGGACACCTAAAACAAAAGGGAGGGTGGGTGAGTGTTTAGCAGCACGAAGAAGGTGCTCAGCACATGTCGCGCTGCTGCTTTTGTACCCCCACGATCGCCCTACTCAATTGTGATTGGCCAAAAGAGGCCTGGGGTGATTGTGGTGCCACCCTGGCGTAAAGGGCATCACATCCTCCACACCAGGGAGCGGGGGGAACTGTGTTGTGGGCCCGCCCGCAACCAGGACCATCCTTTAAGATGATCCAGTTTGGTGTTCCCAGTCACAGGGAGTCTTCTAAATGCATTCAGTAGAACATGCAAAGAATGTTCAGTCCTTCTACCCAATGGGCAAAGTTCTGAGGCTACACTTGGCAGGGGAAGAGATAATGGAGGCAGGGCTAGGATGTACAATCCTGCTCCTCCATTGACACATATTTAGACCAACACCTGAAAAGGACTCGTGGAGAACCAGAATGTGGTTTAACCTAGGCTTCAGGTCTTCAGCTTGTTTCCCCGCTTGAAACAAAGTATGCATTTGCATATTTTCAGGAAGATTATGTGTCAGCTGTTCCTGTGGTCCTATACTTACAGCAAACATGTAGATTCTGAATGTGCAGTTCCATTTTAGGAAATTCAGTAAGGTTCAGGTGAGTTCACGCCTAGCTCAAATGGTCTACAAATAATTCATGTCTCTAAGCCTTGTGATCTCTACCTCAATGAAACTCAAAAAGTAAGCCAACCATTGATTTCTGAAGATCCCTTTTTTAAGGCTCAGGACAGGCAATATACCAGGCATCCCCAAACTGCGGCCCTCCAGATGTTTTGGCCTACAACTCCCATGATCCCTAGCTAACAGGACCAGTGGTCAGGGGTGATGGGAATTGTAGTCCCGAAGTTTGGGGATGTCTGCAATATACACTAAAGCTACATACATTAGGACTAGATTCCTATTTCTGCCTGCTGAAAAATTAGCATTGTGATTCATTTTAAGGATCTGCATATAAATTTTGGTGGACCCCTAAAAAGGGAGTTGCCGAGCTAAGGAGCAACTCTCAGTAACATCTTTTTTTCACTCCTTTGCACCACCAACTGTGGTTGTGTTGATTGCCACTGTTTTTACTCTAAGTTTTAACACTGCTGTTTAGTACACTAAACAGATTTACACTAAACACACTGTTCCATCAGATTCCTTACACCAGATGTATCATGGGTGTCTTTATTTCCTGATTGACACACAATACCTTCAACAGTTTCATGAAATGCATAGCAACAGTGCAAATTTCCCATCATGACATTTTCATGCCAGAAAAATCTGCACCTATTTGATTTATGTCACACAGCTGTTAAAAACAAATGTTTCTATCAAAAAGGATATTGCAGTCTGAAGCCCCAGATGAAAATAAAAGTCTTGGGTGAATATATGTATGCATATATGTTTGTAAAATGTCTTCATGGGTTGTCAAAACAGTGCCTGTGGATGCTCTTGTTCCCTCTAGTGCCTCCTAAATATCCCCTCAAAAAAACACAATGCATGAGAGACTATTTGGTTGTCTTGCTCAACTTCTGTTTACACTGGCTCTGACATGCCTTCATGGCAGCCATTTTGTGTTATGCCACACCCCAATGGCAGCCATTAAACTTACTTTACTTTTGACAGAAATGGCACCTGCAGCATGATCTTCCTGAAGTGATATGATTCTTTCTACCACTTCGGGATTCTACCACTTCATTCATCTAAACACCTAGCAGTCTGACATTTCATTGCCTCATAGATAGAAAAGTGCCTCTCTTTTCCACTTGCAGAACCAACTGTTGTCACAATCAACTTTGCTGCAGTAGCCCTTGGCCTTGACAACTTCCAGATAAAAAATCAATATAAAATTTACATTACACAAATGACTATATATACTGTATTGCTATTTTAACCAGCCCAATATAGTCTCAATTTAAACCAAATTAAAAAGATCTGTTATCTGCTGAGGAGTCCCCTACATGACCTGCCCTGGTTCTTTCCATTTTGTTCACTTGAAGTTTCATTGTAACAGAAGCATACAACACTATTTCATTGGCTACAAAACGATGAAAATCTTCTGATAAAAAACAGAGGATTTCTCTGCCAGAATAAGTTGTTAACCTAGACAAAATCTTTCTCAAGCATTTCCTCCCCCTCCCCCCCCTTGGCCCATCGTATAACAGACATTTCAGTACATAATGGCATTTCCCTTCCAATTCAAATTGCAGACACAAGTCTGTTGGGTGACAGGAACCTGTCTGCATTTGCCATCCAACATGGCATGAATTATGATCTGTAAATGCAGTTTGAGAAAGACACTATGAAAGGGAAAGAATGTCAAAATTTCCTCAAGTTGTCAAATTTCCTTCCAAATACAGTACAGTGGTACCTCGGGTTAGAGATGGCTTCAGGTTATAGACTCTGTTAACCCAGAAATAGTACCTTGGGTTAAGAACTTTGCTTCAGGATGAGAACAGAAATCATGTGGCAGCAGCGCGATGAGCAGGAGGCCCCATTAGCTAAAGTGGTACCTCAGGTTAAGAACAGTTTCAGGTTAAGAACGGACCTCCAGAACTAATTAAGTTCTTAACCCGAGGTACCATGGTACCTAGATTTTTTGATGGTGCTTTGGGAAAAAAAATGCTGCTGAGATAATTTAAATGGTCACAACTGCCTCACATCAGCCCCATTTTTTACTTCATATAACCTTTCCCTTAGTTTGTTTTTGCCTAAAGCTAGGTGATCCCAAAATATGATCGGACTGGGAGCTGAAGCTTACCTCAGTGCAACTATTATTTGCAACATCTGAGGGCTCCAGGCTTTTTAAAAGTGGACTGGGGAGGCTGCATGTCTACACACAAATCTGTTCTCCAGCAGAGGGAAACAGCCAGGAAACAACTCATGAGGAACAGCAGTTGGTCCTGCCCCTGCCCAGCCAGCACCTGGGACAGCGGTCTCACTCTGCCTAACAGTAGGGACAGCTCTGGGAACTAAATTATAGGAAGTGAGAGAGAAAGCGAGAGAACTTTACAAAAATCACTTTGCATACTGAAAGAACAGGGAAAGGCTCAGCCCTCGGAAGCATCTGCAGAACAGCCTTTTGAACCTTCTCCCCAGTCTGCCTGAGTTATCCCAGTGGTGAGCTCAGCCCATGCAGAAAGTAGGGTGCCTTTCAGCATAGCCATCTGCTCCTCAGCCTGTCTGTTGGTTCAGGAGGGTCATGAACTCAAAGCCAAAGTAGTTGTTCCTCTAAATGGCATGGCTGAAGGAAAGGAAAGCTTGCTCATTTATGGTGCTCCCAGGACCCCAAACAAAATCAGTGGACACTTCCCCCTCCTGTGGTATAATTCCTGATGCACACGCCATGTTTTCCAACCCCCTTCACTTCAAGCCAGTCTTTTTCCAGTGACCAGCTCTGTGCCAACACTCAACAACTGCTTAAAACATTTACATTGCATATTCATATGACAGCGAATGTATTTTAGGCTATGATGCTCCATTTAAAGAATAAGCAAGGCATGCTGCATTATCCCTCTTGCTGGAAGAAAACAAAGCAAAACAAAAGCAAGAAGCAAGAAGCCACCAAGGTCATTTCCTTTTATTTCCTTTATTATTATTTTTTGTAGTCACTGCCATTTACAATTATCACTTAAGGTGCAGCCCTGGTCCAGTCATGACATACATGTCACGAGCTGAAAGATCCCTCACTATTATTATGAGTGCCCTCTTCCTTACACAAACACACACAGCAAATGCTGCTCATAGTGGAGTTAGCTGAGGGCAAAATTTATTTTTAGAAAAATGATACGTTTGAAGCAGCAGCCCTCCTGTTTAACAAATGAAAAGAGGAGTTGGTGAACTCATTTGAACTCTTCCTGCACATGAAATGGTGGACATATAAAGCATTCTGACATTGATGCAGAAAACATAAGAGGAAAGGCTAAGGCTGTACATACATTACTGTTTATTCTGGCTGCAGTGCAATCCCACTCCTGGAGTCCGGAGCTGTGTGCCCATGACGCTAGCCACAGTCCGTATCTATGCTGTTGTTTCTTGAGAAATGCTGCTGTGTGGTGCATTTCCTCCCAAACCAGCTGAAAGAAAAACATAAGCCATATACAGTACACTTAAGAATTAAGCTGAGATGCATACACTTGAGACAGTGCGCATGTCTGGATGACAGCACATGCACAGATGGCAGCTTCATGACTATGAGTTTAGGTGCAGGGAAACCAAATAGGTAATGTGCATTGGCAGAAAACATCCCTACCCCTTCTCTGGTGTGTAAAGGCAATGTGGAAATGTGTTTCCTTCGCTGGAGCGAATGACTTCATTGTACTTTAAGCCACTAATGTGCATGGGCCTCAAGGATACTGCAAAGGAGGGGTGACAATGTGACTCTCTGCATGTTTACTCAGAAGTAAGTGAGGCTTAGGCTGTGTCCATGCTTCAGCCTCCCAATTTTGTATACATTGGAGGAAGGAAGCACTCTGGGTTGTGGCCAACTAACATCTGTTCAGAGTAGATCCACTGTAACTGAAGTGGTCCTGAGTTTGCCACATCTATTACTCTGAGCATGACTAATATTAGATACAACCCTCTGTGTATCCAGGGGTTTCCTTCCCTTGTACCATGCAGGCAACTTAGGGACTAGAGAGATTTTCTTTTGGCAGAGTATGCTCAGGTGTTGCCTGTTCTGGTACAGATAATTACTGATTGGCGTGCATATTTTATTGTAACACGCTTGTGGTATTATATGCTCAGTGTCTGCCTGCACCAGGCATGCAGGCAACAGTCCACTGTTTGACTTATTGAATGAGGAGCGCAAAAGGTAGGGGAGGCACTTCAGACTTCCAATTTATCTTCTCCCTGTAATGCCAGTTAATTCCACTGGAGACATTGTGGTTTCTTAAAGGGCAACATAAACAGCTAGCAACATGGACATGCCTCCAATCTGTCAAACTGTCTGTCATAAGCAGTCAGATGGTGTGGTTCTTGGAGGGAAAAGTGCATTGTGATTGCAAAGTTAAGTTGAGCTTCAGGATTTCAATAAGCTGGAAGGATTACTTAAAATAATAATTTTAAAAATGCTACGGAGGATGCCAGCCAAAATTTCCAATTGTGTTCACAGACAGAGGAGAAAGAGTTAAAGGGGACCGTTTTCACCTGTCCTTTTAAAGAGGGCAAAAACTTAATGGAGGCTCTTTCTGGCTGCCTTTTTCAAGAACAAAACATTAGTGAAACCTATGAGACTCTTCAGATATTAAAATACCACTCTACTTATATAGTGGAAAATTAGTACAAAAACACAACTTGATTATCTTTGAAGTAGTCCAGAAAGAACATCAAATGGCTCAGGTTAACCTCCACAGATATGTGCATGGAGTGGCTATAGAAGTATAGCCAAATAATGTGATAAGACCCTCCCACAAAGGAGGTTCTTAGAAAAGGCTGTTTCCGAACGAGTCCAGAGCTGATTCAAGATGTGCCGCAAAATGTCAGGCACCTTATAACTGTTCCAGCAAAAAGCACCCACAAAACACCAAAGAAACAGTATACCAGCAATATGAAGGCACAGAGTGTCACTGCTCGAAAAATGCATCTGCAGAAGGCAGCAAATCACACTTATGGGCTGTGTTTTACTCCCAAATCATGGGCAAAGGATTGGAACCTAAATTAAGTATTTCCAGCCAGCCTTGCATTGAGAGATGCAAATAGCTTATCACGTTGCTTTTAAATCATCCAATTTTCAACCCTACACGCTCCATCACTTTTCTTACCTAGTAATGATATTTTAATTAGACTGGATTACTTAAAGAAGGAATGTTATAATAAATAGAGAAATGAACAGCAACAATGTGTCACACCCAGGTAGCATCAAACCACAAATTTCCAAAGTGCTTAAACTGGTTCTTGTGCCTTCTATCTTATTTTATTCATGCGCCTCCAGACAATTCTCTGGACTGTTCTTTGCAGCAGGAGATATGCAGATGCCTTCCCGCTATGGAGATGTGAGTGATGATGGAATTTTTGCTTGCCATCATGCCACTAAAAACACAAGAGCCCAGCTGGAAATGAAGTTAACAATTCAGATCCTAAGCATGTTTATCTCAAAATAAGTCTCATTTAACTCACTTTGATTCTATGTTTTTGACCTGATTCAGAAATTCCTCCTGGGCCCAGGAATATCAGTGTGTTCACTTCTGTTGAATGGGGCAGTTCTATGCATATACTGTAATCAAATGTGAGCATGGAGTTGCTCCTTCAATTGGGATCAAAGGTGATACCTTCCGCTGCAGATGCTGGTGTGTTTCAGACTGCACACAAAGCTTTAGATTAGGTGTTCCATGCTTCAGATGTGAGACTGGGACAGGATACTTCCAGGTGACCTGCTTATTGCGCTTTCACCCTGGTTTGGTTGCAGAGAGATTGGGGGAATGTTGAATATTTTATAAGCATTCAAATATTTGTTTATGGGGAGATTAGATCATGCTGTGTCAAAGCAAGTGTCACCCCACACTTTCTATTTTACTGCCACATTTTACTGTCATTTTCCATTGCACTTTCCTTTTCACGAAAAGCCCAATCTTTTTGGGAAGCCGGCTACCAGTAGTTGAGCAATAACTCCAAATCAGCTTTAACTGCTCACCTTATCCTGAGCATTTGCTGTGAGTTGCCTTACCAAACATTTATCAAAATAAAATGAAATAGCCTAATGCCTTTTCCCTTTCAGTTCTATAGCACCAGCTTAATACTGGTAATTAAGGGCTTAATCCTTCAAATATCCATTGGAAGCAAGTGGCACAGCCCTTCTTTGACCACATACTTTGATACGCAAGTGAGAAAATGCCTGTTTGTACGGCGCATAGTTTTAAACAACCAGGCATGTTAAACAACCAGGCACAAGCTGCTTGCTTTCAACACAATGAGAGGTTTTGACTTCATGGTGCATTCACATATCCCACTAACATTCAGAAGTGTCAGCTTAAAAAGTATGTTGTGGTTTGAATTCAATAGAGGCTTTGCACTAATGCAAAGCACTTCTGCTTGTGAAAGTTGGGACATCTGATTTTTGTGAATCTGCTGAAAAACTGCTCCTGCAGGCTAGGCAACCTTCTGGAACATGATGGGATAATCCACGGAGGGCTGCAGTAAATGGGGTGAGGTCAGTGAAAATTAAAGTGTCCAACTTTATGCAAGCACAAAGCCAGTAATGGATACTAAACTTTAACTTTGATGCTACTTTAAAAGGACACTCAAGCTCAGATGTTGACACACTTCCAGAGGTATGGGGAGCTTCCCAGTAAATGACATTATTGAAAAATAAAGTACTTCTGTAACATTGTCATTTGAACCTGGCACATGTGCAGAATTTGTCAGTCGGTTTTAAAGATTTTCAGCAGAGAAATAGTAAGGAGCATTCTCACGGCTAGGCAAATGTAGTATGAAGTATATAGACTCTGAATTGCAACTGCCAAGTTTCCACTTTATGCATGTGTCAGGACTGCAATCCTTTCAACCAAAACATGTGCTTATGAAAAGAGTTTCATCTTTTTCAAATCACCTCGGTGTATATCCTATATATTGTGACTTTTTTATTTTTTTATGTAAGAGGATGCTAAACTTGGTGTTCCATAAATAATTAGAAGCAAATGGATACAGGGGAAAAAACACGAGACTTTTTAATTTACTGAGGCTAGTAGCTAGCAAAGGAAGGGCAGTGGAGATTAGTGTTAGACAAGGAATTTGCTAGGGAAGAACAAAAGGATATGTTTGAGTGAGGCAGAGGCAGCAGCATACTAATTGTGAGAAACGGAAAAAAACCCTCCACAGACTGATGCCCAGAGTACCACTGAAAAGAACACCAACAGAATACTAGTGTTGTCTCTGGAATCATAAAACAAGCAGTGATAAATAAAAAAGTGGTGAACCCAGCCTTCTTGGAACATGTGGATAGTTGTGGGGAGACAATGACAACAGCTGTGACGGATTTAAAGAGTAATAAACCACATCTCATAGGCATTTAACATGTACTAGGAGACAATATATAATGTCCCCTTCATTCCTTGTATCGCTGAAGTGGGGTATCCTTTTGATAATACGTTACATGATTGCTGACAGCGACTTATAGTGCTAGCCTGTTTCATTGCACATTTACATATATGTAATGGAATGTAGAGTCTTCTCTTAATGAATCACTTGCCCCTCTTTGCTGCATCTTCAGCAATCAAGATGGACGGATGCCTAGCAGCTACTTTGTATTATTTGTTAGCTGAAGAAATCCCTCTTTACTCTTGTCTTTAACAATTAGGATATTTTGTTTTTCGGGGCCCATCCCTTTTGCTAAATTTACACAGTTTTGTTATGGTTGGAATGATTTTGTTTGTTCTTATAATTTTAACTAATTTTTGTGTGTTTTTTAAATAGTTGTATAATTCTTGTCCCCTGCCCTGGACATGTGTGCCGCTTTGCCTCTGTGATTGAGGGGGGCTGCCGTGGCCGCGTGATGTCACCTTTAGTGCACCCAGCAATTATTGGAACTACTTTCAGTTGTAATTCATAGATACTTGGACTAGTTTAGTGAACTTCATTCAACCAACCTATTTCACTTCAAGAGAGAGAGACAGTTTAGAGCAGGCATCCCCAAACTTCAGCCCTCCAGATGTTTTGGACTACGATGCCCATCTTCCCTGACCACTGGTCCTGTTAGCTAGGGATCATGGGAGTTGTAGGCCAAAACATCTGGAGGGCCGCAATTTGGGGATGCCTGGTTTAGAGCCCGCATGTAAAGGTACAGGAGCCCTGTTTTCCTTTGTATCTGGCTACCCTCTCCCCTGCCTTCCATTTGCTTGCCATAGATGCATGTCGTGTTGTATAAACTATCTCAACAAATAATCAATTAACCCCTGTGCTGCAAACTCCAAAACTTGTGACAAAAGAGGCAACATGTAGACCAATGAATGATAAAGGCATAAATTCATAAATTCATAAAGCATAACAACAAAGCATGGTGCAAAACCACAATGTATTATTTAGATTAAGGTTCCTAACATCATAATCTCTATAAACAAAGCAAGTACTAGTCTCTTAATAGTAACTGGAATAAAGTTCATCTGGCAAAGCACTCTTTGAAATGCCTGTCGATGCCTGTCGATGCACGTCGATACACGTGAACTGGTGCCAAGGTGATCGTGAGGACAGTGATCCGGATAATAACACTGTTTCTACTTAATCTTCCTCAGCATTAACTCAGCAATGAACAAAGTGAATTTCTAAGGAGCAGTGGTCATAAGGCTTAAGAGACTATAGTACTCGCTTTGTTGGTCTACGTGTTGTCTCTTTTGTCACAAGTATAAACTATCTCAGGCAGGTACTGCACAGTCTTTAAGGGTAGGAGGAGGTAAGAGGAGATCTGGCCAGGTTCCTAGAGGTGACTGTAGGAGAGTCCAGATGGCCAGACCTGATTAATTCACACACTGTTTAAAAATGTGTAGTACAGCCATTAATTGTTGTGGCATCATTGTTACTGGAAAATATAAATTATGCTTTTTGCCCAGTCAGTCACTATGGTAAAGGGCCGCCCGTACAAGAAATCATGGAATTTTTTTACGCCCTTCACGATTGCCAGACCCTCCTTGTCAATCTGTGAGTAGTTTCGTTCGGCTGCAGCAAGCGTCTGGGAGAAGTATGCCACCGGCACCTCTCTTCCATCCGGGAGTTGGTGTCCCAGGACAGCGCCGATGCCATAGGGAGAGGCGTCGCATGCCAGCACCACTGGCAGCCTCTCGTCGAAGTGTGCCAAGACCGAGTTCGAGACGAGCAAGTCCTTGACTGCCTGGAATGCGGCCCTTTGTTGCTGGCCCCACACCCAAGGGGCCCTTTTATCTAGGAGTCTGTGTAGGGGCTCCGCTACCGCTGCCTTATGGGGAAGGAAGGCATGGTAAAAGTTCAATAGTCCCAAGAATGACTGAAGTTCGGGCTTGCTCTTGGGCGCTGGGGCCTCACAAATGGCCCGTACCTTGTCACCGGTTGGATGGACCCCTTCTGCGTCCACCTTAAATCCCAGAAAGTCCACCTGCGGCACTCCCAGTAAACACTTTTCCCGCTTCACCTTGAGGCCCGCCGTCTGGAAACGGTGCAGGACGGAGCGGAGGCGGTCCTCAAATTCCTCTGGTGTGGGCCCGGCGATCAGTACATCATCGAAGAAGGGGGTGACGCCAGGAATCCCTTTAAGGAGAGAGTCCATTAGATTCTGGAATATGCCTGGTGCCACGCTAACGCCAAATTGCAGCCGCTTTACTCTGAATGCCCCTCTGTGCATCACAATCGTCTGAGCCTCTGCTGTGGCTTCGTCCACAGGTAACTGTTGATACGCTTGGGCCAAGTCCAGTTTGCCAAAGATTTTTGACCCAGCCAGGGTGGCGAGGACATGGCTGACCACTGGCACTGGGTATGCATGGGCCGTGAGAGCCTTGTTTATGGTGCATTTGTAGTCTGCACAGATGCGGACCGAACCGTTAGGCTTGACGGGTGTGACAATTGGAGTTTCCCAGGGGGCGTTGGGCACCGGCTCCAGCACTCCTTGCTCCACGAGCCGGTCCAATTCCTCGTCTATGCGGGGTTTCAGGGCGAACGGGACCCGGCGGGCCTTGTGCCTGATGGGTCGTACAGCGGGGTCTAGCTGTAGGGCAATGGGGGGTCCTGTATATCGTCCCAATGCCCCATCGAAAACCCCTGGAAACTCTTTGCATATGGCGTCCACGTCCACTTGTAAGCTAGTGCGGTTCACCCCGGTAACGGCTAGCCCCAGAGGTCCAAACCATGCCAGTCCCAGTAAGCTAACGTAGGGGCCCTTAACTACCAGCAAGTCCAATTGTTGCTTTCGCCCTCGATATTGCACCCTGAAGGTCCCCACCCCCATTGTAGGGACCTTACGTTTCTGGAAGTCCCGGAGGGTGAATGGGGCCGGCCTTAGTTTGGGACCCCCATTAGGGCACAGTTCCCTTAATGTTCGGGCCGAGATTATGGATAGAGTTGAACCCGTGTCCAGCTCCATGCGGCATGGGGCTCCCTCTATCTGTACCTCTATATAAATTTTCTCTGTGCTGGGATGGGGCAACTGGAATACCTGGTAGTCCGTGATCTCCGTCGAGTTGCCTTGGTGCATGGTGCCGTGTGACCTGGGGCTCCTGGGTCGGTCATCTGATGCTTGTCGACGGGTGAGTCGAGCCCGACACACCCGGGCGATGTGTCCCAATTTTCTGCACTGCCTGCACTCTGCGTTGCGGAAACGACAGGTCCTCCTCTCGTGGTTCTCCCCGCAGCTTGCACAGTTCCCTCCTTCTCGTCGAGGCTGCTGTGGTGTGTGTGCTGCTTGAGTGCGCCGCTGTACTCGGTGTACTTCCTCCCTGTCAGATTCGGATTCGTCGGTGAGGTCTTCGTGGTAGACCCTCGGTTGGGATGGCGGGGCCGGTCGTGCCTCTTGCGTTGACCTCTTGGCGGCTTCAGTGGCCAGGGCTTCCTCCAGAGCAATCTGGAACGTGAGGTCTTTTTTGGCGTAGAGGCGTCGTTGCAACATCTCGTCCCTCAGGCCACCGACGAGGCGGTCACGAAGCATGTTCTCCAACTCTGAGAAGTTGCATAACCGGGCGGCTTGGCGGAGGGAGGTCACAAACCCAGTTATGGTTTCCCCCGGGGCTTGCCGCTTTGCGTAGAAGGCATTTCGGCAAGCTACCACCGAGGGCTGTGGTGAAAAGTGCTCCTTCAGCCGTTCCATTATTGTTTTGTAAGAGACGGTAGCGACATCTCTAGGTGCAAGTAGAGCCCGGGCGATTTCAAACGTCTCCTCTCCACAGACGCTGAAGAATGTCGCCCTCTTCATGGCATCGTTGGTGACTTCTTTCGCTTGCAGGAGGAAGTTGAAACGGGCGGCGTACCCTTCCCAGTCTCCTGATGCTGGTTTGAATGGCAAGAAGCTGCTGTCGGTTGCCATTCTGGGTTCCTTGGGTCCTGGAGCTGAAGCCAGGATGCACGGTGCGATGCAGCGGTGCAGCAGGTGGCGGTGCTGCGGTGCAGTGCGTGGTGGCGGTCAGCTCAGCAGGATCCCACCTTCGTCGCCAGTGAAATATACTCGGAGTCGAGAGTGAATTTCATGCTCTTTATTCAGCTCATATTCATCAAGGAGAAGAAGAGAAGACGAATGGCGCTTTTCCCAAAACCATCTGCTTATATACATTATTTACACAATGGGCCTTGCGTGATTGGCTACTTCAGGGCTACACCTGTGGGCCAATTATATTGTGGATTGACTTCTGCCTGCAGCCTGATTGGCTGCTCCTACAGGCCAATCAGGTAGCAGATTCACTTCTGCCAGCCGCCTGATTGGCTGCTCCAGCAGGCCAATCAGGTTGCGGATTCACTTCCACCTGGAGTTGGATTGGGTAGCTCCCGCTGATTCTGAATCCTATTGTTCTAGGATTCAGCTCAGTACATAACAATTACCAATCTAAAATTAAACTGAGGAGATACGCTCCCTCCCCCCCTTTTTTGTTTCTTAAGATATACAGAGCATCTAAAATGTCAGTTTTATAGCACACATGGCAACTGTGGTGAAAATGTTATATGATAATTACTAGAGGGCAAACTTTAAGGAATAAGAAAGCAAGGTATCTGAGCGCACATTACAGCAAAATTAAGAAATGCTTTGAGAATAAGGGTAAGAGAGGGTTGAAATCGAAAGCTAGGGTAGTAGCCAGAGATGTCTGTCTGCTGCAAGAAGGCATCTCATTTCCCCATTAATCATTCCTTAACCAAATGTTACAGGCAACAAATCTCTAGCTTGTCCTTCTGCTTCATGCTTTCAAAACAAAAGCAATGTGCAGGGAACAATAAATTAGTTCCTTTCATTCATCAGTTTCAGGAGCACTGTTAACTACCTACTTCCAAATTTGATATCCCCTCCAGAATATAAAGTTTTAACATCAGACCACTGATCCTGATGAAACATTGAGTAAAACGAGTAAGCCTATGCAGCCCGTAACTTCTCACTCTATATTGACATTTTGTTGAATTCTGCTATTAGATTTTAAATGGAATATCTGCAAGCACTTAGTTTTCCTTGCATTTAGCAGGATGTTTTCTTCTCCTGTCCTCTTAGTCATATAGATATAAAGATATAGATGATACTGAAATAGATATAGATTGGTAAGTCATCACTTAAAAATTGATGACTGGTAGTAAAACATAATAAGTGCTTTAGTTGGAAAGCTTTGGTGATTCGAAGTGACATGAAAGCTTTGTCTTGGTTTTTAAGGTTGCCAGCTGATCAGTAAAAAGGCTATTCCTACTCCTGAGCATTTAAGAGTATATTGATATATAGAAATCAGTAAGAGAAGCTTGTGACTGCATGGCAATATCACCTGCTAGTGTTGACCGAGCCCACTTCTATCAAAAGACAGAGCTTAAAGGGAAAGATTAGCATCCATCCATTGTGTGTACTTTCACACATGCAGGTAATGCCCTGAAGTTGCAATAATCTGAAAAAACAACAACTTGTGTTAACTTCTATTTATAGCTGAACAGAGGTGGCACGTTTTTTTCCAGGAGTGTCATTATATGCATTTAGGTTAATTCAGGCCCCATTGGAATATTCCTGAAAACATCTGTGGGGCTGAGATTTGTGATATTAAGCATGATCTTCTGACTTTATCCAGTTGGGTACACCTTAAGTGCAATTCTTCTGCATAATGAAAAATGCCTTACAATTGAATTGGTTTTATTTTCATTTTTTTTGCAGGAGGTAGGATAAAACACTTTGCACGATTTTCAGGCTAGCAAGTACTTGGCTCATTTGCCCTTTGGCAAATCAGTTTCCAGGAGCCCATACCATTTTAAAAAACAAAGTATGTTTTCCAAATGGCTGCACCTGTAGGAAGAAAATAAGTAAAGCAGCAGCAGCAGCAGCAGCAGCAAAAGGTGTGTGGGAGCCTGACCCGAGGACCTAATAGTGAGCCAGGTTAGGACAGAGAACAGAGGGTTCAATTCACTTAACTGTTGGTGGAAGCCCTGCACAAGGACCTCTGCTTGTGTGATGGGGCTTTCCCCCTCTGTCCCCCATGCCTCTTCTGAAATGGACTCTGGTAGGGTTGGGAGTTGAGTGGGTGGTCCTTCCACCTGTCAATCTGCAATCCTTGCACAGATGGAATGATTGGAAGAGCCCAAATTTGGATTCCATCTGGAGGCTCATAGAAGAAGAAACGCAATAACAGATGGAGTAGAGGTGGGGGTAGGGTAGGGGATTCACAGCTGGGATGCAATGCAGGACACTGCACTGTTTGGGTTATTCCATACTTTAAGCCCATAAATAGAGTAAATTGAAACACAAAGCTAGACTTTATCAGCTAAGTGGCAGGCAAATAAATGGCTGCTTTCCCTGCCCCTGTGTCTCCATGCCAGAAAATATATATCCAATTCTGGTGCCAGCTAATTGTGGAAAAGTAATGTCTCAGCATTGCTAAAGCACTGTAGTGTAGAAGCAACCAATTACTGTTGAGCAGCACCAGTTAGAAAATTGAGAAAGTTAGGCACAAATAAAAGTCCTGTCTATTTCTGTCATGAGATATGGGAACTGAATACTGTGGGGCTATTCAGGCCTGGGTTTTATTCTTACTAATGACTGCTAGAAAGGAAATTCTGTATAGAAATCTTTAGGGGCTGCTTTCAAAGATCTGCTCCAAACTCTTCAAGCTCTTTCATGCACCTGTAGCCTTCCTGGGTGTCCAGATGTCAATTAAAGCCCTTGGCCAACTCACAACAGTAAGGTAAACTCAATAGACTGCAGACACCAAAACTCTAAAATGGGTGGAGGGGGGACCTTTGGCCTTCCAGATATTTTTGGACTCCAGCTCTCATTAGCCCCAAGCAGCAGAGCCCATGGCCAGAAGTGATAGGAATTGTAGTTCTCCAAATCTGTTCTAAATACATTACAGTATAAATCTCCTTGAAAATAAGACAGAAAAGGGGAAGTCAGATTTAAGTATTTTGAGAAGAAATTTAAGCTCAACATTCTCTGTGACCCGAGTCAGACCAATAACCGATACATTTTTAAAATTAGGTTGCACATACCCAATTCTCAAGTCTGCGTTTTCTGCCCTAGGCTGTTAAACAAGAGAAGTTATGTTAAAAGAAGAAAACTGAAGGGGACCCTTTAAACTTAATGGACTTAACTTAGTCATGTTGATTGATTTCAATGAGAATGCATTATTATTATTATTATTATTATTATTATTATTATTATTATTATCCTGTCCTATACCCAAAGATCTCAGGATGGTTCACAGAATAAAATCAAAATATAAAAAAACAAAATACATAATCAAAATAAAAACAACAACCCAATAACCCCACCCTCAAAAAACCCCACATTTTAAAAGGGCATAGGCTGTCAATCAAATCAACCGAAGGCCTGGGTAAAAAGGAATGTTTTTGCCTGGCGCCTAAAGGTGTTAGGCAAACCTCCCTGGGGAGAGCATTCCACAGACGGGGAGCCACTGCAGAGAAGGCCCGTTCTCATCTTACCACCCTCCAGACCTCTTGAGGAGGAGGCACATGAGGAAGAAGAGCTAACATTGAATACAACCCGTGTTTTGTATATGTGTGTGTGCTGCTTTTCTTACACATTCAGTAAAGTTTATCATTTCAGACACACTCCTTGGAGATAGTTCGATCATCCCCTCCACCTAATTAAAACGGAGAAGCAGCCAAAATCCTATCTCCCCCCTCCCCCAAGTTAAGTCCTACTGTATTCAAGGGTCCTTACAAGAAAGTGTGTGCAGAAGTGTGGCTGAAAATGAGGCTCCTTTCTGATTATCCTTTTCATTCGCAGAGAAGCCTAACTTTTGGAGCTAGCTATCCAGGCCCTTTAGATGTTGACTCATCATCATTATACCTTTCCTCATGGCATTGAAAACACTGACACTCAGGGCTTTTCCTCCCCTCCCAGCTTCTAAACTCTAAATTCCCTATGAACTACTCCCTGATTGGGCCAGAAGAGGCGGTTGAAATGCCTAATGAGCCATCACAGACTGATCACCTGACTTATACATGCTGGCTGCCTCTGGAATTGCCAACCTTTCTCCTTTAATTGCTCCCAGCTCAGGTTGGTTGGCCATAAGCGAATTGACCAGGCTGTTGCCTCATAAGGGCAGGCTCAAAACCCCACCACACCGTCATTGAAAGCACATTTATTTCTGCAATGAAAGAATTAGAAAAGGAGATGGAACGAACGCTGAGCATGCTTTTCTTTCTTTCTTTCTTTCTTTCTTTCTTTCTTTCTTTCTTTCTTTCTTCTTTCTTTCTTTTGTAATTAAATGTTTGTGAATGAAACATACTGAAATGAATGGCTAGAGAATTGAATCTGAGGTGATAGCCACTCCAGTACTGCATTTAAAATAGTGATTAACACACAAGGAGTAGACATGGGAACTTCAAATACATAATGTTAGGAGCTTTCATTCTTGCAGCCGAATCCTACACCTGTTTACATAAAAGAAAGTTACCCCAAGTTCAATGAGACTTACTTTCAAGGGCTGTAGGTTATATCCCATATGTTTATTTAGTACATTTATATACCACCTTTTCTCCAAGAAGCAGCAGGTGTGGTATGTGATTTCCCAACCAATTTAATCCTCATGACAGCCCTGCGAGGTTGATAAAGCTAAAGTTATTCAGAAACCATCATGGCCAAGTAGGGAATTGAATGAGCAACATCCCAGTTCTAATCTGACATGCCAACTGCTGCTGCTGTTGTTTAGTCATTTAGTCGTGTCCGACTCTTCGTGACCCCATGGACCAGAGCACGCCAGGCATTCCTGTCTTGCACTGCCTCCCGCAGTTTGGTCAGACTCATGTTGGTAGCTTCGAAAACACTGTCCAACCATCACATCCTCTGTCGTCCCCTTCTCCTTGTGCCCTCAATCTTTCCCAACATCAGTGTGTTTTCCAGGGAGTCTTCTCTTCTCATGAAGTGGCCAAAGTATTGGAGCTTCAGGATCTGTCCTTCCAGGGAGCACTCAGGGCTGATTTCCTTCAGAATGGATAGGTCTGATCGTCTTGCAGCCCATGGGGCTCTCAAGAGTCTCCTCCAGCACCATAATTCATAAGCACCAATTCTTTGACGATCAGCCTTCTTTATGGTCCAGCTCTCACTTCCATATACCACTACAGTGGTACCTCGGTTTATGAACACAATTGGTTCCAGAAGTCTGTTCATAAACTGAAGCGTTCATAAACTGAAGCGAACTTTCCCATTGAAAGTAATGGAAAGTGGATTAATCCGTTCCAGACGGTCCGCGGAGTAACCGTTCATAAACTGAAGCGAACTTTTCCATTGAAAGTAATGGAAAGTGGATTAATCCGTTCCAGGCGGGTCCGTGAAGTACTTAAACTGAAGCGTTCATAAACTGAAACATGGGTGTAATTGGTTCCGGAAGTCTGTTCATAAACTGAAGCGTTCATAAACTGAAGCGAACTTTCCCATTAAAAGTAATGGAAAGTGAATTAATCCGTTCCAGATGGGTCCGCGGCGTTCATAAACCGAAAATTCATAAACCGAGGTGTTCATAAACCGAGGTTCCACTGTACTGGGAAAACCATAGCTTTAAGTATACGAACCTTTGTCGGCAAGGTGGTGTCTCTGCCAACTGCTACATCACACTAACTCCAATTAGACAGCACATGGCAGAACACTGCATTGATTATCTAAGCAAAGCTGATCAATTTTTCAATATCATTTATCACCATCATCGTCATCATCAGAAGAATGTTTGCAATTATTAATTATGCTACATAGGAGTTGTCTGTGTACAGGTAACCTCATAATACTTTTCACCATTTTGGATTTAGACCTGAGCCCATTTCACTTATGTTTAGGAGCAGAGAAACACAGTCAAACTGCTTGTCTTATAGGAAATTTTTGAAGCTATATGAATCAATAATAATAATAATAATAATAATAATAATAATAATAATAATAATAATAATAATTTATTATTTATACCTCGCCCATTTGGCCGGGCCTCCCCAGCCACTCTGGGCGGCTTCCAACCATTAAAAACTTCCCTAAACAGGGCAGCCTTCAGTTGTCTTCTAAAAGTAAAATAGTTACTTATTGCCTTGACATCTCCTGGGAGGGCATTCCACAGGGCGGGTGCCACTACCGAGAAGGCCCTCTGTCTGGTTCCCTGCAACTTGGCTTCTCGCAATGAGGGAACCGCCAGAAGGCCCTCGGTGCTGGATCTCAGTGTCCGGGCTGAATGGTGGGGGTGGAGACGCTCCTTCAGGTATACTGGGCTGAGGCCGTTTAGGGCTTTAAAGGTCAGTACCAACACTTTGAATTGTGCTCGGAAACGTACTGGGAAAAGCTTGGTAAAATGATGAGGTGGGATGAGCAAATCTGTAGAGGTTGGGGATAGGCTAGTGATTTTCTGTTGTTGGGAAAGCGCCTGCGTCTCATCCAACCTGGTTTAAAGACACCACAGACTCCACTGCGGCTAATTGTCCAAAAGGGAACACAGACCCTGGCAAGTATACTTTGTACCCCTGGAATATTGCACTGCTGAGAGATTGCAGTGTCATGTAACAATATTCTTGTACAGTATTGAGCTAGCTGGTGAAATGTTTCCTGCTCGTTTCGAAGATCTTTAGGGCTGCACAGCTTCCAGTGTCAAAGAGGCAGATAGAAGGTAATTTGTGTTTTAATGAGTTTTTGAGTTTTTAATATGTTGCATGAGCTGCCTTAGGGGACTTAGCTGTGAAAGGCAGCTTGTTAAATGCCGGAAAAATAAATAAATAATGAATATGCAAGCGTGCTTTGAACATAAAACACACATGGTTGTTCTAGGTGTGTCTTTTCTTTGGACGGTCTTTGCCTCTACACCTGTTGATGGTGTGCATGATAGTTTGTATTGTTGTCTGAAGGTGACAGTATCTTTCTGTCAGGAAAGCTGTTGATTTGCATTAGGAAAACCTCTGCTTTATTGGTGTAATTTCTGTAAATTAACATGGGCAGGATAACTCTTACGATGGCTTAGTGTAAGTAAAATACACGGGCTTGTAGCCAACTAAGTTATCCTCAGGATAAAACCATTGAAATAAATCGACCCAAGTAAGTCATATCTATGCATCTCAGTGGGTCTACTCTGAGTACAGTATAACTAATATGGGATACAACCTATGGCTACATATTTGATGTGTCTTATTACTGACACCCCAAATGAAAACTGATTCACTTCAGGTACTGTTGCCTCCTAATTCTACTCCTAAAAGGATGAAGAAAGAAACAAAGTTTTGAACTTTTATCAATCAAGTATTGGTTGGTGAGAATTAAGGTGGAATCTCTGCTGGACAGTCAAGCAAGCCAACAGAGATGCTTGCCTTTCTTTAACCCTACAGCATTGCTATATTGTATATGGAATTGAGCAAAGAAGTGTGATCTCCTGGCCTGCTTGAAATATGTATTCTGATCTGGCTTGGTGCCAGAATGATGTGTAAATAACACTGAGTAACAATGAGGAGTTTAGTAGAGAGTATTCAGAGGATAAGGAACTGCAAAAAAGAGCACAGAGGAAGGTGTAAAACAAATATTAGCAATGAAATAATTATTTTATTATCTCTAAGTAATCAGAAATGCTCAGAGCTCATTGTTTGGAGAGGAACTCCTCGAAGTGGTAAGCTCTAATATAAACAGCAGAAAGGCTAACAAAAAACCTAGGGATTCGGGTTTAAAGGATTGTTTTGGGACAGAGGGATTTTTTAAATACAAATATATCTGCCCCACCTGCATGCATCCAGTTTCTTGCATGTGGAGTAGATGTAATTCCATTAGAGATGGGCAGAGGAATGTATTTGCATTGTTCTGGTGCCTGTATTACTCCACCATTATGCTGGCAGAATGGATACTGTTTCTAGTGGCTGAAAAGGGGAAAGACGCAGAAATAGAAAAGATAAAAATAGCATAAAGGTGCAGTAACACTAGCTTCCCAACAGTTGGGGGGAGGGGAGAGGATGGGTGAGGCAGAGGGGATGTTGAGGCTATGTGGGCACATTAGTTCAGACAGATCATTTCAACTTCCCTGTCCCCTCACCTGTCCCTGTCCCTCTAGGTGGCAGAGACACCTGAGAAGCTAATATTGTGGCTCCATCCCATCAGGTAAGCCACTTCTGTGAAAATGGCAGAGATATCCTGCCCCATGTGCTTGGAAATCACTACAACCCACCAGTGAGACCACCCCGTCAGCAGCATCTATGCCAACACAGAGGAAGCCACACAGGCCAGGGATGTTTGTGCCATGCCCCTAACAAACCACAAAGACTGGTGACCAGGCAGCAACTATAGGCACAGCCAATGAAGCCCTGTGGAACATGAAAGCAGCAATAGAAGAATCTTGCTTGGAATCCATGTTTTCGCCATTCAATTTTACCTCATTTAGAACCCTAAAGTCATGGACACCGCAAAAGGTTTTGAGCTTTTTTTAAGACATACCCTAAAGCTACCTTTCCTTTGGACATCAATTCTGCCTTCAAAGTCCTGGTAAGATCCAGGTAAATCCAGACATAAAAAGGTAAAGGGACCCCTGACCATTAGGTCCAGTCGTGACCGACTCTGGGGTTGCACGCTCATCTCGCATTATTGGCCAAGGGAGCCAGCGTATAGCTTCCAGGTCATGTGGCCAGCATGACAAAGCCGCTTCTGGCAAACCAGAGCAGCACATGGAAACGCCGTTTACCTTCCCGCTGTAGCGGTTCCTAGTTATCTACTTGCATTTTGACGTGCTTTCGAACTGCTAGGTTGGCAGGAGCTGGGACCAAGCAACGGGAGCTCACCCCGTCACAGGGATTCGAACCGCCGATCTTCTGATCAGCAAGCCCTAGGCTCAGTGGTTTAACCACAGTGCCACCTGGGTCCCTGTAAATCCAGACATATGGCAGCCCTAACCTCATCAGTCTACACACACACACTTGCCTTTGCATTGAACTTGAAAATCAAATCTGATTTTTCTCATCCACAACAAACAGGCATTTCCCCCCTCTTTGTCTCTGCCTGCAAGTTGTTGATATAAATGCACAAACAGGCCATATGTACAGGAATTAGCTGAGCAGAGCATGCACCCTTAAAAAATACCTTCCCCGCTCCCTCAAGAATTGCACAATATCACACACCTGAGAATTCGAAATGCAATACAATCTTGCACGCGCACACTTTACGTTAAATTCTGAAATGACACAGATTTCCAGTTCCCAAACAGGAAGATGGTTCTGGGAGAAATCAATACAGTAAAGCAGGGACCACTGCTGCCAGAACAGAACTAGCATTAAAGGGATAAAGGGCACATAGAAAGGGGACCAGAAAAACATGGATGCTTGATCCATCCTCTGGGGTGTGTGTGTGGCAGAGGTAGAGCTAGCTGCTCTGGCCCCCGGAGCAGCACACATGCTGTGTACCCAGGGGCAGGGCTAGCCACTCGCGGCGAGTGTCCCGGGAGGTGGCGTGGCAATGTCACCCCCCCTCAGGAATGACACCTGGGACGGACCGCACCCACCGCACCCCTCTTCCTCCACCAATGGGGGGAGGGGGAGGCAATGTGTCTATTCTGTAAAGTGAAGTGGTTTGGAGTCACATTTTTCTAAACTTATTGCAAAAACATGTGGAATTGAAGCTGTTTGGCAGAAACGTCATGAGGACAACACTGGGCATGCAAACAGCTTCAAGTACCTACTTGAGAAACCTCTGAATGCCTGTTCCTGTTGCCAGTTCCTATAATGAAACTGGGCATTTCTCCTTCTGAAGGTTGGCTATTAATGGCAAGACATCTAAGTAATCCTACCTACCTTGTTCACTGCTATCAATTCCGAGGGTTCATAATCTCATATTTTCTCATGCCCGGAGAATGACCTGACAGTGCTTAGTGACAAATATCCAGCATTAAAAAAAACCCATTAACATAAATATTTTTCTACTGCTTTATCTAATGCTGACTAAAGGAGCTGCGAGCCAAAAGTCTTAATTCTCCTCTCCAAGCAAATGCTACACGGGGGTGGGAAATGTCATACAGAATGATGTGCATAATATGTGGGTTACCCAACTGTTTTACACTTGTTGGACAGATGCATTTCCTGATCTCCTATCCAACAGTGGGTCATAGTTGAATAAATGAACTACCCTAAATTGGGGGGAAATAGTGCGAAAACTCTTCCTGTTGTGTTTTCATCTGCAATAACTGTTTCACATGTGGAAGCCTTCACTTGATGTTGCAGACCACAAGTGTGTGATGATAGGCAAGTGTGATCCCACTTCATTGCATGATGTCTGTGCAAAGGTGTATCCATTTGAAATTCTCACCTCTGATTGAAAAAGAGTTTGCCTTTGTTTCTTTATTTTTGTACAGTGGTACCTTGGTTCCCAAACTTAATCCGTCCCGGAAGTCTGTTCCAAAACCAAAGCATTCCAAAACCAAGGTGCGCTTTCCCATAGAAAGCAATGCAAAATGGATTAATCCATTCCAGACTTTTAAAAACAACACCTAAAACAGCAATGTAACATGAATTCTACTATCTAATGAGACCACTGATCTATAAAATAAAAGCAATAAACCATGTACTGCAGTCACACAATCAATCAATCAATCAATCAAGCAAGCAAGCAATCAGTAGCTGAATTGGGTTCCACACAGTCACAAAAACAAAACAAAAAGAACAGCAAAAACAAAAATGCAAAATGAATAGCATAAACAGACAGACCTCAGCATAACACTAAAAATGGAAGCGTAACATTCAAAACGGAGCATGTTCAGCTTCTGAAAAAAGTTTGCAAACTGGAACACTTACTTCTGGGTTTGCAGCGTTTGGCTCCCAAGTTGTTTGAGAACCAAGGTACCACTGTAAATATATATATATATATATATATATATATATATATATATATATATATATATATAATTTTATTTTATTTTAATTTTAAATTCAATCCCAGGATTAAACTGGCTATGTCCCCTCCCATCATGCTGGGACAGGGATATGGCTTATTAGGGAAACAAGCAATAGCAGATGCATGTGTCAGTATTTTCCAAGAAAGGACATTTTGTTTTAAATAGCATCAATACTAGGGATGGATGAACAGCTGCTGCTGCTGATGACAGGAACATCTGTAGGAATGGAGGCTTCTGGTGGAGCACAACCAGTTGGGGAGACCAGTCTAAAAATCTGGAAGATTCTGGTAAGAAACCCACAGGCAGTAGCAGTTGGAATGAGGGACAGGTGGGGCTCTGTTGCTCTCCCGGCTTCCCAACATTTTGGGTCACTCACTGCTGCTTACTGAGAGGGGGAGGGACAGAGAGTATGGGGCACCAGGAGCATCTCATTGGCCCCACTGCCATGTACCATACTTCCTGCACTTCCACCCTCCCCCTC
Organism: Zootoca vivipara; assembly: GCF_965207765.1. NCBI lineage: Eukaryota > Metazoa > Chordata > Lepidosauria > Squamata > Lacertidae > Zootoca > Zootoca vivipara. The sequence continues at coordinate 43,064,309 of NC_142586.1, read as the reverse complement.
TTGAACAGTGGCAGCGACCTACTGTGCTGGGAAGTCAGGAGAGCAACAGAGCCCCACTCACACTGCCTTGATGGCTGCTGCTGGCTGCAGGCCCTTGTTTAATGGTTGTCTTGTTGTGGGCACCATCCGTCTCAAGAGACAATGGAGTGTGCCTCTGGGAGTGAAGTCAAACTATTGTGTTTGTAACACCGCAGTGACCTCCCACTGTAAGCCTGGGCAGTGCGTATGGAGGTCCTTGGCTGTTCAGATGACAGGACCCCCCCTCTCAGCCTCACTGATGTGGTCCAAAGGAAAGCAGAGCAATATGTTTGGCACCAGCTTGGCTGCAGGAGTTGCCAGAAGGAGGCGTACAAAGCACCATCCAACCGTCTTAGAGACTCCGCCGTAAACCCACTGCTGCAATGTGGAGATGACTCTGAAATATTTTATTTCTAGAATGTTCTATTGCTAACAATTTTAATCCTCAAACTTAGGATACGATATTATGGCATGAATGATGTTCTTTGCAGGCACAACTTGTGATATAAAATGACAAATGATTTTGTTCTTTATTTTACTCCCAGGGGAACTATAAAACAACACACCTCCATTTGTACCAGATCTGGCTTCAGTGAATGAATGAATGAATGAATGAATGTGTCCTATGTTTTGCTCCTGCCAAACTGCAGCATCGCCATCAACAACAATGTATTAGAGTGACCTTGATTCTTTTCAGGCTCATCTATCATGACCAGAACATTGAAGAAATAGCATGAGATAATTCTATACCACTAGTAAGATTGACTCCTGTGCCTTATATCAAGAAATATGCATGGAACTTCAAGAAGGCAAGTCGTGTTTCTGCTTCCAATTGTCTGTGGCCTGATTTAGTGCTGTGGAAACAAGACAACATAAGCCTCAAGCTAATGTGCTTCTCCTCTCCTCTCGTTATTCTTTGATACATATGAAGAAAAGATCGAAAGCTTTCACTTTCAGTTTAGATTTAATCAGAGCTTCAAACTCAGGCAATTGTGGTTTGTTCTTAGCAGTGCTTTTTTCTGGGGAGACACAGGGGTACACATACCCCTAAACATTGTGTGAATCTACATTTGGCCTCACTGAGGGGCAGTATTTCAATATGAATAGGAAAATGAGAGTACCCCTAAACATTTTTTATAGGAAAAAAAGCACTGGGTGAATGTGTATTACATGTGTTATACATGAACAAATATAACTAGATATTGATTTCAAGAAACATTATTCTATCTATTATCTATCTATCTATGAAGTCAACAGGATTAAAATTTTAAAAAAATCTAAAAGGACTTTGAACGCCAATCTTTGAATTTCAATTCAGATTCCTCACCCCCAAATACTTATTGGGATAGTCCATCTGATTTCAAAAGAAATATGAAAAACATAAATATTTCCAGAGTCAGGTTGTTGAGCTATTAGTACTAAGGGATACATTGAATGGGCATTTGTTGCTTTATATGCACGTTACTTTGCTTATGCTTCCATTTTGTTAACCCAGAAACTTCAGCTTTAATAAACAGATAAGATAATTCCTTCTTCAAATATGCCTCAGAGGGGCTGAGGGAAGGTGGGGGAGAAAGAAAAGAGTATTCACAAGTGCAACTCTTTTAAATAATGCTGAAAGCTTCAGCTGATTTTAATTAGAGCTGCTTGATCAGTTTCACACGAAAAGCAAAGCTATGTAAATTTGGCATTTAGCCAATTCTGCAAAAGCAAGGTGAGATTAAAAATTGCTCTTCCATAGCACAGCTCTAATGCAAGCTCAGAGAAATCGGAATAGTAGACATGGGTCACACACATGATGGGGGGAAAAAACCTCCACATTCCCTCCTTGAAATATTTATTTAGTTTCACTTATGCAAAGTAAGCCAGGTCAAATATGTATAAGATGACCCTTTCATTTCAGTTTAAAGACCCAATTGATTGGCATTACACTCCTAGCTTTTTTAGGGAGTAACCTAACTGAATGTGACCTACCAGCTACCAGTTCCATGTTCTGACCCAGGAGACACCCCCATCTTATTGTATTGTGTTACATCATTTAGATATGCAGATATGCAGATGACACAACCTTGATGGCAGAAAGCGAGGAGGAATTAAAGAACCTTTTAATGAGGGTGAAAGAGGAGAGCGCAAAATATGGTCTGAAGCTCAACATCAAAAAAACCAAGATCATGGCCACTGGTCCCATCACCTCCTGGCAAATAGAAGGGGAAGAAATGGAGGCAGTGAGAGATTTTACTTTCTTGGGTTCCTTGATCACTGCAGATGGTGACAGCAGTCACGAAATTAAAAGACGCCTGCTTCTTGGGAGAAAAGCAATGACAAACCTAGACAGCATCTTAAAAAGCAGAGACATCACCTTGCCGACAAAGGTCCGTATAGTTAAAGCTATGGTTTTCCCAGTAGTGATGTATGGAAGTGAGAGTTGGACCATAAAGAAGGCTGATCGCCGAAGAATTGATGCTTTTGAATTATGGTGCTGGAGGAGACTCTTGAGAGTCCCATGGACTGCAAGGAGATCAAACCTATCCATTCTTAAGGAAATCAGCCCTGAGTGCTCCCTGGAAGGACAGATCGTGAAGCTGAGGCTCCAATACTTTGGCCACCTCATGAGAAGAGAAGAATCCTTGGAAAAGACCCTGATGTTGGGAAAGATTGAGGGCACTAGGAGAAGGGGACGACAGAGGACAAGATGGTTGGACAGTGTTCTCGAAGCTACGAACATGAGTTTGACCAAACTGCGGGAGGCAGTGCAAGACAGGAGTGCCTGGCGTGCTCTGGTCCATGGGGTCACGAAGAGTCGGACACGACTAAACGACTAAACAACAACAACAACACATCATTTAGAATACTCAGCAGTGTACAATGGGAGGCCTTTGTTCAGCCCTTGAAAATGATAGATGTAGCCATCATAAAAATTCAAAGTCCCATCATTTAATGCTCAGTCCAGTGGCTCCAGAATGTGAATGATGGAAGAATGATGAAAATACTGGTGCAGACATGCTCCCAAGTTTTCCCAACTGTATTCTCTGTGATAGGGAAATAGAAATCCATAGCCTCTAGAACCACAGCACAGCAAATATCAAAGCATAATAGCATGGAAGGATCCCACCAACTTATCACTAGTGCCAGACTTTTGATCACTGTCAGTTGGCCAAGCTCTTGTCTTCTATATATTATATTATATTTATATTATATTATACAGACCACCTTCCATACCCAATACCAAAGTGGTTTACAACCTTAAAAGAATATCAGTACACAAAATGTAAAACCAATAGGAACACATTACAATAAACACAATTAAAATACAATAATAAATTCAGTAACCATAACAGTTCTCAAAGACATGTATCGCTCAGTAATGTCCAAACACCTGGGTGAATAAATGTGTTTTCAGGAGATGTATTTTAAAGGAGACCATCTCAGATAATCCTTTCTAAGTAGAAGCGTTTCAGATTGACACTTGAGATAGCTGCTGTGGCAACACGGAAGACTGTCAGTGAAAAACGGCACATAATAAGTTTCATAAAACGGGGGATTTCTGATTGATTAATTGATTACATTCCTTTGCATTCTTATGAATTCCAAAGTAGCTTCAAAACAAAAAAACAGCAACATACCAGAAAGTCACAGTCACATACAATTACAATTAAATAAAAAAATAGAACAGTTGTTAAATAATAATAATAATAATAATAATAATAATAATAATAATATATTTTTATACCCTGCCCATCTGGCTGGTATTCCCCAGCCACCCCAGCCAATAGAATATTAAAAACATGATAAATAAATCAATAAAAATACTAAGAAAACAACCATTAAAACTAAGCGAAACATCATTTCATTCACCCATGTCCATGCACTAGCCCAATAATCATTCACTCTTTTAAAATACACAACCAACATGGAAGAGGACCCTGATATTTGAAGTGAGATTTCTCTCTGTCTCTCATTCTCTCTCTCTCTCTCTCTCTCTCTCTCTCTCTCTCTCTCTCTCTCTCTCTCTCTCTCTGCCACACACACAGAGGACACATAAATCCTTCATAGGACATATAAGTTCCTATCAAGACATGGCTGTTGTTAATGACTAATTTCAGACTTTGTCAGACTTTATATAGGAACAGCTAGCAGGGTTATACAGCTTAGATGGCTTTGCCTCTAGATCAGAAGTGGGGAACCTGTGCTCCTCCAGTTATTGTGGGCATCCAGTATGGTCATTGGTCAGGCGTGGTGGGAGTTATAGTCCAGCAAGATTTGGAGGGTCACAGCTCCCTTAGTCCTGCTCTAAATGAAAGTTTCCAGACATTGTGGCTTGTAATTTATTCTGAGCAGGTATGTACGTTGTTACCGGCTGGAGCATCCTAAACAGGCAGGAAAATCTGTGACCCACCCTTTTTGAAATTGCAGTAAGAGTCTGCTTTAGAAAACACAAAAATAAAGGTTAGTGTCTGAGAAGATCCAGAAGAACATTGCTGCATGAAAACTAATCAAGCAGTTTGATTCTGTTAATTTAAGCTTGAATCAAGACAAGGTTTCCTATCTCACTACAAGTGTTAATTAATATAGCCTGTTGTGAATAGTTATGTGTAAGTCTTACAGTTTCATTGCCCAATTTTTCCTCTACCTATACGTGTGCATGTGTGTGTTCTTGCCAACTAAGGAAAACATTTCATGCGTCTGATAAAGTGGACTCCAGTTCATGAAAGCTTATGCTATAAGAAAGTGTTAAATCTTTCAGATACCACAAGACTCTTTGTTGCTTTAGCCTGGTCTTAAGTTTCCCCGAAAGATCAATCATTTATGCACAGATCGCTATCATGTTTCCAATTGTCAGAGTTATCTGCAAGACCTTAGCTGTCCTAGGTATTGTGTTGAAGAGTCATTTGGCCAAATACAACACACAAGTTGTGAAGAAGCTCTGTTCCAGTACACTGCAGTATGAGAAAAACAACATTAATGAAAGCACATACTGTTTCAGTACAGTCTGTCATATAAAGCTCACCATTGTATTTGCTTGCCAACATATATTATTCAGACAGGCAATTGGGGACTTTAGGGTGGACAGGAAGAATATAGTTTCTAAACAGATTACATTATTGATTGGTTCGACCTGAGTATTTCATTAAAAAAAATCCTTCCAGTAGCACCTTAGAGACCAACTAAGTTTGTCATTGGTATGAGCTTTCGTGTGCATGCACACTTCTTCGGACACCACATGCTCATACCAATGACAAACTTAGTTGGTCTCTAAGGTGCTACTGGAAGGAATTTTTTTTTTATTTTTTTTTTACTATGGCAGACCAACATGGCTACCTACCTGTAACTAGAACTAAGTATTTCATGTTATCTAAAGATCCCTCCGGCAGGCCAGGTGAAGGATGACAGCAAAGGACCTTTCATTTTTGTTAATTTAGGTGAACAGAGCAGGGGGCAGGGAATTGTCCACAGGGTATTCTGAGGATTACTGATTTGCACAACCAGGAAGTCTAAACAACCGTCTGTAGATAAGATCTTGTTTCAGACAACAGCATTATTATCTAAGCTGAAACAGATGTTTCCACAGGTATAATAAAAGTTTGATAAAATGCATTCTTATTGATCTGGGAAAAAAAAAACTATTACAGTCATTCTTACACATTCCTCACAGACATTTTCCTGAGACTTACGTTATCTTTTCCTCTAATAATAAAAAATCTGCTCTCCGGAATCCAATTCAGTATGAAGATATGATAATTCTTTTACATTTTAAGAGTTTTTGTTCCCTATTCATATTGACTCACTTCATTAGGAATGGGGCCCTGAATACAAATTAACTTTCTCTGCTACACTCTCTGGAACTCCATATAAAGATTGTTGTAGAGAGCTTAGCAAAAACCTTCATTTGATGAGCCCTGGGTTTCTTCAGGAGCATCTATGTGGATAATGCAGCCTGTGACCTGAAACATCTACAGAGAAAGACATACAGTGGTACCTCGGGTTACAGACGCTTTGGGTTACAGACTCCGCTTACTCAGAAATAGCACCTTGGGTTAAGAACTTTACCTCAGGATGAGGAGAGAAATTGTGCAGTGGGAGGCCCCATTAGCTAAAGTGGTCAGGTTAAGAACAGTTTCAGGTTAAGAACGGACCTCCATAACGGATTAAGTTCTTAACCCGAGGTACCACTGTACCTTTTTAACAGAGATTTCCATGATTGTGGCATTAAATGTTTCAGCTGCCATGATCATGGGAATCACTTCTAGGTGACAATGGTTGTAACTGAGGAGAGCCTTACAGATTACATTTGTCATGTACGTACAGTTCCAGAGAGAGAGTGTGGGACTGTACGGTATAATGGTGTTGCATATTTAAACAAAAAACACCAGTATTGGGATATTTGGCAAAACCTGGTTCCTTAGAATGAGCTTATGTGCATCATTCACAATGGAGGCATGCTTTGGGTACAACTCCCATCACCCCTGGCTATTGGCCCTACTGCAATATTTGGAGGGCACCATGTTGGCTAAAAAGGTAAAGGTAAAGGACCCCTGACAGTTAACTCTAGTTGTGAACGACTCTGGGGTTGCAGCGCCCATCTCGCTTTACTGACCGAGGGAGCCGACGTTTGTCCACAGACAGTTTCCCCAGGTCATGTGGCCAGCATGACTAAGCCGTTTCTGGCGAAACCAGAGCAGCACACGGAAACGTCGTTTACCTTCCTGCCGGAGCGGTACCTATTTATCTACTTGCACTTTGACATGCTTTCGAACTGCTAGGTTGGCAGGAGCTGGGACCGAGCAACGGGAGCTCACCCTGTCGCGGGGATTCAAACAACTGACCTTCGGATCGGCAAGGCCAAGGCTCAGTGGTTTACACCACAGCGCCACATACCATGGTTTACACCACGTACTGTGGTTTACACCACGTCACATACCATGTTGGCTACCTATCACTTAATGTGATGTACTGCCACTTCTGTTCCCTGTACAGATGCTTGTGTCCTTAATTGTCAGAGATGATTCAAACAACACAGACAAGCAGGAAGTTTAATTGGACTACTGCAATTTGCCCTACGTGGGGCTACCTTTGAAGGTGACCTGGAAACTACAACTAATCCAGAATGTTGCAGCAAGACTGGTGACTGGGAGTGGCCGCCGAGACCATATAACACCAGTCCTGAAAGACCTACATTGGCTCCCAGTATGTTTCCAAGCACAATTCAAAGTGTCGGTGCTGATCTTTAAAGCCCTAAACGGCCTCGGCCCAGTATACCTGAAAGAGTGTCTCCAAGGAACTAGGCAGAGGGCCTTCTCGGTAGTGGCGCCTGCCCTGTGGGATGCCCTCCCATCAGCTGTCAAGGCAATAAGCAACTATCTGACTTTTAGAAGACATCTGAAGGCAGCCCTGTTTAAGGACACTTTTAATATATGATGAATTGTTGTATTTAAATATTTTGCTAGAAGCTGCCCAGAGTGGCTGGGGAAACCCAGCAAGATGGGAGGGGTAGAAATAATAAATTATTATTAATTTGCGAAAACAACAAACAATGCAGAGAGGCCTCAAGGCAGCATACTTAGCCTAGTTGCCAGGACTGATGGTTCTGGCTTCCCACTTCCCCCTAAGAGCCCATCTTCCTCCGGAGGCTGCTCATGTAGACGTAAACTATGGTGGGAGGGAACTTTTGCTCCTTCTTCACCCACATGCATAGCTCTTCATGTCCTTGGAGATAAGGCGGGAGGGGGGGGGTCTAACACAGCAGGAAAGGCAAGCTCCTGGGAAGCTTCACATACTGAGTCTGAACTGCTTTCTGCCCTTGGCTCTTCCCTCTCTCACACTCATGCCTGTTGCTTCTTCAGCGGCCAACTATTCCTTGCCTCTTCATATTCTGACCCGTCCCCAGTCCCCGGGCTCTGAACCTTCCTCCTCTGAGGCTTCCCCAGGGGGTTCACCAGCTGGTGCCTCCCACCACTCCTTGTCATCCAGCCAGTCCCTGATATTAACAGCCATACCATGCTGAAAAAAATCCAAGAGATGACACTTCTTTCTCATTTCTGGCTAAGAAAGTCCACCTCTGTGAAATTTCTCAGAGCCATGTTAAAGAGATACTGACGCTCCTGTCAGGATGAGAGATGATAATACTAAAGCACTGAGTGATAAACTGGTAAAAAAAAAAAATCAAGCATCCCAGACAGAGCTTTTATTCCACTTGCCAGCACCTCAAACACAGTATTTTAAAAATGGACAAAACTCACATGCTCAGGTGCGAGTCACTGAGTGATGACACACCAAGCTGGTGTGACTCATCAACCTATTTTCTTCTGCCTGCTGTATGATTACTTACTCAAAACACTCTAGACTAGAAATCATTTATTTTTCCTTTTTATTGAAAATTGCCTCTGACGTGGCAGAGATATTTACCGTCTCCCACACAGTGTTATTTACAATTCTCAAGGATTGCATGAACGGGGCAGACTTTGCAGGACTACCTGGATTGTGCCAGTGTCGTTTTATAAATGCTTCCATTTTGCTGACATTCAAAATCAAAAGAAACAATTTTCCAAAATAAGGACTCAGCCTTCAGCTCTTGCTTTCCTTTTGGAAAAAAAAACTAGTGCAACAAGGGATGTCACTTTAGGTTTTAAAGAAACATCATTTAATGCTCTTTTATTTACTGGACCATTTTCTGTGCTTGGAATGAACTAATTCAGTTTAACAAAGTTCCCTGAATTTGCTCAAAAATCTATGCCTGGGCGCATCACTGAATGTGAACTAAGTTCATTTTGAGAGACTTTAGAATAAATTCTAGTTCAACTTCAAGTTCATTCTCTTATGCTTTTATTATTACTATTAAATCTCTTGGGGCTTTTAAACTTAAATATTCTAATTGTTGGGGAAAATAAACCCCCCACATTCCACAGTTTATATGTTTTGACACACACACCCGTCCCTTAAGTACGTTTTGTACCTCAGCACAGCAGCTTGCAACATTCTGAATGCTGGGGTGGAATTGCCAGAGATCTGACCTGTAAACTGAACATGAACTGAACTAGTTTGCTTTGTAAAGGGAAGAACATGAAGTGGAGTTTGCTCCTTTTTGGACATGTGGGACTCAAACCAGTTGCTTTTTAAGATGAAGTTCCCAAGCTATGGCTGTTTTAGACAGATAACTGGTCAGATTTTGGTTTAGAAATGTAGCATTGCAGTTGGTTTGGCACATTGCTAACACATATGAAAATATTTTGGATCTCAGTCTACTTTTTCTTTAATGCTGTATGAGGTTGTCCCGAAGGGTAAGCAGAAATATCAAATATTCTGTGGAGCCAAAGTGTCATTTATCTCTCTGTTGGGATTTGTTTTATTTTCAGCAAGTTGTTAGAGGAATTGTGGGGAGGGATTTAACCAAAGGACATGAAATAAGTTTAGATGTCAACTGTCCATGGTTAAAAAGAATTCCACCTGGTATAATACCCCTTCAGAAGATTATAAGTTTCATTCTAACTCTTTGCTAATCACTTCAGCTGGAGGCAAAGACTATACAGGGCAGGAATGCAATGAAATTATTCAGGGAAACAATTGAGTGAATTGTTAAAATTCCTCCCTTAGTAATGTTGAATATAGTTCAAAGCAGACTTCACAGAATTAAATACAAAACAAACTTTGTACATCAGAGCTGCACAGCTTGGACATTTGGCCAGCAATGTGGTATAGTGGTTAGAGCATCAGGATTGGTATAAAATCATGTGGTTTGTCAAGCTGGTGGGCATGCATGGCTAGCAAGCTGTGGATTTATTTTCCTGCAGCAAAGTTTTATTTATTGCGATTATTACATTTCTGTCCCACCTTTCCTCCAAGGTACTCAAGGCAGCATACACAGTTTTCTGTTCTCATAACAATCCCGTGAGAGTCAGGGACTGGTCATCCAGTGAGCTTCATGAGCGAGTGAGAATTCAAACCCTGGTCTTTCAGATCAACACTCTGAACTACGAGACTGCAATGGCTTTACACAAGAGTTCTCCACCTTAGACATCCATACTAATGAAGGTGAGGAGAAGCCATACATTGTCAGGGACAGGGCACAGAGGCACATTCCCATAGCCCCTTTAAACCCACAGCCTCTTTAATGATGTCTATTTATACCAGTAATGCACAAAAGGAGATAGGCTTCGGTCTAATTATGTGCATGCTCCTGGAAGTGCTAAAATTTAATTTTAAAGGGAGATGGGAATAGGGCAAGGCAAGGCACTCCATTTTGACCAATCCATCCTAATTGCAGCCCTCTATGTCCCCGTAACCTCTCAAGAAGAACATGAGAAGATACATTTCACTGAGAGGCACTGAATCCATTCCCCACTGGAAAATACTTAACTGATTTCATAATGCGCAGTTAATAATCTAGCAGATTAGAAAAAGATGCCACATAGTCTCAAATTTCAAAACATGATACATTTTGTACTCCAAGGATGATCCGTGCTGTGCTTGGCTTGGAAGATCAAGACCTGTGATTATCATGTTGAGTAATCCTTGTAAAAACCAAGACCAATCTCAATGGGCCAGAAGAGCTCTAAAAGGGGGGGGGGATGGAAGAGATAATGCAATACGTTTCAAATAAGAAAAACAAAGCAGGTGCAACTAAAAAGAGTGGGAGAGGGCAACAATCAAAGACTTAAGACTGGCATGGAAGTCAGATATAAAGTTTTTTAAAAATGAAAAAAAAATTAACATTTGAATTCTGTTATTTTACACCACTTTTATTTTCAACAAAATCAGTTTGCTTACTGAAAATATGTAGAAATGAAAAATAATCAAACCCCACCACAGCTAGTTTATTGAAATAAAAGAAGTCCACCACAGTTCACCCTCCAGTGTTTAAGTGGGAAGTGACAGAAAGAAAATATAAAGGGCAAAGAATCTCCCTTTTATGAATGAATGCATAAATCAGGAGAATAAACGATCAGGTATGGAGCAGAATGCATTCCATAGCCAAAGTGCAATGTATCCAGCGGGAGACCATTATTTCTCCTTTTGATTTTTTCAGAGCATTAATTCCTTCTTGTTTCAGTGAAACTGCACGATTTTTTCTCCTTCTTTTGCATTTGGTTCTCAGGGTACTGTCATTTCAGCTTCTCTCTGCTTTGACAATTCTTGTTTTCCCACTGAAATAGTTACAAAAGCAAAACAAAACAAAACAAAATGACTTTTGAAAGGCTGAAAACCCCCACACATAAACTGAAAACAGTCCTGCTCATCACATTCATACTTTAGACCAGTGGATTTCAAAACATGTAACTTCAGAGTTCATACCTTCTGAGGGCCAATATTGAGAACTTCATGGGCAGAGACTATGTCTCCACTGTATGCTGTATCTCACTCTTTATGCCAGCAGTAATCAGTTGCAGAGTAGGTTTTTTTGTCTCACCACAAGGGAAACAGACACACCTGAAAAGTTTAAACTGGATCTTTCAATTTAACAACCTCAGCCATTGCTGGTTAGAGCAAAAGCAAGGGAGGAAACATGAATGAGAAACCAGGCTCACAACTCACTTTCTGTTCCTAGTGGATTTTTCTTCTCTCTACAGTGGGTATGGATCATGGAGTGTTGCTTATTCCAGTGTTTCCCAACCTTGTGCCTCCAGCTGTTTTTGGACTACAATTCCCATCATTCCTGACCACTGGTCTTGCTAGCTAGGGATGATGGGAGTTGTAGTCCCAAAACATCTGGAGGCACAAGGTTGGGAAACACTGGCTTATTCCAACCATCTCCACACATTGTTAGACTGCAACTCCCATCATCCCACATCATTTGCCATGTTGGCTGGGGGTTGCTGAAAACTGTCGTCCAATGACATCCAGAGAGCACCATGTTGGCCACCCCTGCTGTATGTCTTGCAATGGTGGAAGGAAAATGCATTTTGATAAATCAATTGGCACATGGTGAACAGTAGAAACTGCCCACGCTTCCCTGGTATGGGACAACATTTCATTTTCCAATCAAACTTTAGGGCATCCTTTGCAGGCTCTTGCACACACAGTAAGCATGCCTACTGCGTAAATTGCTCTTTGACAATGAGAGGCCCTTTATTAACAACACTCCCCGTGCATCATATTCAAACATGCCATTTTCGGCAGTTGTTCCTTATTGATAGAACCCTTCTCCCATTCAATAGCAAAGCCAAAGCCACAATCATTTGCACAACTCTTTTGCTGCAACTTAGTGGGCTTTGTACAACAATTGGTATTACCGGTATCAGAATATCTTTTAAAAGCAGCAGCTTTGAAATAAAGGTAACAAAGAACATTACGTGTCAAACTGCTTGTAGAAATTACATGTCTGGACAGGGTTTGCCTATTTAGCAGGTGCTAAAAGCAATACAATGAAGCTTCCTGCTTAATATTAATGGGCAGGGAATTCCAAAGACTAAGTGCTGCCACCCAGAAGGATTGATTCCTCGCAAATGCAAAATGGGTATTCTGTGGCACTTGCAGGAGTGCCAGTTCCATAGACTGAAGCAGCCAAGTGGCGTAAGGTGATCCTTCAAGTTTACTTATTTATTTGTTATCTTCTAATATTGTACCCAGAGTGACTTACAGCATAAGGGTAACAGCACTACACTGTAAGATTACAGTACAAATAACATTCTTGGTGAAATTTGACAAGGTAGGGAGGGGGGAGAGGGGAGAAGTCCTGTCTAAAAATCCTTCACTTACCAGAATGTCTACAGTGTTGCTATGAAGTAGAGTTATGTGTCAATTAACTTGGCATTTTTATTAATTGCATCAGTTACTTTTACAATGAAATTTGAAGGACTTCTTAGCATATTTTAGTAATGAGCCTCAAGAGGTGCACCTGAGTGCCTTGCCTGCTGCTGATACCACAACTTCAGATTAATTTCTGGTAGAAATCAATTAATGGGGTCAGGTGAAGCCAATAAGGTGCAGAACTTATTTGATACATATCCCCAATGTGTTTTGCTGATGTTCATGAGAATTTGTACCACAGTCATGAGATGCATATTGCATCTCCATCTGATAAGATACAGGCAATGGTATTAACACAGTGATGTTTGGAGGCAGTGTTCCTCTTTTGGACAAATTTCCCTGATGCACCTAAAGTTATGGTTTAAATAACTTATTGGTATTTCCTCCAGCATTCTTTCTTGCCTGCAGCAGTGCAGGACCTGCCTTTTCTGTAAAACCAGACCAGAAATAATGGACACCAGCTGAATCAAGAACCCATTGTCACGTTTTAGGTTGACTGTGGCACCCACAGATCTACAGATTTTCTGATAAAAGCTTTTCTGGACTATAGTCTGCTTCATTATATGCATGAAGTGTTTTTTGTCAGTTACAGTAATATATACACTTGGTTTGGGGTTTTCAGGATTGTGTACATTGAGGTCAGGAGGAATTGAAAAATCACAGTTTACAGCAGGCCTCCCCAAACTGTGGCCCTCCAGATGTTTTGGCCTACAACTCCCATGATCCCTAGCTAACAGGACCAGTGGTCAGGGAAGATGGTAATTGTAGTCCAAAACATCTGGAAGGTTGAAGTTTGGGGGTGCCTGGTTTACAGTTTTGCTCCAGGGTAACCATATATAAACTTGTAACTAAGGATAAAGCATCATGCATCTGATGAAGTGGATTGTAATCCACAAAAAGTTTATGCAGTAACAAATGTATTAGTCTTTAAGGCACTACAAGACCCTCATGTTGTTTCGTCTGCAAGAGACTAACACATCTAAGCCTTCGGAAATTATAAGAAGACAAGTACTGTGATAAGGTGCAAACTGAACCTACTGCAATCAATATGAATTTGCCACATACTTCAAGAGATTGATTCTGGTCAACTAATAAAGCAAAACCAGAGATTAATGTGAAAAGGGGATCACTTGAACATGCCAGCATTTCATTTGGTATGTGCTTCAAGCTTCAGGCAAAGACTCAGATCAATGTTTCCTTTATCTAAAATGATTTTTCTCATCCCTAATATTGTCGTATTTCATGCAAAGGCCTTCTTAATCAATAAAAAGTCCATCTACAAGTTTTAATAAGTGTGCCATAATTGAAGCTCTTAACAATAAAATGTTCAATAGCAGTATAAAAGCTCCCATCAAAGACACATCTCTAATTACATCATGTTATTTTAAGCATCTTTTTGCGTGAGAAAGAGCTACAGTGAATGTTAAGGTAATTATATCCTGTAAATAGAATAACAAATTATCATCCTTGGTATGTCCTATAAGCCCGGCTCAAATTCTTCATAGCAGAACAAGGATACCGGGATGCTTGCAATGTGGTATCTTTGTACCAGAAACAGGAAGATTTTCTGGCTGGCCTCTGTGAAACAGAGAGTTTTACTGCTTAGATGTTGAATTTAACCACATATGGCTACATGGCAATGATGAGCATAGCTGCCAAGTCTCCCATTTCCCCCGGGAAATCCCCGTTTTTCCAGCTGTTCCAAGCTGAAAAAACGGATTTTTTGTTCCCCCCCCCCCCCGGTTTATTCTGGTGCGGCGGCCATTTTGGAACTGGGCGGAGCATGCTCAGAAACGACTTTTGATGCTGCTCTGCCCAGTTCCAAAATGGCTGCAGTGTGACTTCCGGCGCGGTGGCCATTTTGGAACTGGGCAAAGCAGCATCAAAAGTCACTTCTGAGCATGCTCCGCCCAGTTCCAAAATGGCGGCAGCGCTACTTCCGGTCTTCTATTTCCGGCCCGGTCCCTTATTTCTCTGACAGCAACTTGGTAGGTATGATGATGAGTGGCACAAAAAAAAAAATTGGGCAGAGCATGAAATGTGAATTTTACCTTCTTACAATAAGCTTGTTTCTTCACAGTCACACATCCCTCTCTATCCTTCATCCAGAAGCATGATCAGAGCTCTCACAAACATTTCAACTGGGCCACTTTTGCTCCCATGGGCCGGAGGTTCCCCATCCCTGCTTCACATTCTGCTGAGGGTTTGCCATGGCAGAAGTGCAAATTAAATGAGAAATTAAGACAATCCCTTCCAAACACCTCATTGTGTAAAACAGGCAAGACATCAATAAAGAAAGGAGAATGTCCTGAAAACAGCACAGATTTTACATGGCTTTGCCTTGCTGTTCATGGCTAACAGCAACCATCTCTGAAAGAGGCAGGGCAGCACAGTTTCAAATTACATCTGCTATGTGAGAACTAATTATTTTTGTTCTTAAAACCTGACATCTTGGTGAGGATGCCATGGCGGACACAACTAATTGGTCAGGTAGTCAAGCACTTCATTTGTGTTGCTATGGATACTAGTGCTAGGAGAATTGAACGTACAGACCTGGGGCATTGCTAATATGCAGATCACTCTCAAGCGCTATAACAAGAGTCAAGTTTTGAGAGCTGTAACAGAGTGAGATGATGTGAGGAAATGGACATGCTCAGTCTTAACAAATTCTTCTGTATGGGATGCAATTCAGGCTTTTGCACCCACAGATACTGCACACACCCTGTGCTGCCAGCTGAAAAGTATATAGCTCCTCAACACTTTTGGGCAACCTGGCCATGACCTCCAGCTGATGTGTGATGGGCATCAACGTGATGGAGCCTATTTCTACACATGTAGGGTTTCCCCCACAGAGATAGATCCCCCCTGGCTGAGTGGGTATACCCCTGTATGAACATATAGATGGGGAAGGAGTAAAGAATGGCTGTCCTCTATGTCCATATCCTCCCTATCTTTATGATTGCCCCAAACTGAGAACAGATACTGTATACACAACTCATCATCATCATCATCATATTTGTATGCCGCCTTTCCATAGTTAAAACAATGCTCAAGGTGGCTTACAATATGAGAAGATTTACATAGTTACAAACATAGCAAAGTAGTCATAAAAATGAATAAAACACATCCAAAACTACATAACCAAACCGAACAATTTCCACATAAAAATAAAGATACAAAAAATTAATATTAAGAACAGCGACAAAACTTCCTCCCCAAAACCCCAGTCCTTGCTGGGCAGCAGCAGCAACTCTTATGAAGCCTGTCAGGCCCTGCCCTAGACCAGGTGGAGAGAGGCAGGAACAGGGCCATTTTAAGAGTTCCTGTTCACGTGGGGTTTACATCTACACAAATGATACAAATGGAGACATTGTCTACAGCTTAGGGGATGTAGGGTGGCCAGATACAACAGAAGACAAGGCTCCAGCACTTTTAATAACTGTAGAAAGTAGGGAATTTCATCAGTTTGTCATCTGCTGAGATCTCCTCTTCTGCACAACTGTTAGAGGTACAGAAGCCCCATGTTCTTTCTCCAACTTGCCGCCCTAGTGGAAGAGAGTGGGGCTCAGCAAACAGGTTATTTTGCTGCTCTAGCCAGTCTGTGCATTCATATTCCCACATACGTCTTGGAAACAGGGACTTAATTAGTACTAGGGTTTTGCAACGTATATGGAAACACAATAAAGCCAGCATAGAAGAGCCTCTAGTCATTTGAAACTGGGAAAAGGAAGAGTGATTCTTAGCCTAAGATGTGCTTCAGCATCCATATTCCCACTCGTGAAATACTGTACTGAGAGTGTTACTCAAAAGAACAAAAGCAATAAATAGACACCACTGTAACCCAACCCATAATTGTATGGTGACCCATATGGAATGGAGGAGCAGGCTCCAGAACCTGTAGTCATTGTGGCAGAAGAAGGAATCTTAGCAGCTGCGTAATTCACAAACTCTTCTGCATTTGGCATTTTACAAAATAAAAAAAAATAAAAAAAAGATTGGTTCTAGCGCCTTTCTGGAAAGCTACATATTCTGGATTAAACGAATCCCAAATTTCACAGCTGCAGAGGTATGGCTTCTCCTCCTTTCTTGACAAGATGCACCACAGATAAAGATGAATTACAGGCATCGTAGCGGCATTGTTTGTTAATGGAACTCTGAGTACCTGATGCATGTTGAAAACCACCTGGCAAAGACAGTTGCCAACCATCTGCAGTGTAGCATTTAGGCTTGGGCACCTGCAAGAGAGACAGAATAATCATCAAACCTTAAGGGGAAATGCAAAAACAGCAAGGATAATAGCTGGGGAGGAACTTAGATGGGATACCGTCAATGTCAAGAATATGGATTTGGCTAAAATGAGGGGGAAGCACAGAAGAAACACCATAGCTGCCAAGTTTTCCCTTTTCTCGCGAGGAAGCCTATTCAGCATAAGAGAAAATCCCTGAAAAAAAGGGATAACTTGGCAGCTATGAGAAACACAGAAAAACAACCTGTGTGTTTTGCAACTAGGGATGTAAGAAGTCAATGATTTCCATTCTGACCCATGTCCATCACATGGTCCTGTTTCCATTCCACTGATGTTTGGTTTCCAACAAAAACTATACAATTCATCTTGCTGTCCCTTGTGGTAGAAATGTATGTAATTATATTATGATTACCATTATTCCACCATTACCTTTATTCATTTCATTGCAAAGGAAATGCAATGTGCATTGGGGTGAACTGAAAAAACAACAACATAGAATTCCAGTCGTATTTTCTGGATTTATTTCTGTTCCCAACTTGGGTAAATTAGCAAACGTTGGCAATTTCCACTCCTGTTTCCATATCTGTTAGATTTCCTCCACATCCCAATTTGCAGTTCTGGAAAACTGAGGTTCCAAAACACACATGAGTTTCCACAATTACACAAGCCTTTCCCCTTTTGGTCTCCTTCTTGAAGACATGGAGAGTGAGGGGCATGGGAGTAGCATGAGTGTACCTATGCACATTCTCCCTGCAGACTGCCTGAATTTGGCCAGGCATATTTACACTCAGATTTGTTCAAGCAACATTGGTTAGAAACATAGCAAGCAGACTGATTGGCCATTCAGTCCAAAGCCAGGGACAGAGTGATGTTAAAAAGAATGTCAATAGAGGAAAAAGTTTAAAATATATATTGGAATGTCCCCAAATTTCTGTTTCTGCTTCGCTTTCCTGTTTGTGCTTGTGAGGCTTGGGAGCTCTAAAAGATTTCCCGTAAGCAAGTCCTGGTGTTTTTAGTCAGCTCTATATTGGGCAGACTCAAGGCACGCTTCTGGTTACGAGTCAAGAAATAGCCACACAAGTAAAGTTTTGAAATTAAAGGCATCAGACTGATGTTCCCTTGCTCTAATCATTAGAATCATTAACATCCAATAGAATCTAATGTTCCCCCCCCCCGTGTTTTGTTATTTTAGCTATATTTAAAGCTGATTTAAAAACTCAAGTAGTAGCCTGGATAGCCCTCTTCCCCCTGCATTAGCCTGATCCAGCAGCTTTTTAATGTTCTCATTTCCCTTGCCCTGTAGATCTTCTGTGACCATCAGAGCAAGGATGAACCAAGGTTTAGCCCTGAAATACGGTATGTGTTTGGCCTTAATCCTGGGACATGTGAAATAATAAAGAAGGCAATGCTCCACCTGGGCATGTCATTAATTCATTGTACTTTGCTCCATAAGCAGGGTCCTCTGTGTGCACAGTGCAGAGAGCCTCAGCCATGAGAGCCCAATCCAAGTCTCCAGGCCTCCCTGTCCAGCCTTTATGGTTCTTTTCAAGCTACTTCCTTTCTTTCCAGGTCACACACCTCTTATTAGCTCTGCTTTTGCCTGGATGGAATGTGTTCTTGAACTCTGATTAAGGGAATATCCATATACCATACATTTAAAGCACTGGCAGCACATATTTAAAGTGCATGGCTTCTCTGAAAGAATTCTGGGAACTGTAGTTTGTTAATGGTGCTGGGAAGTGTAGGTCTGGTGAACCACAGTGTACCCAGACTTACAGTTTTGCATGGGAAGCCGTGTGCTTTCAGTGCGCTTCAAATGCATGGGGAGGATGTGACTTATGACTCTTGCTTGCCTGGATGAAGATACGTGTGTGTAGAAACCACTAACTTGTGTGTGACTGGAATGTAGCCTACTGTACAAAGCTAAGGGACATCTCTGTTGCTCCACCTCCTTTGTGCCTCATCCATCAGTGGTATGTGCTGTTTCTCCCTCCACCTGGAAGTTGCCTATTTGGGGATGCAGACATCAGACTGAAAAAGTTCCCTAGCTTAAGCAAATAGATATAAACATAAAATCAAATGAATAGCAATGACAGCACCACCTTAAAATCCTTCAAAACCACAACACAGAGGGTAGAGAAGCCCAATAATTGCAGCTAAACCAATGCAACCAACCAACCCATGGTGATCTGGGATTGAGCAGAGGGTCTCCTAAATCAGAAAGTAACAAGATCTCTCTCTCTCTCTCTCTCTCTCTCTCTCTCTCTCTCTCTCTCTCTCTCTCTCTCTCTCTCTCTCTGTATATATTTGGGGAAGTGATTTTCAGTTTGCAGTGCTGTGCATTAGAGCTCTCAAAGAAATCTTACAGCACAATCCTAACCATTCCTATTGGGTTCAACAGTGCTTGCTCCCAGGTAATTAGGGTTTGGACTGAGGCCTCATTAGACACTCAACTGCGTCAGTTTTCATTGACAATTGATAGATTGCATGCATTTGCAGCCCTAGTGTATAGGTGGATGTTCACAATAAAAAGTGTAGACGCTGGAATCAATGATTCTAACACCCCCATCCTGCAATACATCACTAAAAGCAATATTACATGGTTCATCATTGTGTTACAATGAGCCAGAATGCTGAGGTGAGGTCAGAAGGGGAGAGTAGTGGCAAGATCTAAATTTCAGCTTAGAGTGGAATACAATTTATATATTTCACTCTAGAGAAACAGGCCCAGCAGGCAATCTTCAAACTTTGCTCCATAATGTACTGACATGGATATATTTCCAAGACTCCCCAGGAGGATCCTGTAAATACCTAGCCTTGCTAGCAGTAATCCTTTCTTCCACAAATTTGGCCTCAAGCAGCATGGCTTTATATACCTCAGTCCTGTCAGCTCCTTTTCTGGTTAGTTGAGCAGCTTGAGGAAGCAGAGACAATGCAGAGACTGGGTAGGGACATAGCCTTAAAGGCCCAGAATCATGGCTGTATTACACAATGTTTGGTAAGAAGGTACTAACAATTATTGACTAGGAAGTGCTCCTTTGGGCTGATGACATCCAGCAGGTATTGATCCCGTTCCCGTGTTTAAAAATGAAGATATTAGTGAAGGTAACAGACAGTATTATCTTAGGGGAAATTGCTTGCGAAAATATGTACATTGGTCAAAAGTGCACATGACAATGAAATTCAAACTAAAATGATGGTTAATTTTCATGTGGATTTTTAAAAAAATCACAAATTAGTTTAAAATATGGAGAATTTAATTTAAGACTAGAAATGAGAAACTGAGATAATTGAAACTGACAGGTCCTTCCATCCCTAATCCCTGACCATTGGCCACACTGCATGGATCTGAAGGGAATTGTAGTTTTTTAAATTACTCTTCCTGATCTTTTCAAAGAAATCTTTTTCAATACCAATTACATATAAAACAGGTTCATCCAGTGGAAAAATCAGTTTTACATAATTCAGCAAACCCAGTATGCAATCTGCTTTAAGATTTCATTTCAATTTATTTCCATGCAAAAGCAGTTTCAAGTTTTGCTCCTCTACATTGGGAGAAGAAGTCTGATGTGATGCTGATGAATAAATGCTCCATCCAAGATTGAAATTTCACCTGGAATTTTGTCCCTTGGGAATTGTGGTGAATGCTTCTAGAATGTACACTAATTGGTCTAATAAATCATCCACTCAACACAGAAAGAAAGAAAGAAAGAAAGAAAGAAAGAAAGAAAGAAAGAAAGAAAGAAAGAAAGAAAGAAAGAAAGATATCTGGAGAAAATGTGCAGAACTTGAACTAGATTGTGGGCTCTGGGTGGAGGTCATGAAGGCTCCAAACCTCCACATTAAAACCATCTGCCAAAGGAATATAAAAACCAAGCTTTAGAAGCTGTAGCAAAATTACTAGAGCAGTGCTCTGCCTCCTGGAGTCTCCTTATCAAGTGCCTGCCAAATGGAACAAGGAAAGCAGATTCCCAAATTAAAGGAAGGTTAAATGCTCTTTGGTCTTTATAGCTGGTATAAATTATTTAAGAGGTCTCTTTAAATGTTCTTTGTTTATCCCAGTGTTTAACAATGTATTATTGAGACCTTAGGGATCCTTTTGGCTCTCTTTGCATTATGATATATGATTCTCATCAGTTATCTCTCTCTGTGTGTAGAAGGTGTGTGTGTGTGTGTGAGAGAGAGAGAGAGAGAGAGAGAGAGAGAGAGAGAGAGAGAGTGAGTGTGTGAGTGTGTGTGTGTGAGAGAGAGAGAGAGAGAGGAGAGACTGGCTGCCTCCCAACACAGTAAAGAACACAATCTTGGGAGGATCCCACTGGGTTTGTTTTGGTTTTCATCTCAAGCACCCACCGTGAATCAATATGGTTCACAGAGGCTTTCTCCAGTAACTCAAAAGCAGTTGACATATTAGGATGCATTAGTACAGAGAGAAGAGGGAAGGGGGGGATGGAGATGTCAAGAAACACGTAAAAATATTGCAGTGTTTACTCCTGTGATTTGGTGAATAATAACCCAGGTGATAACACAGCAAGCGGAGTTCTGCAGAGGATGTTATGTGCCATGAGGCAGATGTAATCATTCGGTTCTGATATTTCAACCCTCATTTACTATCAGCACTTCTCAAGCCAGATATATGCCATAGCACGCCATTCCCTCTCCATCACGTTCATGCAGCTTGGCTTTCACCTTGTGCTGTACCAAGGGACTGACAAGGGCAGAGCCCTGTTCAAATGGTCCCTCTGCCTCTCCTGCCAAGGGTTTGTCATTCTGACATTTCCCATGCTATAACCTAGAAGTCCTTCACCGGACTCAACAGCACTGCTGCCAATGCTGTGTTTAGTCTGCTTTTGAGTATTGCTCCAAAAGCACAACAAAACATACACATTGTGCACGTTGCCCCTTTGACTAAATTAGCATGATCTCTGATGGAGAATATGCTTCTGAGATTACTTCTGGATGATTTGTTTATTTAGCATCCATCCTGTTTGGTTGCTACAGAGTTTGCAGGGAGGTTAGGTGACACTGCCTATTTATTGAGCATTCATACTGTTTGTGGGGAAGTTAAATGATGTTACAAGGGAGTGGGTGGTGCTGCAGTCTAAACCACTGAGCCTCTTGGGCTTGCTGATTGGAAGGTTGGCAGTTCAAATCTCTATGACGGAGTGAGCTCCCGTTGCTCTGTCCCAGCTTCTGCCAACCTAGCAGTTCAAACGAAACCAGTGCAAGTAGATAAATAGGTACCGCTGCGGAGGGAAGGTAAATAGCTTTCCCGTGCGCTCAGGTTTCTGTCTCAGTGTTCCATTGCTCCAGAAGCAGCTTAGTCATGCTGGCCACATGACACGGAAAGCTGCCTGTGGACAAACACCAGCTCCTTTGGCCTGAAGCAAGATTTGACTGGACTTAACCACCCAGGGGCCCTTTACCTTTACCTAAATGATGTGATATCAAGTAAATGTTATGCCATATTTCTTTCCTTCCTTTATTAGATTGGTGTATAGAATTGGTAGGCCACCCCCTTTTTAAAAAGCCACATGGTTAAATGTTGCTATTTATTCATGTATATAAACAGAGTGCAGTATATCAGGTCCTGGGGCCAAATGTGACTCTCAAAACCTTTCTATCTGGCCCTTGGAATGCTCCCCAGGCCATGCCCTCTTCCCATGTTATACCCCTTACTGCCCCTACTTAGCACCTTCCCTGGCTCAAATGTGTCCTTCAAATCTGATGATGCATGTTGCTTGATTGGATGGAAAATAGAGCTTCTGGTCCTGCTTACCTTGGAATGCTTCTCAAAAGAAAATGCAACCAAGGAATCTACCCTTGATTCAAAACATTTCATACTCACTGGTTAAACCTACGGAAACATTACTTCCTACTACCTAGCATTAAAAACATTGATGCACATATGAGAGGCATTGTCATTCTATTCTGTGGTGAAGATACCTTTACAAACATGCACACAGAAGCATGTTGATCAAATGTAGGCCATGACATTAGGGACAGGAAACCCACAACGCTCCAGCTATTGTTGGACTGCAACTCCCTTAATCCATGGCCCAATCAATCATACCACTGGGACAGAGGGGGCTTGGAGTCCACCAACAGCTGGAGGATCACAAGTTTGCAATCTGTACATTACATGCTGAAACAGCTCTACTTTAATCTTTGGCAGCTCCATTTAAAGGATCTGGGATAGCCTGTCAAATATGCCTGGAGAATACGTGTGTGTATGTGTCTCTCCTCTGATTCTGGCTACAGAGCACTCACATGTATCATGTTGTGCCATCTCCTCAGGACAAGGAGTTATTTGGCAGGCTGGTATTTCAATGACATTCAGAATCTCTGCTATGCTACTCTTTGAGAATGGCAACCTTTGCTAGTTCCACGCATGCCATAGTACAAAGCAGTGAGAGAACAGCTGTTGAGAGGTGACTCCTAGAAGGAGAGATTGCCACTTCATTTCCCTGTTCTCCCTGCCTCCGTTGACATCAACCCCCTGTGTCATGTGCCAATCCAAAGGCAAGCTTTTCCACATTCAGATAAACCTTTTTCTGCTGTCCTTTAGGACTCTTGACATTAAAAAACAAGTATAAATTTAAAAGACTTTGTAACACACAAACTCACTTTGGAAGAACCATTTAGACCTTACACGTCTGTCTCAAACTAATATCTGTAAAATAGAGATCCATAAACCAAGCAATTAACACAGAAGACGGAGTCTTACTTGAACCTACTTTTAACAGAAAGTAACGTTTATACTTTTTACAGAAATAAGAGGTGAAGAATAAAGAAAATGATATAACCTCATGGTCTATTGACTTTTTATGTTTGAACACTGCAGAAAAATACTATTGAGGCTTCCTCTCTGGCCAAATGCAGCTAAGAGACCAAATAACCTCCTCTGCCTTTATTACCCCTAAGTATCTACAGGCCTGTATGGAAAAATCCATTGCACCCCCAAGGGGCTCTTTATTTGGCAAAATGTCTCCAATTACTGGTGTGTAATAACCATGTATTACCTCTCAAGTGGTTTATTTGTTTGTGGGGGACAGGAGGCAGGCAGGTGTGGAGGACTCCCTGGTCCTGAATGGGGTAACTGTGCCCCTGAAGGACCAGGTGCGCAGCCTGGGAGTCATTCTGGACTCACAGCTGTCCATGGAGGTGCAGGTCAATTCTGTGTCCAGGGTAGCTGTCTATCAGCTCCATCTGGTACTCAGGCTGAGACCCTACCTGGCCGTGGACTGTCTCGCCAGAGTGGTGCATGATCTGGTTATCTCCCACTTGGACTACTGCAATGCGCTCTACATGGGGCTACCTTTGAAGGTGATCCGGAAACTATAACTAATCCAGAATGCAGCAGCTAGACTGGTGACTGGGAGCGGCCGCCGAGACCACATAACACCGGTCTTGAAAGATCTACATTGGCTCCCAGTACGTTTCCGAGCACAATTCAAAGTGTTGGTGCTGACCTTTAAAGCCCTAAATGGCCTCGGTCCAGTATACCTGAAAGAGCGTCTCCACCCCCATCGTTCTGCCCGGACACTGAGGTCCAGTACCAAGGGCCTTCTGGCGGTTCCCTCGTTGCGAGAAGCCAAGTTGCAGGGAACCAGGCAGAGGGCCTTCTCAGTGGTGGCGCCCACCCTGTGGAATGCCCTCCCATCAGATGTCAAAGAAAAAAACAGCTACCAGATTTTTAGAAGACATCTGAAGGCAGCCCTGTTTAGGGAGGCTTTTAATGTTTAATAGATTATTTTATTTCACTTTTCTGTTGTAAGCCGCCCAGAGTGTCTGGGGAAACCCAGCCAGAGGGGCGGGGTATAAATAATAAATTATTATGATTATGATTATATTTAATATGTAAAAGACTCTGGCTACCGTCAAGTGCATACTTATAATATGCATACATCTTCCTCATTAGAAACAAAGACACACATGCTCTACTACAACATGGGTCCTGTAATCCAGATCTTCATTAAGACCTTCATTAGAGGTCTATTTCCAGTGGTTTTATATTGGAGTTTATCTCATCACTATTGCGGGGTTCATCTGTATTGTGGTTTTTTCATGTGTTGGAAACTGCCCTGCAATTACTATGCAATGAAAAAGGGTGCTATATAAGTCTGGTTAATAAAGAACAACCATACGTCATACCTTAAATCAGGGGTGTGGAATCGAGTCCCCCACCCCACCTTCTGGGGTCCTCAGCACTGATTCAGAGTGGTTCTGCTGCCACCAGGCCCTACCAAGATAGGATGAGGTTCAGCAGAGGGAACTTCAAACTTCAGCAGAGGTATCCCTTCAACCCATTGCTTACTTGACACACAAAAAAACAAATGTATGTAAAGTGGATCAATGTGCATGGTATAGCCCCCCTATCCATACATTTTAACTGCATGGTATAAAGAACATTACTGTGGGATTCATCACTCACTGGTACTCACCTGCACATCAGTGCTCCTTCTTTCACTTTTCATTTCACAAGACACCCCAAACAGGATAATTTCAGCATATAGACTAGAGTGCACGATTCAGACAGAAAATGGGTATTTGACAATGACACTTGGGAAATATAATTCAGGGGTAAGAATAAGCACACAGGCTTGAAATTACCCAGACAATGTATCTCTCAGACAGCTTTAGAAACTAAATGCACAGGAGCAGCTTCAGAAAATTGTGACATAAAATTAGAGATGTGGAAATGGTGACACTCCCCCCCCCTTCCCTAACTGGTTGGCGGCAAGGAGCCTGCCATAGCCACTCAATTCAGGCAAGTGTAATGGAGATACTGCAGATGGATGGCTATCAATCCTCTTCAGTGGGCGGTTTTACACTTCATAAAGTTACAAGATGCCGAAAACCCCTCAAAACCAATTCCCCGAGTCTCTGAGAAATAGATACCTTTCTGCAGAGTTTTATGTAAGCACCCAAGGCAGAGATGGGGGATCTGTTGCCCTCCAGCTGATAATGGACTACAATGTGTGGATGCCTGATGATCGTCTTCCAAAGCAACTACTCTATTCCAAACTTAAAAATGGAAAACGTAATGCTGGTGGTCAACAAAAGAGGTTTAAGGACTGTCTCAAGGCAAAATGGAAGACAATCTTACTCGGCTATGAGTGATCGCCAAAGAAGAAGAAAGAAGAAGAATTCCTGACCACTGGTCATACTGGTGGAGCTGATGAGAGCTAGAGTCCAACAACTTCTGGAAGGTCACAGTTATCCCACCCCTGGAGTGAAGTGTCACTCTTTAAATCGAAAAAAAGAAAGAATACTATATGTATTTTGGTAGACTTCCAACCACCCAGTGGCTGAAGTCAAGTACCCCCTGTCCCAGGAGGAACGGTTTTCAACTGCTAAGACATGGCGATGGAATAATATTGATAGATAATTTCAAGGATTAAAAAATGGGCTTGAGAGAAGATCTAGCTTCTGTGCTCACCATGCATTTGAATGCATGATGTACATTTAAAAATGGAGAACAGTAATAGAGGTGCAAGAGGGGAAATGGCATATGCTGGGTTGGGAGGTTGGGCTCTCAAGTAGACAAATGCTTGGCTTAGGTCTTCCCCCCACCCTTAGAGAAAGAAGGGTATTTTGGAGAAAGGAGAAAACCAGATAGGGTTCCATCAGCCATCAATAAACGCCTCTGTGATGAAAACGTCATCTTTAGAAAACCTTCTATTTGCAGAAAAAAGTGTGAGGTACCTGCAGCCTGAGCTGTCAAGCAGAGCTGTGCACACATGGCCTTTTGAAACTCTACTTTATTTGTATAAGAAATATGGTGGTTGGAGGAATCCTTTCATTGAATTTCTCCATGGTGGGGATGAGTGAGGGGAGGGGAAAAAATCTATCAGTAAATTCTCAGGGAAGGCCACACCATTAGCAATGGCTGTAGCTCTGAGAAATTTTGTCTCCGTTTTTGTCAGGCCTGAAAAATCAAAAAGCAAGTGAGGGAAAGCAAATTAATGTTAACAATCCGGATTTTAAAGTAGGCAGGCTTAAAGAAGCACGAGCAATTCTCTCTCATTCAGAAGCCTCCCACAGCTCATCCCCACAATAAGATGTTGGGATCGTTTACCTTAACAGAAGTGTGCAGCTTGTGGGAATCAGTTTTCACACAATTAATATAACAATGTTCAACATCCTTGCCTTAACTTCAATTGCCTAATTTCACACAACTAATCTGAAAGGACAATTTGAATTATAATTATGTTGATAGTTACATTTTTCTCTTCCTCTCCCCCTCATTTTCAAACATAAGCCCGCCCACTTGCAGTATTATTATCTTTCTGACATCAGCTCTGCTTGAATTATTTCCACTTACAACATCGTGTAAGGAAAAGGAGCTTCAGATTCCAAAGAGACATAACTTGCAGGGAAAATAAATGGGAACATAAGAAGAGATTTGCTGGATCAGGCCAAAGGCCCATCTGGCCCAACATCCTGTTCACACAATAGCCAATCAGGTGCCTGTCCAGGACCTAAGTACAATAACACTTTTGTCACTTATGATTTCCAGGAACTGGTATTCAGAGGCATACTGCCTGTGTCAGTGGAAGACAAATGCAGACATGATAGCTGCCAGAACTGTAAGATTTTCTTATAAAGCCATCCAACTTGGTGGCCATCATGACATCTTGTGGAAGTGAATTCCATAGCTTAATTGCTTTGAGATTGTTTCTACATTCAAGTGGTGTATAAATTTTATGGAATAAATAATAAATTAATAAAACAATAAATGTGCTGTGTGAAGAGGTACTTCATTGTGTCTGTCCTGAATTTTTCAAATTTCAGTTTCATTGGATGACCCTGGGTTCTAGTATTATGAGAAAGTATATGTGTATATATGTGTGTGTATCTATCTATCTATCTATCTATCTATCTATCTATCTATCATCTATCTATCATCTATCTATCTGCTCTCTTTCTCCACTTAACATACAAACTTCTACATTTCTATCATGTGCCCAATTCATTTTAAAAAAATCTTAAAAGCCCCAAATTTTGTAACATAATGATTCCTAACATAGAATCCACCGCACCATAGGCTGACATCTTCATCAAGCTATCCACTATAACCCAAAGCCTTATTCTTGGTCAATTACTGCCAGTTCAGATTCCATTAGCATATATTTCTAAATAGTTTTTACTTGATTGTTCTAATATGCATCCCTTTATATTTGCTTACATTGAACTGCATTTGCCATCTTACTCTCCATAAACATAGTTTGGAGACATCCTTTTGGACCTTGCCATGCTTTTTTTGTTCAAACAAATCTGAACACTTTGGTATAACCAGCAAACTTGTCTACCTGACTGCTCACCCTTAACTCTAAATTGTGAAGAAGTTACAAAGCACAGTTCCGGCTAACTCATCCTAAGGGTACTCTGCTTTTTTACATCCGTCTACTGGAGAACTGTGCATTTATTCCTAAACTCTGTTTCCTGTTCTTTAGTCATTTACCAATTTACAAGAGGACTTCTCTAACTCCATGACTGCAAACTTTACTCAGGAATCTTTGATGGGGTACTTTACCAAAAACTTTTTGAAAGTCCAAGTACACCACATCAACCATATCACCTCAACCTAAATCTTTGTTGATCCTCTCAAAGAACTCTGAAGGGTTAATGAGGCAGCTATTCTGGTTTTGCTGCAAAAAACCCTGTTTTTCTGTACCCTTGGGAATTCAACCTTTAATAAGGTTTTCTACCAGTTTTCCCAGAGTAGACATTAAGGTAGCTAGCCTGTAATTTCCCAGATCCCCTGTGGATCCTCTCTTTAAAAATAAATAAATTGGCATTATATTGGGCACTTTCCAGTCCTCAGGTATGGAGGGTGAACAAGTTTAATATTTTTGTTAGAAGATCAGTATTTAATAACTCTCAGGGGGGTGCTATGATTTTGTCTCTCATCACCACTATTTGCCTCGGTTCCTCAGATTTCCTTCCTGAGAAAATTTGTTCAGGCACAGAGATCTGAACAAATCAAAATCAACAAGCTTCCCCCTTTTATGACAGCAGGAGAATATAAGACATCGAAGTGAAAGGTGTATTTTCTGACATGTGTTCACATCCAGTGACTCCCTCTCTCAGAATGCATGAGTCCATTTAATAGCAGCTAAATTCTGCAGATACAACTGTGACTTTTGAGATGCAAGCTACAGAATAATTCTCATGTTGTGTTTTGCCCAAACTAAGACTCCAGTGCTGCATCCTTAGTATCCACTGTAATAAACAAACAGAATGGCAAATAAGGATACGTCTCCAGCTCTGGCATGTTGGATATGTACTTGTTTTCCTAGTCTGGAACAGAACCACCTTATCACAGGGTTGGGGGTGGGAATAGGAGATGAATCAGAAGGAATGGTTTGGGGCATGACTAGAGGATGGGCTGAAGGAATGAAGACAGCAGGTCTCCCCAAGAAACAGAGACCTGATTGGGCTTGAAAGAAGATGACAGGAGAAGGCAAGAGAGGGTGGAGTTGGCCAGTGGATGGGCTTGCCAGAGAAAAGGGGTGAGGCTTAATACTTTTGTAACAGAGAAAGCCAACTAATTCTCATTTTGTCCCTCCTCCTCCTCTCTACTGAGTTTTTCAAGAGGCAATACTGAGACTAAAGAGTGGGAAGCTGACAAGCAGTGCCACCCCTTGGAATAGTTGTTAATAAGAAGGCAGGCAGGTGGGGGCTGGCTGAGAGTAGATTTAGGTTGGTGGGGTAGTGCCTCATTTGCCCTAAAATATCCACCTCCCCTGCTTAATTTGGATCATGAGGCCAATCTTCCACTTGTGCAGACAAAAGAAGTTCGTACAAAATTGGCATATTTTAAAAGAGGCTCCTTTCCCCAACCTTTCTCTTGGCAAAGAAGATACAATGTGCTATTTAGCTCTCCATGACTAGGACTGTTGTCTAGTTCAAGTGGAGTCTGACATTTTAAACTATGCTTCCCAGCAGGGGAACTCTGCAGTGCAGAATCCTAGAGGGAATTAAAGAATTGGTTTCCTGATTAGAAACCTTTGGGAAGATTGTTACAAAGTAAATGCTGCAATTTCCACAAAAAAAGAAGAAAAAAACTGGTCGGCTGAGTTAATCAGCAGTAGAGTTTTCTTGCTGCCAATGATACTTCAAAACATCTTTAGAATGTGATGATCTCTCTGCTCTGCATTATTTAGGTTTTTTTTCTTTTAAGATGACAGTTTCCTTTCAGTTTAACACAATCTATTATGATCATCGAGACACTTTCAAATATCCTATGGTATTTACTTTTTCTAATTGGACGTACTGCTTAGAATTAAATTGACAGCTCATGTTCCTTCCATTTCAATTTCATAAGCTTAATGTTGGACTCAGATCTGTTGTGGAAAGCATTTATAATGAAAAATGAAAAAAAGAGTTGGATCAATACATGTAGTGTGGGTTTCAGCTGGGAAAACATCTTATTAGAAATGTATTTTTAAACGTACGGTGTTGTTTTCCCTTTTTTGTAGCTTTAATTTGGTTTAAGGAACCTGGGATATTTTTGTTTTTTTAAACTATTATTATTACATTACATATTTCCATTCCACCTTTTTAGCACTGCAGAACTCAAGGCATGGGGTTCCCAGGTTATCTCCCACCCAGGCACTGACCCCACCTAGACCTGTTTAGATTCAACAAAATTTCTGTACTCCACGTGCCTTTAGATCAGGGGAAGCCAAATTGGCAGCCCCCAGCAACACAGCCAGTGGTGAGGGAAAATGGGAGCTATAGTCCAACCACATTTTGAGAGCCACTAACTACCCCTGCTGAAGACCATGCTCAGATTTTCATAGATGTTGCACCACACCATAAGGAAATGCAGCTACAAAGGAGTAACAACCGTCTCCTTAGAGCATGCTTATACAGAAATGTAGTCGGGTTACATCTTTCTATGTTACAAGTAATGTGGCACATTACTAGCATAGGAAGAGGCATGTCCAGGTGTCTATGAACTTGCAGTCTGAAGCCAGATGGGAATAAGAAGTGAGATGGGAAGCAAGACAATAAAAGGAGGACGCATTGCGGAACAAGTGGTTGCCATAGCTGCCAAGTTATCCCTTTTTTTAAGGGATTTCCCCTTATGCTGAATAGGCTTCCTCACGAGAAAAGGGAAAACTTGGCAGCTATGGTGGTTGCTCCTCTGCTGTATAGATTGTGTCATCTGCTCTGGTCCTGGAATATGTATATATAGTACTAGCTGTACTAGCTGTGGCTCAGATCAGCAGGCCAGTATTGGCACCTTCCCATCTCACTGTGCCTCTACTGTGATGAGGAAACAGATATCCATGTACTTGGAAACCTGTGGTGAAATTCCACTAGGGAATTGTGATTCTGGGTAGCTGCTTCTTACTGGGCAATAGAGATGAAGTGGTGATGTGGTGGTGAGGACAATGCAGCATAAATGCATTGGCAGGACCAACCTCTCTCCCTCAGTAAGCAGCGATGTGACCAACCAGAAGTCAGGTGATCGCCTGTCGGCTACTGCATTTATGCACTGCTTGTTTGAACACATAAATATCCTCTTCATACTTTAGATATACTGGGAGAAAAACCCACTGCAAATGGAAACTAGACTGTTACATAAAGTATAAAGTTGGTCCATTAAAAGTTGTCACCAGAGTACCTTGAAGGCACAGAATTGAGGACAGATTGCAGATGACTCCTTGGAGCAGAAGAAAGCACATGACTCTCACAAACCATCTAGGTGTAGCTTGAGGACAGCAATGAAAACTTTATGAAATCTAATGAAGTGCAAATACCTCTGCATTAATTAGTCTGCATTACAGACTTTTTAGAATCCAAGGTTGGCAGCTAGAATAACTAATGTGCCCTTGTGATTACCTCAGGAAGAAAGGGAAGCAGTGAATCAGGGTGCATAGGTTAAAATGGTGAATGAGACAAAACAAAACACAGGTCTAATTTATTGAATATGCAGTGTCCTTATGAGATGCTGTGGGTTGTTGGTAGCAGCAGAGAGAGGAAGGGAATAGGAAATTCTTATGTCAGCAGATTTGAATTTAATTGACATGAAATCTATCTCAGAAATCAAGCATGTTATAGCTGACTTAGTTGATGAAAAAGTGAATAACAATTATTAAGGGGGGGGGGATGATAAAAATAAACCAAACAGCTTTAACTGGATGATGGGATGATGTGCCACGGGTGCTAACCAAGATATTTTTTTTATTTAAAAAAAAGGTAGATAAAGGAAGCATGCATGGTGATATATTCCTGGTATTGCTTATTAGCCAAAGACAGTTTAAAGAAAATGATCATGACTTATTTCACTGCTGCTAGTTGTAAGAATGACCATGTTTTCTATTGACCCAACAGTGACTTGCTTTGCCATATATTTTCATATATTTCATTTTCATACAAACACGAGAGTCGTTGCCTTAGGAACAGAAAAGCCATTAAAATGAATTAAAAATGTGTCATTGAGAATCTAGGAAGAAAATGCACTGCAGTGTTCAGAGCTGACTGCAAATGCACCTTGACAATAAGGGATGCCGTGCTCATAACACTCTATATCTAGGGATTCATGAGTCAACCACGGATGGGCTATGAGTTCTTGCAAAGAACCTTTTCAATAATGGGGCAAGGGGGTTGAAAAAAGAGAGGAAATGCTTCAGTGGTAGTCCAATTGGTAGTAGTATTGCCCAGTGACTTGGATTGTGTGGATTTTGTAACAGTGGCAATAATGATGGAATCCAAGACAGAAGAACTAGTTGTGAATTGTCAGGAAGGAAAAGTAGGAAGAGGGTGAAAATAGAGGGTTTGGTGCCACCAAAGACATTAAGCCTACAAGCTCATGACACAGCCCAGCCATTGAAGACATGGAAAGAAGAGTTAAATCTCTAGTTGAACATTGCAATGGCAGATGTGGGATGCAAACTTGAAATTGTTTTTATACTTGATGGGCGAAAGAGGTAAACATATAAGGGAGACATTTTCCAGAAGCTAAAAGAGATGACTGCAATCTTGAAGCATCACAAGCCAGAAGGGTCACTCTCTGAGATGCATTATCAATTTGGAAGAGAATTGAAGAATTATGTAGGGGGAAAGCATAAGCCAGTGTTTTCTAATACAACTGCCTTCCTGGTAAAGTTAAAAGATGGGATGATTTATTAGAGAAGTTCCTGGCTGGGGAAAAAAAATCCTTGAATTATTTCAGCATGCATTGCAGAACTGGAACTTTCCCAACTATTTATTTATTATCCCAGTGGATGCTGAAGGAAGGGAAGTCTCAGTGGAGGAAAGTGGAATGAGCATATTTAAAACACTGACAGTATCAGTATTTCGGTTTTCAACCAGGATAAATTAGCAAGTTTGTAAGTGCAGTGGAACAAACATAGGAGTTATTTAAGTTCAGCATAAATTGTTTATGTGAACATTTGATCTAAGTGATTATAGGGATCTGTGCAGGGGGGAGAAAGTCTTCCAGGTAGCTTAAATAAAACAATATTTTTTTCTGGCACATGCTACACAGACTAGCATCAAACTCTAGTCAGGTGAAAGCCCAATAGTATGGCAGAAATATATTAGCCTGGAGGCTAGCCTGGATAATTGTTGAGATGCTGGACATGTAGGAAATGTTTCATTAGGAGCCAAAGCAGCTACCAAGGTCCCAGCTGGGTGTCACAGTTGTGGCTGGGGGAACTGGGAAGCTGAAAAGTGAACAGTGATGAGCTTACTTTATTCCATAGATTGTGTGCATAAATGTTTGCAAGACTGGGCCTCGTAGCCGCAACTCCCTACCCCCACACCGGGAAAGCAAATGGCATGCTTTTAAAGTCATTCTGAAGGGCTTTTAAGCTAAAAGGGTAATACTTATGGCACAAGCCTGAGGGAGAAGTCACAACATGTAAGCCTTTATTTACTTAGGCATCTCTCCCGCCCCACCAGGCACTAACAATCTCTTGGCATATGGCCAGTTTTGTGTTTAGAAGCAGGGAATGGTATTGCATAAGGTAAATCAGCTCCAAAAAGTCCTCTACAAATCTGCTCCTTTGTCTAAATTGTTATAACCATAGTCACTGCATTGAAGAGATGGCACAAAAAGTAGCTACAGAAGCCTTATAAATAAGCCGCCAAAGTTACAAGGACATACCTTTTAGCATGAGCAAATGGCAAGTTTCTCCTTTGATGAATACCCCAGTTTGGGTAATTTTAGAGATGGCTTATTTACTCTTTGGCTGGTTAGTGTTGGACTACATATAAAACAAAAAGGACGGACCTACGACACCCTCAATTTTGAAAACTAAAGAGGCATGGCATACATTGTCTTGTGAGCTACAATCTTGTGATCCACATGCACACACTAAATTTACTTTATAGGGTATTCCAGAATGAAGTTATAGACACAACTTTCTTGAAGAAGAAATGGGTTGATTGTGGCATGCACAATCTCTATATCTATCTTTATGAAAAGCTGATAGGTTCAGGTGGAGAAATTTTTTTTTATCATTTCCTCTTTCTCTAGCTTAAATATCAGTTACCAGCAAGTGCTGGGTGGCAATATCTTCAAGTACAAGATTTGCCTGTGTCTATTTAGGGACCATCTGCTTTGACTACTTCATTATCTCCTAAATTAGGAGAGAGGCAAATTGGCAAAAACACCACTCTCCCTGTTCCATGTGCTGAAGTATCTGGAGGATCAAATAACTTCCATCAAGAAAGGGGGACCCACTATATCATAGCTGCCAAGTTTTCCCTTTTCTCGCGAGGAAGCCTATTCAGCATAAGGGAAAATCCCTTTAAAAAAGGGATAACTTGGCAGCTATGCACTATATAGAGCCCACTGTTCAGTTCACAGAGTTATGGCTCCCTCAGTTTTTGTATGGCTTTTCCTTTGCACATTGATAAAGCAATGCAAAACAGGACTTGTTTCACACTCGGAACGAAGGCATGGCATTTGGCATTGTGGACTGAGATACAGTCACAACTTTATTATATGCCAGCATAGGGACATAGAAATCTACTTTTTACCAAGTCAGACTATTTCCCACTGTTTGGTAAACAGTTTAGGAATTATATAAAAGATCAGAACATGGTTATCCTCGCATAATCTATTCTATAATATCAAAGCCATGTGCAAAAAACAAACAAAGCAAAACTGCCTTGGCTTCTTCCATGGTCATACTCTGAGTAAAGTTGCTTGTGTGCTTTGTCCTAGCTTTTTCAGTTTCTATTTGGATGAACAGGAAAATTCACTACAGTAATTTAACATTTTTATTCCAAATGCAACTTTCAGGATGATAATCAATCATCTTCGGAGGTTGCAGGCCTCTGGTATTTAACCATGTATTCATGGGGGTGTTGCGATTGGGTTGTAATATTGATATCACTGAGGAGGATGGGGATTCCAATAATTGCCGGTGTGTTAGATGTTACTCTGACAAAATAATAAATAATCCTTTTCCAAATTACTTGTATACTGTGCAAGCATTGAAGGCGCGTCTTGAATTGTTACAAATCAAACATGATTTTGTGTCTCCTGGCAGATACTAATGCACACTAAATCAATTTAATTACTTTTCTTCCGACCAGCCACACTGCCAGCTGAACAATACCTTCAAAGCATATAAAAGTATTTCCCCCCCCCTTTTTATGCCTTTACCAGCAGTTCAGCTTTATGATTAACAGTAGGCAATGGGCCACACCCTTCACTAAGTTATATTTATGTCATTTTTTATCTCACCTTCTTTCTGTGGAACTCACAGCTGTATCTATGGGGTTCCCAGGCAAACTCTCATCCAGGCCCTGAACAAACACAGACTTGCTTACTTTGAGAAACATGGCTTTGCCATGTGCCTTCAAACTATTTCCAATGAAAACCAGTTTTTAAATTTGATTTCGCCTTAGAAAACCTAAAGTGGACTGCCACTGGCATTCACGTGGTATCACGTGGTAGTTTTTTTCTGCTGAAAGTTGCATTTTGAGGCCTGGACTGCCTACCCCAGGCATCCCCAAACTGTGGCCCTCCAGATGTTTTGGCCTACAACTCCCATGATCCCTAGCTAACAGCACCAGTGGTCAGGGATGATGGGAATTGTAGTCCAAAACATCTGGAGGGCCAAAGTTTGGGGATGCCTGGCCTACCCTATCCACTAATTTCTATATTGCTTTTTAAAAAGTTGTTCCCTTCAGATTTTCAGGCTATTGTAATGTCTGTTGATGCCCATTGGGACTGGTAGGGCAGAGAGCAGGAAGCCCAACAGTAGGTGGCGCCAAAGCCAATGACAGGCAGAGCCAGCTAATGCTAGTTTGACCTGTGTTCTCTTTTCTGCTGGGTTCTACAAAGGCAGCACTTAGACTAAGGAGCTGACAGCCAAGGCCGCCGCCGCCACCCGCCAGACTGGATTTAAGTAAGAAGGCAGGCAGGTGGGGGTTGGTTAGGAGTTGCAAAAGTTAGTGGGACAGTGCCCCATGTTCCTGAATGGACCAACCACTGCTAGTGGTTCCCTCCTGCTAAGGAGATTTGCTTCTATTCTGCACTCTTTTCTACTTGCAAAGGTTGCATTGCAGAGAAGAAGGGCATGTTACAAGTAACATGCCAGAATATGGGCTGGACATGAAGAGAACCAGTATTTGCCTGGGAACATACATACCTGAGTTTGGGTGTTTCTCTATATATCACTGTAAAATTCTATGGTTTAGGGTGGTCACTTATCAATCAAATAAAGGTTTCAAATTGCAGGTGCCCTCCCCAAAGGCAATAGAGAAGGTGCCCATTTGCCATCTTATGGGCCTGATTGTGACATTGTGCAAAATGGACTTCCTGATAGGATCTGCAAGTTACTCTCTCCTGCATAATAAACTGCCCATGTAATGAGGAATGCTTTTCAGATACCCAGCAAAATCCCTACTGTTTTACAATAAATACAAAAGCCCAGCACCGAATCATCTTAGTTACAGAACATTAATAAAGCTGTGAGAGTCTGGGACTATGGAACTTCTTGATATATAATGCCATCAAGCTAGAACAAGGGAAATGCCTTGAAGGAACACTATACGGCAGCACCACTGTCTACCATTGATTTTGTCAGCTATGTTTACTTCAAAAGGGTGCCAGGTTTCTATACAATAACCCATTGCCACATAAGACAGGGCTCTCTATTCGACAAGCAGTCACAGCTTTTCATCCAGAACTTTAAATATCTGACATTCCGAAGTGAAAGAAGAAAATAACTTTGTGTGGCCTTGCAGTAGAGGCGACTCCATTTTAGGCACAATTGATATGAGCACGAAAGTGACCCGAAGACGTCATAAAGATGTCACTGAAATGCTGCTAAAAGGGCACGGTGAGAGCGGGGCAGAATGGGGTGTTTGCCAGCTATTTCGATGGGTTTCCAATTTCACACTATTTCACGCAATGACCCAGAACCCAACCCCTGCAGATATGGGGGAGTTGCCTCTATTTGGCAAATGGCATCTGAGAAATATCAATTGAAACTTTTACGCTGACGCGTATGAATTTTATTACAATGGCTATATACCAGCCACCCTTTGTTCTGTACATCATGAAGTACAGCACTTCAACTGAACATTAGAGTAACTGTACAAACCATGGCTACATATGCCCATAGCTTAATACGCACAGGCTTAAACTCGCTGACATTGTTGGCATACTATAGATAACAACCTATGCATTACGTTTAGCTGCATGAATGACAACATGATAAGACAGCTGCCCTTCAGACTTCTTGGGAGCTGGTTAGGTATTTTCAGTACTTGAGAAATTCAGTTCATTTGAGTTCATCCAAATGATTGGAGGGCGGGGCGGGGGAAGAATCAGCATTCAGAATATTACAAGCTGCTATGCTGAAGTATAAAATATACTTAAGAAGACTAAGAAAACATCAACAACACACAGTCAGGGGAATGTGAACTGTTTAATGTACCCCCCCAAAAAACAACTTATTTATTACCTGTCCTTTACCACCAGGTTCCAGGATGGGCTGCAGGAAATTAAAATTCCATATCTGAAACATTTGAATTTGAAACAAATTATAGCCACACAAATTACCTGTGTCCTGAAAACATATCTCAAGTGTCAAAGGTCAGGGTAAGGAGGTGCACCTTCATCTTTAAGCTTAAAGGCCCAAAGAGTCTAAAGAGATTAAAAAAAAACACTTGCAAGAGAATGAACTTGCAAATGAATTGGAAATCATTCAGAGTTCTATCCCAAAATGAACTTAATTCACATTCAATAATTCACCTGGTAATTATAGGGACTATAATTGGAACCCCTAGTTTGGGGGTCGAAAGGGAGCAGATGACTTACTCCCAAATAAGTCAGAGGGTAGTTGCGAACTACCACTGCCATCTCATTTGGAGAGTTCTTGCTTTGGGGACCAGTAGAACCCACCCCATCCAGGAATGGTGTGGGACTGGTGGGGGCACCTCCATCAGCCCCACGGAGCTGACTCAGCTCACTCTGCAGACCTTTCCTCCCTCTGCCCCAGTAGCAGCTGCACCATCAAGGCAGATGAAGATGTACCTCAACACACTTGCCCAG
This sequence comes from Zootoca vivipara, assembly GCF_965207765.1. Lineage (NCBI taxonomy): Eukaryota > Metazoa > Chordata > Lepidosauria > Squamata > Lacertidae > Zootoca > Zootoca vivipara. The sequence goes on along the minus strand of NC_142586.1, from coordinate 43,025,769 downwards.
GTCGAGGGGAGGGGTGTGGAGTGGTGAGGCCACTTCCGTCACTACCACTGAGCATGCTCAGAATGTTCCCCTGTCTGTAGACTCACCATCCCTCTCTCAGTCTAGCAGCTGTACCATTAAGGCAGCAGCCAAAGAAGCAGAATGTGCAGTGCAGTGCAGTGGGGAAGGGTAATTTTGCAATCTTGCCTAACCTGCCACCCAGGGCATGTGCCCCTCCCCCAATCCTGGGCCTGATTTTGGTTTAGAACAAGTTGTGAACATCTAAACCAAGGAGACATGGCTGAAGTGAAAATGTTTTTTTTTTGTCCCGTCCCCCCCCAGTCTGAATGGGCATTTTGCATTGAAATTGCAGGTAATGTCAAAGTGCTATTAATCACCCACTGCTGTCAGCCAAGATGATTAGCACTTTTGATCCCTATTGCTTTCCTGAGTGCAATTACCACCTAATTACCTCTCTGTCACTTAATCAAGGGCACATTTTTCTTCAAAATTTTTTTTATAAAGCTGATTGTGCTGAAAGTTGGCTTTTTCTATAAACTCAGGAACAATATAAGGCATGGCTTGTATTAACACACACAGAAAGATGTCTACAGATCTAGATTTTCAAAATTTTAGAATGTTTGCAAAAATAAAATTGTAGTAAATGGAATGTTATTAAGAGCAGACCACGCTTCTCAGTGTGGCCACAGGAGATACAGGAAAAATAATGCATTATATTGTCTCCTTTACACTTTTTAAATCTACTTTTACAACGCTAATAGAACACTCCACACCTCGCTGCCTTAATAGGCCAAGAAACATGGCTATGGGAATCATATATTATACGCAGAGATTTTATAGTGAACTGTAATCCATCGAAAAAAAATGCCTTTAGCCAAACAATTATTTCTGCGTTTTGTGGTTTAGGAATTACCTTTTGATCTTCTTGTTTCACCTCATCTCTTTATCCAGGGTGTTCAGTAGGAAAAGTGTGGGAGATTTATTTTTAGTACAGTATCTTCCTTTTGAGAGAGGGGCAGAAGTGAAGAGGGCTGATTCATTCCTTTTATATTCTAGCATTTCAACAGTCATACATGCTAAAAATGGAGCAGCAGATGCTTTTCTTGTGTTTATTTATTTACACATGCTTGTAGCCCATCCTTGAACAAATGGTCTCCAAGTGGCTTCCAAAAATAATGCAGCTGGGAAGAAGGCTCACCATCATTAAAATGGTTAAGACTAAAATTGCAGAACCAGCGAGGACCCAAAATTAATTACAGCAGCAGTATACATAGGAAGGTTGTGCAAGGAAGACCCAATCCTCCTCAAATGGGTCATGCTCCTCCTCCCACCTCAAAAAGAACAGCCAAGCTCTTAGGAAAAGTATTAATGTTTGCAGATCAGGGTGCTTCAGAGGGAATTCTCCTAGAGCTTCCAATTAATTCTTTCCCTCTGTAAGCTACAATGCAATTTCAATCCATACTTCATGGGGTCTAGCGCCTTTTTCGGTGTGTGCATCTCACTGTGTTCTCACCACACAGCAGGTTAACAGCATTGTTCCCTTCCCAGTGGGGACCTCAGATGTATAATGGGTTATTTTTACTTAATGGTTATTTTTACTTAATGAAAGCCAGATTTTTTTAAAAAAGAAATAGGGGCTAGCATTGATGATGACAACATCTCATGTTGTTGTTGTTGTTTAGTCGTGTCCGACTCTTCGTGACCCCATGGACCATAGCATGCCAGGCACTCCTGTCTTCCACTGCCTCCCGCAGTTTGGTCAAACTCATGTTCGTAGCTTCGAGAACACTGTCCAACCATCTTGTCCTCTGTCGTCCCCTTTTCCTTGTGCCCTCAATCTTTCCCAACATCAGGGTCTTTTCCAAGGATTCTTCTCTTCTCATGAGGTGGCCAAAGTATTGGAGCCTCAGCTTCACGATCTGTCCTTCCAGGGAGCACTCAGGGCTGATTTCCTTAAGAATGGAGAGGTTTGATCTTCTTGCAGTCCAAGAGTCTCCTCCAGCACCAAAATTCAAAAGCATCAATCCTTCGGCGATCAGCCTTCTTTATGGTCCAGCTCTTCTTCTTCTTTTTAAAGAAATAGGGGCTAGCATTGATGATGACAACATCTCGTAGAAGGTGCAAAAAACTTAAATGCATGCACTGATTACACAATAAACCTTTATCAGGAAGCACCAATGTCTTTGTAAGGACAGTGCATTTGCATGGATGTTAATGCTGCTGTTTTCAATGAGAGCGACCCTAACAATACATGCAATCATTTAGAAACACCAGCAAAGGCATGGTTGGCTCCCCTAATTAAAGAGCTAATTGAAGTGTGGGGTTCATTTCAGGATGCTATTAGCTGGGCAAGGACTGGTGCTGAAGCAGCTTTAGATCAAAGAAAAGGACACATCTCTGCAATGGCAAGCGACCGAGGAGGAGGGGACACCCCCAGTCCATAATCCACATTCCCCAGGGACAACTCCTCCCATTGTGCCCCATTCCTATATCCACACCTGCAAACGGTGTGTGCTGCCCACCCCCCCTCTTTGCCTCCTAAATGGAGTTCCTGCAAGTAACAAAATTATGGATGGAGTGATGGCAAATTATGGCAGGGTGGTAATTGGTTGTGATGTCATGTGTAGGGTTACCAGATGTCCCCGGTTCCCAGGGATAGTTCCCGGATTTGTAGCAGCGGCAGCCTCAGCAGCCCAGAGCCAGCCTGGTAGCACAGTTGGCTCTGGCTGGCTTCAGGAGCTGCTTGCCATGGTTCCCACCATTTTTCCTCACCGGAGATCCCATATGATGTACTGCACACAAAACACATCATATGGGGACTTGCGGGAGGCAAACTGGCTGGCGCCACAGCAGCGAGCAGCAAGCAGCTCCTGAAGCCAGCCAGAGCCAACTGCCGCCACCACTGCCGAAGGGGAACCGGGGACATCCGGCGGCACAGATCTCCTGCCCCCTTCCCGTTGCCCAGTTTTTTAAAAACTCTGTGCATTTATGTTTCACAGGGTGCAAAAGAAGGGCTTTGCACCTTTATACAATATGCATGTGTGCTTGGGCCCAGGATCTTTTGCCTTACCATATCCACTACTGACTCTCTGTTGCTACTCAGCTTCAAAAAATAAAAGAAAAAAGGGGGGTCCCCGGATTCATTGGAAAAAAAAATCTGGTAACCATAGATGTGGTCACTGCAAAATTTCATAGTGGAGTCATGGCAACTGTACATTAAAAGTCTTGTCTAAAAGTACCTTCAGTCTGTGTAACGTTAAACGGCCAGTGCAAACACTGGTGACTTTAATGCCTGGCGACTTCCCCTTACATGTTGCACTGAGCAGAGAAGGACAAGGAGCACAAATCCTGACCAGTGGATTGTGCTCCAAGGTGCACGCTCACTGGAGGCAGAAGAACTCCTGACAAGCTTTCTACATAATAAAAGGTGAATATAGAAAAACAAGGGGCCTGGCGAGATTTGTACCTAATTTCATTTGATGCCATTGCATAAAACTGGAAAATTTCCCTTGAGACATCTATTAGTGCAATTCCCAGATAGCAAATTGAGAACATATTGCTTGTATGGTATACCTACCAGAGAGCATATTTCTCTAGAGGCAAATATTAAAGGGCCAAAGTCCACTGTGGGCTGCCACCTACTGGGTACTCTAAATGCTGCTGCTTGTTATGGGCTATTCTTCAAATTATTGGCCATTAAAAGGTGGCAATAGCTGAAATCCTCTAGGAATAGACTAGAAAATAAGTTGTCTGGCACATAGGGCTCTCTCTCTCTCTCATGTTTGTGTGTGTAGTGCTTTATTTGATTAAAAAATGAGGTGCTGGTACTTATACAGTGGTACCTCTACTTACAAATTTAATGCGTTCCGAACGCACATTTGTAAGTCGAAAAAAATTGTAAAGCGAATCCCATAGGAATACATTGGGAGAAAAAATTCGTAATTAGAAGCAACCCTATCTAAAAATTCGTAAGTAGAAAAAATCCTATCTAAACCGCATCCAAGATGGCGGACGGAGCTCCATTCGTAAGTAGAAACATTTGTAAGTAGAATTATTCGTAAGTAGAGGTACCACTGTATTTTGAAAAAAGTGTTGTGGGTGCAAGCACAAAATGGTGCTTGTACATTGTACTAGTGAGTAGAGGAAACATACTGATGATAGATAGATTAGATAGATGGATGGATGGGTGGATGGATGGATGATTGATAGATAGATGATAGATAGATGATAGATAGATGATAGATAGATGATAGATAGATAGATAGATAGATAGATAGATAGATAGATAGATAGGGCCAACAATGGTTATCAGCCATGTTGACTATTGCTCACCCTCCACAATTGGAGGCAGTAATGTTTCTGAATACCAGTTGCCAGAAATCACAGAAAGCGGGGGAGAGTGGTCTTGTGCTTGGGTGCCACTTGCGGGTTTTTTACAGGCATCTGATTGGTCACTGTGAGAACAAGGTGCTGGAGCAGATGGGCCATTGGCTTGATCCAGCAGGCACTTACGTTCTTAAAAGAAAATGGCAGAAAACAAAATTATAGGTTCCAAGTTACAGTGATCTAAATAAACTGTCCCCCCAATGTGGGGATACCTCATGTTGCATAATCAAATTTGCTTTCCTTCCTGCAACAACCTAGTCTCCCCATTCTGCTCTAGATAAACCCAGAACCCTTGAAAGCAGTTTGTTTGGGGGTGGAAACATCTGCAGTAGGGATGTAAGAAAATGAAAAACCCCTTGTGTGAGTAGTAATCGGTTCCTTGTGTGAACAGCAATCGCCAATAAACCGACAGAACTGAGAAAGGTGATGGACATGTGTCACCTCTGCTTCCAGCCCACCAATGCATATTACATTCTTCTTAATAACGAAACATTAGTCTCCTATCCTGCAAGATGTTACTTCTGACGGAAACCTACCTGAAGGCAACACAATCACAGAATGAAACTGTACAATGGAGCATTGTACTTAAACGAATGTAGAACAGTGTCATTTGCAATAGAATCACATTGTGGTTTGGCGTTCCCTGTGGTAATTTGTGCTGACAGAGTAACATGACTCTGAGGCCCAGGGCAAGGTTTTCTGCAGGACTCCTTAGAGCATTCTGCTTTTATATATTTGAAATGTACACAGGTCTGACATAGCTGCCCTCTGCATTTCTCCTAGTAAAGAGCAAGCCAAGGCTTCTGAGCAGTGTTTAATATAGAGCTGCTCTGTTGCTGTGCTATATTTAGAGCCAAGATTCATTGAAAATCAGTACCAGAGACAGCAACCCTGGAACTCCAGACACTTTAAAGACCCATTGGAAACAGCCTCTGGCTCAGAGTAAAGGCAAAGAGAGCACAGACAGTCCCCAAAGCCTTGTGTAACTGCAAGAATTACCTGTAACAAACAAGATCTCATTGTGTGAGTGTGTGTGTGTGTGTGTGTGTGTGTGTGTGTGTGTGTGTGTGTAAAGGAAAAAGGGGGTGGTCTGCAATTGGCATTACACTCTTATTTAATTCCTGAGGTCCCTGACTGGCCAAAGCTTTTACGGACAGAGACAAAAGTAAAAGTGCTTACAATAAATGGATATTACTAAATGAAGTTATAAATATCCATACTTGAGCTGAATTGAATACTCTAAGTGGTCTGTTTATATGAGAGCTTGCTGATTTCATTTGGTCACATCAGAAGATGATAGGTAGATGATAGATATATAGATATAGATAGATACTGAATGGGATGAAGTGGGGTGGGAGGAAAAGTTATATTGATCATTTATAATATAGTTAAAACCCTATACAGACATATTTGAAAAAACCCTACTGCAGTCTATGAAGTATGTTTAAGATTAGAAGGGTGCAGCCTAAAACCAACACACCTTGGTGTAACAATACAATCCTATATATGTCTACTGAGAAAAAAGCAGTAATGTAGCCAAGGCTAGACCTTGGGAGAAGAAACAGCATATACCACCCATCAAACAAAAAAGTGACAGTTGTCCCGAGCCTTTTCATGAGACATTCCACCTCCTGTTAGATTGCTTTAGGGTTCCCCCTGTGAGGTCTCATTTGGAAACATGGTTTTAAAAGCTGGGTTGTGACTCTATTATGTGATCACCTCATTGCCACAAACTCTATGGAAGGGGTTTCAAGTCCCCTAGCCCTACATGGAACCTTATGTTTGTTTTGGGGTATCATGTATGCAACTTATGTTTGTGACTATTTCAGTATCCCCAACCTGTAGGAAGAGGTTTTGAGTTCATCCAACCTACAGTGTGAGAAGTGGAAAAGTTTCTTGTGAAATGTGAGTAAGCTCCTTCACCCCTGATGCCAATGGATATCTTTTGAGTCTTTAGTGTGCCTCTGGTCCTTCTGAAGCCTTTGCAGTTTCTGCTGGTATAAGCTAATGTTATAAGCTAATGTTATAAGCTAAGTTCTCCAATATGTGTAGCTATTATCCTGACTCCTGTTCCTGTCCCACCAAAGCACAGCTAAAATGCAAGCTCTGACTTGCAGCTATTCAAAGTCTATTGTATCCTGGAAATTGCATGCGTGCAATTGCCAAATGTATAGGAAACACTGGCACATTTGCAAGGAACACAAGTCTATCCCTCAGCTGAGACATATACATCTCTGTTTTGACCTCCTCACAGAGAAGAAACTCCAGTTGTATACTTTGTGCAACAACTGAGCCCCTTCTCTCTCATCTGCTCTCTGCTGAACAGCTGGTGGTTCGCTGGTGAAATCCAGATTTGGACCACATCTGCCCTGCAGGCCTGAAATTTCCCATCTATACTGTATAACATTGCAACCTAAACAGATTTTCAGTTGTACAGTGGTACCTTTGGTTATGAACTTAATTCGTTCCGGAGGTCTGTTCTTAATCTGAAACCATTCTTAACCTGAGGTACCACTTTAGCTAATAGGGCCTCCTGCTGCCGCCGCACAATTTCTGTTCTCATCTTGGGGCAAAGTTCTTAACCCGGGGTACTACTTCCGGGTTAGCGGAGTCTGTAACCCAAAGTGTTTGTAACACAAGGTACCACTGTATATAGAAAGCAGCTGCAAAAAAGAAGTAAACATGCCCTTTGACTTGCTCACATCACAAAGTTCACACCAGAAATTACTATGAAATTAATCATGGTCAGTATGGCAATGATGGAGATCATTTATGAACTTGAACTATTTTCCAGAAGTCCAATAAAGAGCCCAATTGGGATTTCAAAGTTCTGAGGTCTGGTCTAAGCACTGAGCATTTTAGACCTCTGTCTCAGCTGTCATATATCACAGCAATATGTCATCTTCAGGTAGAACAAGGGCAACATATTTTTTTATAACTGCCTGTCTTGATTTTGCTCAGCTCCTGCTTTTGAAATGGTCTTTATAATGCAGGCTGCAGTAAATGTCATTCTCAATTTGATTTTTCTTGACCAGAGCTGATCATGCAGAATTTCTATATATGGATTTCAGTGTTACCACCTGCCTACCAATTGGGCTGAATGACTTCTCACTGCTTGCTTGCCTTTGCTCCCTCACTGAAAGTCCTCGAGAGTGCTATCTTTGTGGAACATGGAAATCATACCACACTTAGCAACCCACTTTTCAGACCTCTCTCTCTCTCTCTCTCTCATGCCACATACCATATAAATCTTCGTATTCCATCCCATAATGGTTAATGAACTATGCCACACATCTTTAGTTCAATAGACAAATATGGTCACCCTTGCCTGTAAATTTCACTTCAACATATAGGCTTTGGCTATGTATATGTGTCTGTCTATCTATCAAGACAGGAATGACGAGAACCCCTCAGAGATACTCAGGCCCAGGTGGGAAATGCAGAATTATACGATGGGAACAATGATTGTTGCCAGCAGGCCTAACATCTGTGATCTGTCATGCTGCAATAAAGAAAACATGAACAACAGATGCTGTGTGCATGCAACATGAGCAAGACTATTATAAGATGTCATATTGTAGTATACCCAAAGTATACTATTACCCAAGGGCTTTTATCTTCTCAGGATACAATGCCAAGACTGCTGGGAATCCTGAAAGAGCCGATTCGAATTTGGGTTGTAGAGAGAATTGCATTTAGGTTCTCTCTGATGAGTAAGTAGACAATATTGCTGAAAAGATTTTTTTTTGGGGGGGAGGGGAAACTTAACATTATCATCAATTTATTCATATGCCATTTCCCCAAATCATGGTCTCATTCCATATAAACATTTAGCGAAATATCTCTACTGTAGTTCACTAACAGAGTAAATGCTTTACATTCATAATGTTCCATTCCCAGCCACTCCTGTTCAAAGGTAATTTGGATGCAAAAGACTTTTCCCTGAGGTCTTGGGGAGTGCTGCCCATCAGAGTACACAGCAGTGGCAATAGATGTATCCTTTGCCTAATTCCGTATAAGGCAGCTTCATACATTCACATGCAGGGGCAGCCCAATACATTTCAGTCGACGCAGCAGATCTGCATGTACTGTACAGTGGTACCTTGGGTTACAAACACCTCGGGTTACAAACACTTTGGGTTACAGACTCCGCTAACCCGAAAGTAGTACCTCGGTTTAAGAACTTTGCCCCAGGATGAGAACAGAAATCGCACGCTGGTGGAGGGGCAGCAGCGGGACGCCCCCATTAGCTAATGTGGTACCTCAGGATAAGAACTGTTTCAGGTTAATAACAGACGACTGGAACGAATTATGTTCGTAACCAGAGGTACCACTGTACATTCATCTGCACAAAGGGCCCTGCTCTTCCACTGAAGTGAATGAGACAGCTGTAAAAACAAGAACTCCTTGGGTACTTGGGTTTAGTAGTGCTCTAGGCCAAGACATAGGAGGGAAAAAAAATCCCATTTACATGTATCACAGTGTGTATGTGGGCTTTCTCCCATATATACCTGCCTGCTATTGTGTTCTGTTGGGGCTTGGGGCCCATAGGGAAAGTGGTAACGAATACCAGGAGAACATCAGGCTGTGGGCCTCTTCCAGGAGGCCCCGATAGGTGAATTTACAGATATGTTGCCTCAGCAAAGGCTTATAGGCACCAGAAGCTCCACTCATAGAAGCTGCTTACCGCATTTAAAAGACTTGTTGCCTTTTCTGCAGGTGTTTGTTCCTGTGTGGCGTGGAGCTAGGCTGCAGGGGAACATGTGCAGAGGGGGGGGGCAACCAAGATGACCAAGGGTCTGGAAAACAAGCCGTATGAGGAACAGTTGAGGGAGTTAGGTATGTTTAGCCTGGTTAAGAGGAGACTGAGAGGAGATAGGATTACTGTCTTACAATATCTAAAGTATTTTCACATGGAGGATGGAACAGGAGGGCAGGACCTGCACCACTGGCTTCAAGGCGATTCCAGCTAAACATCAGGGAGAACTTTCTGATAGTAAGAGCTGTTCCACAGTGGAATGGACTCCTCCAGAAGGTGGTGGAGGTTTTTAAGCAGAGGTTGGATGGCCATTTGTCATTTACACTTTAGTTGAGATTCCTGCATTGCAAGCAGTTGGACTAAATAATCCTCAACTGTACAATTCTATGATTCTTTGCAAAGAGTATGTTCACTAACACAATGGGCTATGTAAAGGTCAAGAGCACATGACTAGCATGGTTTTTGTTTCATAGGGGGAAAAGATGCTATTCATACAGTGAACAAGGGGATATAACTAAAAGGTTCATTTTCATGCCGCATAGATATCGCTGAAATATGGACTACAGATGCAGCCTGTTTGTAAACCCCTCTTGATTTTTCAAGTGCTTTCTTCCAGTCCTTGAAACCTCTTAAAGTAAGGATATCGTGTTTTGACATATTTTGACATATTTGTTAGAAATCCTGGGAAGAATAGCAGAAAGCTACATCAGCTGATGGAGAATACTCTGTCCACTCACATTTCTGGAATCATTCTAGTTGGAAATTATGCCTCTCACTTTTTGAATGAGATTTAATCTTTTTGAATGAGATTTTGAATGAGATTTAATCTCTTAAATTGTCTCCACCTTCTAAAGAAATCTCCAGGAATACCAGACTCAAAAGCCTGACTTTGCTTATAGCTACAATCCTCTTTCACCTGCGCTCTGTCCCTGCATTCAGATTCGTTGGTAATGACAGTGAGCTCTTGAACTTGTCTTTAATGCTGGATTAGGTATCTTTCTTTTGGATTGCACCTAAAAAACAAACATGTCCATACTATAAGTTTAGGAAAGGGCAGAGAGAAAATAATCAGGTGTGTTTGTTAACTCCTTCTTGACCGTCCCTCCTTTTAAGTCTTGTTCATGATTTTCCTTCCTGCTTGGACAATCAAGGCAAACTTTTAACTGATTGCTGTATAAAGACTAACCAAGGAAATGGAAACTTATTGTGGAAAGCAATTGGTCCCCATCCCCCCAGAGAAACCCTGCCCCTCTAATGGAATTGGCTCCCTAAAAGGCTTGCTGTTCACACAATAGTCATCTAGGCACTAGGGAAGATCTTTTTGTTCTCCCAACCATTTTCACTCTGATGGGTACATCTATTTAGTGCTTTTATATCCTTGCACTGCTTTTCGTTGCTGGTTCTATGCTGGTTTGAAATAGTTTTCAGCTGTTTTGCTTGTGTTCTTTTTCATCGCTTTGATTTATTTATAATTGGTTTTTATTTTTTGAGTTGCAGTTTGGATTCCATTTGATATCTTAATGGGCTTCAAATTGTCAAGAGAATTCCATTACAAGGGCAGTTCACACACACACACACACACACACACACACACACACACACACACACACACACACAAACACCTGAGCATGACTACAGTTAACACTTGAACCATGGTTAAGCAACCATTACCACTTTGTCTACCTAACATAAATAGATACATGGATTACCAGAGCTTATTATTTGAGTGATAAACATCTTTTTGACAGCCTTCACAAATGATAGAGTGCCAAGGTGAATGCAACTGTTGAATACAAAGCTGCAACTGACCTTTCCGTCTTGCTGAACATTATAGAGAACACCTGTTTTTAGCACATTTAAGGCAGATTTCTATTGTGATGGTCATTTGATACCCAGATTTTATCTGATCTCACCCTAGTGAGATTTCCTTCAGCATCTATATTTCTCATGGCTTAAATTTACTGTATCCCCAAGCAAGGACTTGCTCTGCTTAAGACCATTTCCCAAACCTTTCTCTCTGGAAAGGTTTCTCATTCATAGGAAGTGTTACGATTTTCTTCAATGTGCCTTGAACACTCCCCGGGGAACAAGTGCCACTGAAAACTTGCCTGTGGATATATTTAAATTAGGGTGGAAGCATATGAATTTGAGATCCGCTTGCCTTGAAATAGACATGCCAAAGCCCAAGATTCCTTGTTAGCACAGTAGTTCTGTGACACAATGTGTAGGAATGTAAGAAGTTGTCTTGCATCAAGCCATTTAGCCATCAAGCTCAGTATTGTTTACACCGACTGGCAGGGGCTCTCCAAGATTTCAGACAGGTTCTCTTTAAGCTCTACCTGGGCACCTGAATGCAAAGCAGAAGTTTCACTGCTGAGCTACAGTCCTCCTGTGCTTTCACTACAAAGCAACATGCAACAGACCTCCTTTCCCCCATCCCACCATTGAAGCTAACCGGGATTCCTGCTTGTGCAAGTGTTGCTTGTTCCCAGGAGACTGCATAGAACACTGAACATTGAAATCGGTAGGACTGAAGTCCAAAACTAATGTTCAGTCTATATTGCCAAACGATGTAAAGTACTTGGGCAAAAAAAGAAAAAAGAAAGGCAGAAATACAGGATGGGAGACACCTGGCTTGAGAGCAGTACATGTGAAAAGGATCTAGGAGTCTTGGTAGACCACAAACTTGACATGAGTCAACAGTGTGATGCAGCAGCTAAAAAAGCCAATGCAATTCTGGGCTGCATCAATAGGAGTATAGCATCTAGATCTAGGGAAGTAATAGTACCTCTGTATTCTGCTCTGGTCAGACCTCACCTGGAGTACTGTGTCCAGTTCTGGGCACCACAGTTCAAGAAGGATACTGACAAGCTGGAACATGTCCAGAAGAGGGCAACCAAAATGGTCAAAGGCCTGGAAACGATGCCTTATGAGGAACGGCTTAGGGAGCTGGGTATGTTTAGCCTGGAGAAGAGAAGGTTAAGGGGTGATATGATAGCCATGTTCAAATATATAAAAGGATGTCATATAGAGGAGGGAGAAAGGTTGTTTTATGCTGCTCCAGAGAAGCGGACACAGAGCAATGGATTCAAACTACAAGAAAGAAGATTCCACCTAAACATTAGGAAGAACTTTCTGACAGTAAGAGCTGTTCGGCAGTGGAATTTGCTACCAAGGAGTGTGGTGGAGTCTCCTTCTTTGGAGGTCTTTAAGCAGAGGCTTGATGGTCATATGTCAGGAATGCTTTGATGGTGTTTCCTGCTTGGCAGGGGGTTGGACTAGATGGCCCTTGTGGTCTCTTCCAACTCTATGATTCTATGATGTTCTCAAGTGTCTTGCCAGATTTCAGGGAGCCTGAACGTCACAGAAATAAAGTGAGCTCTATGACATTGTGAAGTCGCTTAGTTCTACATGTATTTCACAGAAGGCACCCTGCAAAAGCAAATGTAATCCTCTGAGATGAGAAAATTAGACAGCATGCTGCCAGATGTTCAGAAATGTAACATTAATCCTGATACAGCAGCTTTCTCTTCAGTGCAACTGCTGACAGAATGATCAATAGAGAGGTGAAATTTGTGGTTGGTGGTAAAGTAATGAGTATTTTATGTTTTGAGCTACTGGGTGACCTTCAGAGATCAAGTTCAGGGCCAATGGAAAGCACAAGTATAATTGTCTAGGGTTTTGCATGTGATTTGGACATGATGATTAGCAGGAAAATATTTTCAGCCTCCAGAGTCTGCAATTTCAGGCAATCATGGTTACTGCAGGCAGCAGTAACTGCTGTGTTCTGCCAATATGTTTATTATTTAATAGCTATGTTTTAAGCAGAATCATATCCAATAAAGAAGGCAAATGCATTGCCCTCAGAAGCATCAGTTTGATAGGGTGGAATTTAACAAGCAAAATAAAATAGTTAACGCTTCCAAATCACAAGATTATACCACCTTTCAAGATCGTTTCAATTTCTAGTCTTCCACACTGCCGCGTATGTGCACACAAACACATTCACATTCATACACATATGAATGTCTGCGAGGCTGGATGATCTGGAAGTTGGAACTAGTACCAAATATGGTGGCCAAGGTGCTTAAGGGAGTAGTGAGCCAGTCACATATATATCCTGTTCTCAAACAGCTGCATTAGTTTCCAGTTAACTTCCAGGCCCATTTCAAAGTACCTGTGTTAACATTTAAAGCCTTGAATAGCCTGGGGCTCAAATAGCTGAGAAAGCCTACCTGTTCAACAGAAGCAGCTCTGTATTAAATAGAGCATATAGCGTGTGGGCCTGTGAAAATCTTTTTGTTGGTGAAATTAACAGAAGCTAAGACTTCGACACTGTTAGCCACATAATTACTGTCACGGTCCGGTCGGCGGGCGTCAGGACCAGAGGCAAGATGGTGGTGAAGAAGCAGGGTCGAAGGCAGAGGCGAAGGTCCACGGGGCACGAAGCAGGGTGAAGGCAAAGCGAGGGTCCAGGAACAAGAAGCAAGGCGAAGGTCCACAGGGCAAGAGCAAGGCGAAGGCGAAGCAAGGGTCCAAGGAGCGAGGAGCAAGACGGAGGATCCAGGAACAAGAAGCAAGGCGAAGGTCCACGGGGCAGGAGCAAGGCGAAGACGAAGCAATGGTCCAAGGAGCAAGGAGCAAGACGAAGGATCCAGGAACGAGAAGCAAGGCGAAGGTCCACGGGGCAGGAGTCCAAGAAGCATGGCAGCAACAAGGCAAGGGTCCAAGGAACAGGAGGCCAGATGCAACCAGGCAGGGATAGCGTTGCTGTGGCAAAGAGCTGAAGGGAAATGCTGGGCTTTTATCCCTCCCAGCTCCTGCCACCGGGTGCAGTGAGATCTCAAGTGGCCTCACCTGGGTGATTACTCCTTGCTTCTCCAGCACAAGCTGAGGACTTCACCTGTGTGGCCATGCCTTGCTTCTCCAGCACAAGTTGAGGCATGCCCCAGTCCTGCAAAGCACTACAGGCCCCAGAGCCTGACTCCTGCCCATACTCCTGGCAATTACCAGGCATTTGCATAGCTGAAATATCAGCTCCATGGAATTAAAAGTATCAGTTCATTCCTGGGCTATGACTCTGAACCATTTTTGACTTTTGATCCTGGTCTAATGAGTGCAAACCATGTTCTTTAAGAAGGGATGGCTACATTTCCCTTTTATGTGTGACAGCTTTTGCTTTACTTTGATTCCTTCTTGATATAGTTGATTTCCTTTCCTTCAGCTGCATTTTATGATTTCTGTTTCAGCAGAACTGAAAGCCTTAAAAGAACAGAAAACCATTAACATTCCCAGTGCAGAAGACAGCAGTGCAGGTAGAAAGCTCACAATATTGTTATGAGATTTAAAAGTGCATTGATTATGCAAATTAGGCATTCACAATCAGAAAGCAGTGGAACTTTGGAATGAGGAAAGGGGAGGAATATGCCACGTGTGAGTTACTACACAGCTTGCTTTCAGTTGATTGGGTTATCCAATTCAGTATCATAGAAGTAAATGATACTTTTAAAAATAAATGAAAGGATAATGTAGTTCACAACATTTTTTTTGGAAGCATCTCCCTGCTAAATTACAAAACAAAGCAAAAACCCCTAATAACCTAAAGTAATGTATTCATTTTGTGGTTCTGCTACAGTTGCTTGGATAATATTATTTCTTCTTTATTGTACAACTTACGTTTATTTTATTAGAGTCATATTCAGGAATGTTTCTGATGATTCTGTAACAGTCATTTTCAAATTGTTTTCTGGAGAACGATTGAGTTTCTTGGATGCTTGTCTGAGGGTCTTTAGTGAGGAAATCATTAAGAATGGTAGATAGGGTTCTCTGAAAAATAGTTTGTCGTCACAGATCAGAGGATCATCAGAGACTTTGTCTAAGTGTGTGTGTGTGTGCGTGTGATATGAAAGAATCAAGTTCTATCACAAAACAATATTAACCTCTTGATCTACTGAACCAACCTAGGTACATGTAGTTCTGACACTGGTTCAGAACCCAGATGAGACTTCCAGGTTGGCTGCCTGTGAAAATCCATAATACACATAGTAGTCACTTACCTAAGACTAGGTCCCATGGAATACAATTTACTGCTTAACAGACATACTTAGGATTGTCCTTTCATACAACAACATAAGAATATAAGAAGAGCCTACTGTATCAGGCCGAGGGACGCGGGTGGCGCTGTGGTCTAAACCACTGAGCCTAGGGCTTGCTGATCACAAGGTCAATGGTTTGAATCCCCGTGACAGAGTGAGCTCCCGTTGCTCGGTCCCAGCTCCTGCCAACCTAGCAGTTCAAAAGCACGTCAAAGTGCAAGTAGATAAATAGGTCCCATTCTGGCAGGATGGTAAACAGTGTTTCCGTGCGCTGCTCTGGTTTCACCAGAAGCGGCTTAGTCATGCTGGCCACATGACCCAGAAAAACTGTCTGCGGACAAACGTTGGCTCCCTCGGCCGGTAAAGCCGGATGAGCGCCGCAACCCCAGAGTTGTTCACGACTGGACTGAACTGTCAGGGGTCCTTTTCCTTTACCTTTACTGTATCAGGCCAGTGGCCCATCTAGAAAACTCTCAGGCAGGACCCAAGCACATCACTCTCCCCTCCTGTGGTTTCCAGCAACTGCCATTCAGTTGACAAAGGGACAGCAATGGGTACACTGTCATTAACACAAAGCCAAATAAGCACAGCTCTTTACATTACCTCCACAATTTTAAACAACTTGAAGATGCTTTCTGAAGGCCATTTGCTTATAGCCTTATTAATTACATTTCTATCCCAGCTTTTCCTCCATGGGTTGGCAGAACTAGATATTTGCTGACCACCCTGCACTCCAAATGAGTTTAGTGCCCAAAAGGGGCTTATAGGTTTTCCATTGTTATTTCTCTTAACTCTGAATAAAATACATGACTGTTAGACCAGGTCTTTCATTAATCCTAGCATTTATCCAAACAGCTTAGGCATTTGCTTTTTGAAATGTCAGCGAAGATTCCTGTGCCTACAAGCCTGACCCAAGCTTCTAAATGTAAGGGAAACTTTCCTTTCTTTGCTATAGCATTAGAATAAAATCTTCCATTCAGACTTTCCCAGCTGAGACCTATTAATACTCACAACAGGGCAACGTTTTAATTTTCCTCTCTATTTCCCCTGGAGCAACCAGGTCCTGATTTGTTTGCTTGTTAATTTTATTTTCTGAATCATCTCACTGCTGTATGAGGAAGCCAGAGATTTGAGATGCCATGCTGTGTTTCCATAGCAATGGCTTGAGACTCAGTATGGCTCTGAAGGCCATATCCTAGTCAGCCACGCACTGCACATTTCCATCTATATAAAAACAAAAAAAATGTATTTTCTGCATAGACAAGCGACGGCAGAGCTCTCAAGGAGCACCATGATGAACAATGGAAAGGGAGCTTCAGACGTTTACTTCTGTCTCATTCTGAAAAGTAGCATTTGAACAGTAAATCCAAATTCAGTAGGACAGTAGATAAATTTCATATCTGGGTACAGAGGGGTGGTTGTTTTAGCTCTTGCATGTATTACAGTACTGATTCAACGGTGTATACGTACAACTGTAATCATTTTCCTAATGGCACTTAATTGGGCTAGCGAGTGCTCATACCACATCCATGTGGGTGTGCAGTTCCTCATCCAGGTAAAGATTTGTACATGGGAACCTGCTTTCACAAGTAACTACTGTACCTCTCTATCTGGACTAGCGCTTATGAAGTCATTGCGGCTCTATTTTTATTAGGCTGAAGTAATGAAAGTCAAATTTGAACTTGGCACATTTATTGGACTTAAAAATGCTGAAACGCACATCAATATGTAAAAGTACGCTTTATGTCTTGATCAGTTTGTGGCTTCATAAGTCAAATGCCGTGAAGGATTGAGTATGGCCACTGGAATAATGGGTTTAATATGCTCTCTGTTATCCACAAAACGAAGGTTTGATCCACCCTGTTTCACATAACTGTAGCCTAGAAGCAGCTAGGGTTGGCATGAGTTGCAGCTAGAGAGGGTTGCAAAGTTCTCCAGAGCAAGGCTTTGAATGGAACTTCTGGGGCTGGTTAAAGCAAAGTTCAGAAGCAAGGTGAGCTTTACAAGCCTATGTTCTCCTCCAACTTTGATTTTATCTGAGCTGGAAAATTCCTAGCTCTCTCCCTCTCCACACTGCAGCTCTTGACTCCCATATCCTAGCATGGTATGATACATCATAACCTTGGAAAGAATCCAAAGGCAACCCTAGGAGAACCTGAGAAAGTTCACCCATCACTGGTTGTGTCAGCCCCATAGTTAGTCATTTTTTGGGGGAAATCATGTTCCATCCAAAACAAATTGTTCTATATTGAGTTGAAATAGCCTAGGGTCACTTTTATTTGGCAAAGCATGTATTTTATGCTATTTTTAAAAATCTCATCCTACATTGCTAAAAAGGTTTCTCTTCAATCCCTGGCATCTCCAGCTGAAGGACTTCAGACAGTAGGTCTGGGAGAGTCCACAAAACTCAGATTATTACTGCCAGTCAGAGTAGCCAGTACTGATATGTGGACCAATTATCTTAATTTGCATAAGACAGTTCCATATGTTTCTGTGAAGCAGGCTCAGCTGAAATATAGTGATTGACCCAATGCAATCTCCACAGAAGGGGGATGGCTTGAACCCAGGTCTCTCCAGTTTCACCCAGAACTAACCAATACTCATACCTGGTGCCTCATTTTTAGGACAGAAAATTCTTAATTCTTTTGCTTAAGAAGACCACTGAGTATTCATAAAAGGGGGGAGGAGCCACCTTTTTTTAAAAAAAAAAATCTGTTCAAATACCTCTAGCCCACATGCAGGTTCTTTTCTGTTGTCCAATAGGTTTAAAACAGGTATTGCCTAGTTGTGAAAAATACACTGGAATCAATGGATGCAAAATACCTATTTTCAATGTCATTACGTCTAAAAATTGCAGGCTATTCTATTCAGCATGCCAGAGCAGTTTCTTTTTGCTCTTACATTTTACAAACATTTTATCATTTAGTTTTTAACCTACAAAGCTTATCCCTTGGGAAATTATTTTGCACAATAATAGTGCTACCTATCATGATGCCTTCTCTGACATTCAGCCAAGTTCTTCTTTTAATTTCAATTAGATTCACATATAATGCTATTTACTTTTGCTCAATAACTCATTGCCATTTAATGTGCTCAGCTATGTGCAGACGTGCATTCCTCCTTTATCAGCGGCAACATCGCCTGCACATATTTAAACTCATACTTCCTTCTTAAACCAAGTTTGACCATTTCTAGCTATTTTGTTGCTCAGTCTCACCTCTCATTCCTCTCGTTTGTCACTAGTGAAATCAGCACCACACTTTCATTTTAAAATGTTCTCAGTTACACACATTGTCAAGAATTGTGGCTAACTTTTCACAGTTTAATTTCATGGCATTTGTGTCTCTTCTTCCCCTGCCACCCCCCCTTGTCCTATCAAGCTTCTTGCTTGCTCCCATCTCAGTGTCTTCCAAACAGCTTATGTAAATAGTGGCAAAAACAGAAACAATAAAAAGGTTAAAGACCCATGCAAATCCTCATTGTCAAATGCTACTGAGATATACATCCTTAGGATGATACATGGACTAAGATCTCTACAGTAGAAGGTAGGAAAAAGCCAAGTGGTTTGTAAGAACATTTTCACCATTTGACCAAGTGCCAAGCCCTGTAGAGCATGGGTGGGGAATCTATGGTCCTCCATATTTTCTTGGCCTCCCATCGTGTTTGACCATTGACCATGCTGGCTGGGGCTGATGGAAAGCAACAATATCTGGAGGACTAGAGTTTCTTCATCCTGGCTTACACCTTGCAAAGGTATGGCATCTAACCCCTGGCCCATGGATCATTCATGTAACATGTATGTTGCTTAGGTTTAGCTTCCACGATGGGGGCCACCAGTACCTCCTATCATGGCTGTGGAAAGGTCTCAGTAGATATCTCATCAAATACCCACAATGCATGAGAGACTGTTTGCTCTTTCTGCTCAGTATGTGTTTGCCCTTGCTTGGCCTCCTCTAAATCAAACATGCCAACATTTATTTGGATGCCAGGATTAGAGAACTTCCCTCCCTTTGGTTCCGATGGTGGAGAGGAACAAAGAGCTTCTTTCGGTGAGCAAGTGTGGGAGCAGTTGTTGGGAGGTGCCTTTCTTTCCATTGATAAGGGCACAGCCACACCATTTCCATGAAAACACACACCCTCCTCTTTCTGCAATTCTAACATTTGATATTTGCACTTTATAGCACTAACTTAGGCCTTCAAAACAAGAGTGTGGGAATTGAAGCTTCTTTGGATTCCATGATATGGTCTGTCCATTAGCCTTATCATAATACAATACAAAGTACTGAACACCCTACAGCAGGGATGCCCAGTGGCAACTACACTGGTACCTTGGGTTACAGACGCTTCAGGTTACAGACGCTTCAGGTTACAGACTCCGCTAACCCAGAAATAGTACCTCGAGTTAAGACCTTTGCTTCAGGATGAGAACAGAAATCGCACGGCGGCAGCGGGAGGTCCCATTAGCTAAAGTGGTACCTCAGGTTAAGAACAGTTTCAGGTTAAGAACAGACCTCCAAAACGAATTAAGTTCTTAACCGGAGGTACCACTGTATGTCATAACACAGCATCCATCTCTCTATTCTAATTAAATTAGCAGTTTAGATGTGTAGACAATGTGATCAGACCTGTACTGTTTGCCAGAATTTGTAACCAAGAGGGAAAGAGGTGAATGCAAAATGTGTGGCAGGGACTCGTAAGCCAAGGAAAAAGGGAACTGAGACAGCAGGAATGCAGGATGGAAGGGGGCAGCTATTGTGGGCAAGCATGAGATGATTTTGGAGAGCAAGCTACTCAAGCTCCAAAAGGGGCAGGACATGGCAAATGGAAACCTTCTCTTGTCTGCCACTAGTTGAGGGAAAACTTTATTAACTTAAGACTGGAAGTAGGACAGAGCTAAACTCCAAAACTTTGATAACCTTGTATAATGCACCGAAGAATACTAAATATGTGCCAATTGCAATTCAAAAGGCAGCTATCTGCAATAATGCCCCAATAAGTACGGTAGAAAAGTACACATTTTCCAATTACTTCAGTCAAATATTATGAGACTATGCAATAACAGAAACACGGTAATGAAAATTTTATTTGTTAAAACACATAGCCCAGAATTGTTTGCATTCCTTAGTTCAAGTGTTAATTACATTACAAACTATTTAACAGGATTTTACGATTTTTGAAGTGCATTTTCTGTAAATTACATTTCCTGAGACATGCATAGTATTTTAGACTTATATATGTTGTACACATCAAAACACTGTACATAATCAGTGGTGCTCAGTGGTGCACAAAGTAAAGTACATCAAAAATACATTAACAGTTTAACAGTGAATGTGCCACAGAAATGTACATACCTTGCATAATTACATTTTTAAAAGCAAGTATTATTTTAACTAAGGATGCAAGTAGTTTATGCCTCTGAATTGTATCAAAACACAAAGGGAAAATAATTATTTTGTTCTCCCTCTGGGTTTACAAACACTTATAGATTACATACTAACAAACTGAATCATAAAGAGGAAGACATTTTTTTAAATAGGAAGTTAGAAGGTGACACTGAATTGCCTTTGGTTAAAGTTTTGGAGCCTATAGTTTATTTCAGTAGCTTGTAAGATATATAGGTCTACAAGAGTGTGGACTTCCACTCTACCATAGGAATTCATGAACCTACAAAGTTAAAATAATGTCAACCAACTTAGATTCTTGAGGCTCTTAACATCAAGCCTTCACAAAAGCTCACTAAAGGATCTGGACAAGATTCAGGTATTTAAATGAGGCTAGGAGATCCCAATGATCTGGTTTTAAAAGTTGAACACCCTATTATTGCATTCCAAGCAGATATACCTCAGATATTTCCTATGCAGAAAATACTTCTACAAATAAATGATGTAATTATTTAGTTATATGCCAATTATTCAACTGTATATACATGCCTTTTTAGCCATGATTGTCCAACATTTGGCAGTACTAGCATACTGTGGGTAGAGTGTGCAACATCTGAAGCGGCTCTTAGGGGATCTTTTCTGTATAATGCAGAATACGGTTCATTCACCTTTAGATCCCATTGCTGAGTGTATTATAATTAAAGGAGTTTTGTCAGCAAAAGATACTAAGATATTAGAAACTGCACTATTTTATAGATTGGAAGAAGCTAGAAAATTCTAATCCTCAGGCTCAAATCATACCTCACATTCTCATACCTATTTTTGCCTTTCACAAGTTTGCCAACTCTGTTTTATCAAGCTTCACAAGCATTAATTGCACATATTTAAACCTTTAATAATAGATTGACAATGTATTCAATGCGTATTTATAAAAAAGCAAGTCCCACTTTCTTCAATGGGGCTTACTCTCCAGTAGGTGCATTTAAAACTGCAGTTTAAGAAATGTGAAAAAGTCCATGTAGAAGAAAATCTGTGGCAGAGTGGAAAAGATGCAGGGGAGAAGCTTTTCTTAAAAAAACCAAAGCTTACGGGAAATGTTTTACTTCACATCATCCATTGGTTCCCCAATGAGTTTTCAAAGATGTATATATTGAAATGTATTCAGCTAAACTATAAATCCTTTGAAATAAGAAATGTTGCTGTTATACCCCATTGCCTTTGTTTTTTAGGGCACATAAACTGAAGAGTAGCTATAGAAAATGGATTTCAGTGTAAGTGAATGCCACAAAGCAAGTCAATAAAGCAGGCAACTCAGAAGATTAAACTCCGTTGTGACTGTTTTTTTTGTGCTTTACTTTTTGTACTCAGGTACAGGAACTCAAATACAAAATAAAAGCATGTCACACCTATTGTGAATAATGTATAATGTTAAGTCGAAGTAGGAACTCAGTCTTTTCCCAGGGGCGCATGTATACCATACTCTTTCTGCAGAGGAAGGTGTTTACACGAAAGTATGAACATGTCATTGTGAACATACATGCACCATTTGTAACTGACACGCAAGTGTGTGGGCTTTTTACTCAGGAGTGCATTGGATGCCCATCGAAAAATTAAACAATGCTTAACAGCACTAAGGGTCAATATCTAGTAAAATGCATACTGTACTCTAAAAAGGCACTTATTCTTCATAAAAGCCTCTAACAGTCAAGAAACATTTGCAAACATAACAGTACATAAATATAGTTCATAATTATAGTTCATATTTTTGAAAAAGGCTGGAAAATAGTCAAGCAATCAATAGTGATTCAAATTACATATTAATCCAAGAGAGAAACTAAATGTGTTGTTCTGTTGCTGAACTGTACCACTGCAGACTGCTAGTTGGAAACTGAATTTTTAAATGTGTTTCCAACATAAACACACCACAACCTCCCTGTACATACCAAAACCAGAATCTTTCCTAGAATTCTAGTTTTGAATGTGCAAAAGATTTGTTTACCGCAAGTATCTTACTCTCCACCTGCAATATAAAGAGTGACAGTTCCGCAGCAGCTGGATCATACAAGTATGCTCATTGTACTTTTTAAAAAATGGGTGGTGCTTTCTTTTGAACAACAATGAAAGAATCATGTCATATGCTTGAAAATTCCCAACTATTGCAGCTCCGGCTATTATTTTAAAAGAAAGAAATGGTCTAGCATTATCTTGTTTAGCTCTCCTCTCAACCCCACTGCTATAAACTTTCAAAGCAAGTCCACATATTCATATACCTACTGCTGAATTACAGTGACTTTCATGCACAATGGAGCATGAACCAAATTTGTTAACTTTAAAATTAAATTGCACAGGAGTAACTTCAAAGTATAGTTATACAGAAGGCAGGGAAGGTAGACAAGAGAAGGAATGATATGGCAGAAAAAGAAGAAGAGGAAGGACTTTTTGAGCTAAGGGCATAATTTCTAGCTCACTTGGGACTTTTATAATGCTCTTGCATATAATATCTTCATCCCAACTGACAGAAAAGAAAAACACAGTTGACAGATATCTGTCAGCGGGCATGAACACTAGAAATTATCTGCAACATTCAAACTTGCTGTCCTAGTAAAACAATCTTCCACAAAATCCCAACTCACCAATTGGGCTGAGAAAGAATTGCAGAATTCAATACAACAAATTTAATTCAAGGTGGATGTCAAATTGTTGTTAAAGTTGGTAATGCTCGTGGATGCATAACACATTTACAAAAAGTAAGGATTGTTCTGCACTAAGAAAAACTTTGGATCCAAATATCATGGCTTAAGACAACGTAATTTTGGCTCCAATGCAAGTCATAGCCTATGCTACACATATTTCACTGACTGGTTCTTGAGCAACCTACCAAACATCAATAACTCTTCCATACAAACTCTTCCCTCTAGAGCAGGGGGGAGTGGTCTAAATTTGTCCCAAAAAGAAAGTATGGGTTGTTCAATTGGCTCATTAAGGCATACAGAGGGAAAATTAACACAATTTGCTTAAGCCAGAACACATTCACAATTAATCAACCCAACCTATACGGTATGTGTGCACAATGTTATTTTTACGTGGAGGGTTCTTCCAACACATTTCTGCAGAAAAAGCAAGCAAGCAATTGTGGCTTATTTAGCTAAGACAAAGGGGAAAAGGTAAGAGAAACCTATCACAAAACATACCACACTTTTCACTCAAGCATTATTGTACCATGGGCAGAAAAATCCTATGGTGAAGATTATTTGGGAGAGCTCCACCCACTTCCTAAGCTCCATCAACTTGCTGAAGTCAGGACAGGAGGTGGCTGGTGAGCTTTTCTCTACCTTTCTCCCGCAATCCTTTCAATGGGAATGATTAACTATACCAACTCCAGGACTGGTATAATTGAAGACTCCTTTGGGGAATCTGCCTGGGAAGGAGTGTCCTGTGGACTCCTGACTGCTCCACCACAGCCTGACCTAGTGTCCCACACCTCTCTGCTTGATGCCAGAGAACCAGCATAAGTTCTATCACCACAGAGTTTTCCACAGGTATATCAGGGGTCCTCTGAGAGCATAAGTAGCATCCCTCCAGAATGGCACTTACGTCACTTCCGGTGACCCCTCAGCCCTTAGTCAGCTGCAGGATTGTGTCCTTACACAGCTTTTGATGGTTCAATTTTTTGAAATGTGAGCTGGGCTTCAAAAACATCTTCGACATATATTAACAAATGTTTCACCAAAGAAAGTACCTATTAAGCTATTCAGTATGCTTTCCACTGAAGTTCAGATAAATTCCTGGCAAATAAGAGGCAGAATGAACATTTCAGAAAATGCAAATCACATGAACTCTTACTCCAAGAACAGTGTTCCTGCATTATTTTTTCATAGCATACAGAGTACGCTTCATATTTTCAGTATAAAGGTAAAGGTAAAGGGACCCCTGACCATTAGGTCCAGTCGTGACCGACTCTGGGGTTGCGCGCTCATCTCGCATTATTGGCCGAGGGAGCCGGCATATAGCTTCCAGGTCATGTGGCCAGCATGACAAAGCCGCTTCTGGCAAACCAGAGCAGCACATGGAAACGCCGTTTACCTTCCCGCTGTAGCGGTTCCTATTTATCTACTTGCATTTTGATGTGCTTTCGAACTGCTAGGTTGGCAGGAGCTGGGACCAAGCAACGGGAGCTCACCCTGTCACAGGGATTCGAACCGCCGACCTTCTGATCAGCAAGCCCTAGGCTCAGTGGTTTAACCACAGCGCCACCTGGGTCCCTGACATTTTCAGTATAGGTGTGTACAAAATGCTGTCTAACTTCTCATTCATGTATTCATACCAACGCTATGCGCGTTAAAAGCCTTACAACTATTTATTTAAAAGTAAATTAGAATAATTTCATTTCTCATAAAGCAGAAATTGTTTCAATTATACAATATTGCTCATAAAGCAACTGTTGAGACATACACTTAATTCGGACAGAAGAGAACGGAATCTGCAAGCTAGTTTGTGATTTGTAAAAACCTGTAGCCCTGCAGTTGAGCTCTTTAAGCTCTAAATCAACCACTCTGGAATTCAGACTTTCCTTCCTCATAGTCACCATGTGACAGTGGCTTACTATGGTATGAATCATGAAGTGAGGTCTGGTCCTTAGTCTGCAAACAGTATTATTATCTTAAAAACCCTGGTGCAGGGTTTTAAGAGATTACTGAAGAAGTGAGATTCAAACTTCTTTGACTGTACTTGCAACAGTTGTCTGCCTAATTCACTGCAAATCCAAGTGGAACTATACAAGTGACCTGAACCTAAGTATATGAATAAGTCTTGAGTACAAGCTTTCTTTATGCACTTTCCAAGCCTTGCTGTACTTCTGAGAATAAAAGCTCTCACTTCTCAGTGGTATTCTATGGACTAAATTGCATTATGCAAGGACACTCCTTGTGAGTTACTTCCCATCATGTATCCTACATACCCTCTACCCAAATGTCAGGTCTCCCTCCTCTGCCCTGTCCCCCTCATCCCCAGTTACAATATCCAAACACTCCATGCACCCCAAGCACACATTTAGCAGTGAAAGCAAGAGTGTCAGACTAAACCTTAATACAACTCTCCATTATTATGTATATGCTATGTGAATATAACATTTCTATGAGATAAGGTGAAGAAATCTCATTGCGATTAGAATTGCAAAAGCTCAGTATATCTGTTAATCAGCAGCAGAGATAGAAGAACTATGTCGGGGGGGGGGAGGATCCACCCTGCAATACTTCAAAGTTGACTCCTTTCAAAATTTCAGATTTGGAAAGGGAAATGATGGCCACAAAATTCTCTAGCTGACACCAGGCCCATTTTGCAGATGCCCTGAAGCCCTAGGTGGGAAAGTAGTGAAGCTATTAGGCCGGGTATCCTGGGCAGAAGTGTGCACACTTAAGCTGGAAGCTCCTTCAGATCCTGAACTACTCATACTGCTGTAAAGACAAGCCAGTTTTCACTTTAAATGCAGTTATTTGAACAGAGCTATATAGACTATAAGTTGCAGCTGTGTATGCAGCTCTACTTCTGTTGCTTTGGATCATAGCCCTTAGCAGAATTGTAATTAAATAAATGGAGAAAAAAATATTAAAAAGTTTGTTGCAATTTTCTTTTAAGAAACATAACATGGTTTTTAAACAAAATTGATTAGATGTCTAAAGTGCCTAAACAGTAGTAGCAAAACTGGTTTCAAACCATTATTACTCCTAAATTTTAACTGATCATGAGAATTTGAAAGCATTACTTTAAATACACCCTAAGTGATGTGTGTTTAAGGCAAAGATGGGGCCTTCTAAGTTTTGTTGGACAACAATACCACATCAGCTTGGGACTGCTGGCCATACCGACTAGGGCTGACAGGGGTTGGGGCTGAACAATATCTAGAAGGCTATAGGTTCCCCATCCCCAGGTTTAAGGGCATATAATGATTCTAGGAAATGTGAAGGCATCAACATTGCAATTCTGTGCACGCCTATTCAGCAGTAAGCTCCACTGAACTCAGTGGGATTTACTGCTGAGTAGACAAGGACAGGATTGTGCTGTAAGAAAATCAAATTCAATTAATGAGTTGCCATGCACAGAATTTGGGACAAGTTCCAAGTTACTGTCTTATTTTTGAGCTAGATTTTGTTTCATTTTGTTACTATATGGGACTTCATACAGCTAATTCAAATAGTAATTAGTAAGTGCCACGATTAACAAACAGCCATCAATTCATCCCCATAGGCAAGCCAGTGTTAGTAAAGCTCTTTCAATGATGAACGCTGAGTTTGACAACAAATTTTAAAAGTTAATATTGACATATGGGAAGCACAATGCACCAACATGGATGTGTGTGCCTTAGTTCTAAGCTACAGCCTATTTGGGATGGATAAAGTGCAGCTCACAGTATTTTCCATTGTATAAGCTACCCTTATAAATTGGGTGGATGGATGAATGAATGAACAAAACTTAAGTACAGTGGTGCCTCGCTTAACGAATGCCCTGCTTAACGAAATTTCTGCTTAACAAAAGGATTTTTCAAGCGGAGATTGCCTCGCTAGACAAATTCGTTTTCTGAAAAATTCGTCTAGCGAATCGCGGTTTCCCATAGGAATGCATTGAAATTCAATTAATGCGTTCCTATGGGCAAAAAAAACAAAAAACAAAAAAAAAATTCAATGCATTCCTATGGGATTCACTAGACGAATTTTTCGTTATAAGAAAAGACCCGTGGAACAAATTAAATTCGTCTAGCGAGGCACCACTGTAATTAATCTTCACATTCTAGCTATACCATCAGTGTATGGATACCCATTCATGGCCCTGCAGTGAAGGCCTGACAAAAAAAATCAGTTACCATGACCTGAAAGGCAGAGAAGTACATGTACCAGAAGATTTTTAATTTAATTTTGGGCAAATTGTTACAAAAGTGGCAATAAGCAATCCATTTCAGTTTGGCTGGTACAATGGGTGTATTTTAGGAGGGAAAAATAAACATCTGGATCTCATCTGTATGAACTCCAAAACCATTTATCAGTAGCTTAAAAAGGGATGGGCCTTGGAGAACTGGTTTAGATTACACAAGTTGTTTTCCAGCTTGTACTTCCTTCCCACTTACTTAGCCTGGCAGCTACAGCAACAACAATGGTACAGAGGGCTTCAGTAGGCTACTCCTACTGAAACTGTAGGATGTTTCTTGGGCACACAATGTCTGTTCAAAGGCCTTGGGCTTCTTGAAATAATTACATTTCTTAGCAAGATGCTAGGAAAGGAGGAAAGTATACAGGAAGCCTTCCAATGTTGCAACCGCCAAATTATATAGGGGCTGGTGGATGAAATTGCTTGGGCTTTGTCACACTCCTGGTGATGTTACTGGAAGCACGGTAGCTGCAAGCTGGGCTCGGAATTTGGTTCAGAATAAAAACAAATTAAAAGCAGAAAATAATTTGGTTTGTTAATCTCAATTTCCAATAACACCATAGGGATGGGCTTGCCCATCCCTGGACAAAAAAGGGGAGGGCAAATCCTTTCGCCTGCAGCATAATATAGTTTTATATATACATACATACACACACACACACACACACACACACACACACACACACACACACACACACACACATATATATATATATATATATATATATATATATATATAACACACTGCAGAACCAAACTCATAAAATAAGACAATGAATCCAGCTTGTGTGTTTGCTATATTAGCTTTGGATAAGTGTCTAGGGAGCACATTAGAGAGGCACTTTCAATTTGGAGATAATAAGGCACTCACTGAAAATAACAACATCCAGTAGCCCATTAGTGAGAAATGATTCAAAGCACAGGTGCTCTCATGTTATACTCCGCTCACCCCAGACTGCAGCTGGCAGTGTTTGGAAGAACATAGTCTTTGCTATCCAAAGTTGGGTGTCTCCAATTTCAATTGGAATAGATATTAACACCACACTGGGGAAAATACAATTCTTTTAAAAGAACAATTTTAAAACTGCTACAAATGCTTGCAACTGACAATTTATGCTATTCTGAATTATTGTTTTCTGAGTCTGTACTCTAAAAAGTTAAATCCTGCTAGACATTCTAAGCTCACTCCAAAACATTTTTCTTCTTTGAAAATTATTCCTGTATCTAGGATCTAAAGCAAAGCAAACTGAGTGTGCTGCTCATGAGGAAATGCCAAACGAAATGAGTAAATGTGCCTTTTAAAAAACCTAACTGAAACCATTACTAATTATGATTATCACGATAATTTTAGTTCACTCATTATTTCTACCAAAATAAGTGCAAAAAATAAGGAGAACATGTTTATTTTTCTACAAAATATACAATATACATCACGGGCACCTACCACCAATTCCTGTGGTTTGCATCGCAATGAATGGGAGTAGCATAGGAAAATCAGGCAGTTCTTCAGCATCTCCAATGCATTTTTCAAAAAGTGATTTTTGTTCTGAAAGGTTCCTTGGCAATTTTCTCTATTTTCCCACTGGAAAAGATGCTTCACGTCCCATATACAAATTAATATTTAAGAAACTGTGTTGTAAAACGTTTTGTTCATGGTTCTTTAAAGGGCCTGACCTAAAGAGCACATTTAAGTGCACCACAGTGGTTTCCACATGAGTGATAGGAGTTGTTTTGTTTTTGCACACCTCTTCACCTTGCACTGGAAGTTGCTTCAGGTTTTCTCACTTTGAGGGAATTCTTCAGGAAAGGGGGAAACTCAGAAGTCCAGCTGGGTACAGAGACCCCAAGCAACTGTTTAAGCTGGAATAAGCTCTGTATCATTCTACTAGAGTTATAAATCAAATATTCTAGACAGTGTAGTGGTAATATACAGAACATTAAAAGGGACAGTATTTAGCACTATCATATATTATAAGAACCCGAGGGGCTAATATTGCTTGCCATTGTTATCATTACTCTAAAAGTGAACATTTTCTCTTCGGAAAGCTGTAGCAATAGTGCAGACAATATCCTCACAAATTAAAACATTCTTGATTTATCAGTGAGATACAGCGATGGGCCCATCGTGGAACTGCCAAGTGGAAATCCACCTCATGTAAGCCACTGCTCTTTTTCTTTGCTGTATTTTTCAGACCACTTACGAGTGAGCTCCAGATAAATATTTGGCTTATGTGGCTGATAGTCGAGGTAAATTGCCTTTCCAGTCCTCTTTGGAATGGCCTTTTCAATCTGAGTTCCTTCATGCCATTCATTGAAAGAGGTGATAGAGATTATTTCAGGGCGTACCAGAAGCGCAGCGCTGAACGCAGTCTCATAGTATTTGCCATTGACACGGTTCCGTGTGTTGTGGCTGTTCCATGGTCGAATGCTGGTGTCTACATAGCCTGGGCCCACGCTTGGAATAAACATCAAGTTTTTCGTGTCACAAAAGGCTTTCAAACTTGGCCAGTTGTGATGGCTTGAGCCGTAGGAGAAGCCGTTGGTGGCAAAATATGTATAAATTCCGTCAAAGCCACTTCTATGGATTTCGTGCTTGTGTTTTTCTTCCACAAGAAGGGCAATGAATAAGCTATCATAGGGTGTATTGCGTATACTCTGGGATCCAGAGACAGTAAGCAGATTTGCCCACATTTCAGGGATTGTTATGTAAGAATCGTAGACATAAAACATGGGAAGGGTTCTACCTGTGCTGACTTTGTGTCTGTAAAAGGCTGGATGGGCTCCATATCTAGAAAGGAAAGAAAGTAACCAATATAAAGTAAATAGCCTTCATTTTTGTGTCATTGGGTGTTAAGCAGTGTGGCATCAAATGTGGCATCTCAATAAAGATGACAAAACTAGCAGTTGAACCAAATCTCTTTGACTTGGACAGGCAGAGAAAATTCAGGTGATTTGAACAAGAAGCAGAGCTATTTGTGTGGATTAAGAATGTTAATTGATAGTGTGCTGCACAATGAAACAAAATCACATGAAAAACACTGGACAGAGTTAAGTCATAACATCAACATTCAAATACTTGAGGAAGTGCTTACTTGTCTATGATATACTTGATGTTGCTGTACATACTGCGATCGTCTCTATCTTTGTATGGCTCAATATGGAAAGTGACCTAAAAAAAATTGAAATATTAGATAGGTATTTTTAAATAACTGAATAATCTCAACATAGTGAAGGTCAAATACTTCTATTTATGAAGTTCAAAGGTGAGTGTGTATCACCAGTCAAAACATTACTGTCTATGAACAGAAGGGAGGTATCAGCAGGCTTAGGGGAATACCAAGGTTTGCAGAAGTTATTCTTGAAATCTCCATTTTGAGCCTAAATATTCTGAGTTTGAGCCACAGTTGCACAAGCAAAAGCTGTAAGGTTTTCCTGCCTTCTCCTCCCAAGTGTAGAACCCCCTGAGGATCAGAAGAGTGCAGGAAAACATTGAAGGCTGTTTCCATCAAAAGCTTGCACAAGCCACCCACTCCAGAGGTAGTTCTTTGAAACAGCTGAACCACATATAACACAATTATGCATGACAATGCAATTAGCTGGCAGTTACAGAGATACCAGTTGTGATAAAGTCACTTTAGACAAACTGTGATAAATATAACTTCCAGTCCTATCACTAGGTTGTGGTATTCATTTGGAAACCAAATGAATTAAGAATAGACAATTGGAATTTGGTCAAGATTTGTATCCAAGATTATGAAGTAAGGAGATAAAATGTGCAGCCTGCACAAACCCTTTGGGAACTGTATTTGTTTCAGATGCTGTTTTACTTTAAAGTGCATCATGAGACAGAAACCTAGCAAGGGCAATGTGAGCAAGAATAAAAACTCCAAGCAATTCACCCCGGGAGAGTTATGAACTTAAACAAGGAGCAAAATGTGTTAGTGCAACATAGCACTATTATAATTCATAATTCAACAGAATAATGTAAAGCCAATAGAAGTGCATGCAAAGTAACTCAAAGATACTCCTACACAACAACCACAACAAAAATGTAACTGTGATTAATATAAATTGCATTTCCAACAGGTGTGGGGAACCTTTGACCCTCCAAATGTTACTATTATTTATAAAATTTCTATACCGCCATTCATCTGAAGATCACAATAAAAAAACAACCCAAAATACACACTATAGTAACAAACAAAGCAAACAAATAAAAACAATAACTCTAATCATCCTGGCCTATGGTTGTAATTCAGCAACATCTGGAAGGCTAAAAGTTCCCCACATCTGAGGTAGAAGTACCAACCACAGAGTTGCTTCTGTGGTATTGTAAGCCTAGCAAGAAATATACAGAAAAATGGCTGTACCTCATTCGCCAGGCACTAAAAGCACAATCCTATGTGTTTTTCCAGAAGAACCCAGTGCAAAATTGTATGCGATTTGTGCACTGGATTCAGTGGAAGTGACTCACAGGTTAGTGTGCATAGATTGTAGCCTATGAATTCAGTGGCACTTCAGAGTAGACATGTATACACAGCAAGTTGTTCTTTAGATACAAAAAGATTCTGTAGCTAAACTGGATACACAACACTAGGCTGTTTCATAGTTCTATCAATGTAGCATTTCACCAAACATTTCTTAGCTTGGAATTCCCAAGCTGTGGTCTGTGAACCACTAGTGGCCTGCAAGCTTTGTTTATGTGGTCTGTGGAATGTCCACATTAAATATTCATATTTATTTACCATTGTATTTTATTGCTTCTTTTCCTTCTTATACAGTGGTACCTCGGTTTAAGTACACAATTGATTCCAGAAGTCTGTACTTAACCTGAAGCATACTTAATCTGAAGCGAAATTTCCCATTGAAAGTAATGGAAAGTGGATTAATCCGTTCCAGGTGGTCCATGGAGTACTTAAACTGAAAGTACTCAAACCGAAGCATACTTAAACCGAGGTACGACTGTATCCCAATTGTAATATAATACAATATAAGAAATAAGAGGAGCAATGAAAACACGATTAAAAATCATACAGCATCCAGCACAGCACATTCCAATTGCTATAACACTCAGGGGAAAAAATCATTAAGTGGTCTGTCAAGACCATCAACAATTTTTGATTGGTTCATTGGTGGGGAGGGAGTTTGGGCAGCTGCACCTTAGCTGCAATGAAATTACATGCAATTAACTCAAATCCTTAAACTCTGATAGGACAACTGTGCAGAGAGTCTAACTTTAGAACAATCAGACCATGATATCTATGACTTTGGCAAGTCTAAAACTTCAAATATTGTACCTTTAATTTGTACTTATGTGCAATATCCAAAATTGTTGCTACCAGGGCATCAACAGGTTCTCCATTTTCATCACCCATTCCAGGTGGGTACCAAGAAAGGGCCAATACCCCTAAGGAACAAAATATGCATTTTACCTATGGTGATGTTTAACCAATTTGCATTGAATGTATTTTTTAAAAAAGCAATTTAGCAAACAAAGCATGTACAACTACTTTGAGATTTCAGTATCGAACATTTCAACACATAAGCCATTAAAATTGGGTTTCTTTAGCTACCTTCAAGTATCTCCAAGTCACCAATTAAATCACTACTAGCTTTATTGTTTGTTTGGTTGATTTTTAAGAATGGCTTCTTATCATCAACCTTGGGCAAAAAATAATCCTTACACTACCAGGTGGTGGAACAGGGTAGGTCTATACCCTTTTCATGCCTAATGGTTGGAATGGAACCTTAGCACAGAGAGGAAAACAGCCTGTGGGGACAATATGGCTCCTTTAAAGTGGAACCTCATGTTATGTACTATCCCCCTGGCGAACACTGTGGGTTATGAGCTCCGCTAACCCGGAAGTAGATGCTCCTGGTTGCAACCTTTGCCCCAAGATGCGAGCGGAAGTCGCACAGCAGCTGTGGGAGCCTTCATTACCGAAAGCGCGCCTCATGTTATGAGCGGTTTCGGGTTACAAACAGACCTCCGGAACAGATTAAGTTTGTAACCGGAGTTACCACTGTATATGATTCCAACTCATATCTTGGCTAGTAAGGTATGAATCATGCAACAATCACCTCTGTGTGTATCTGTCTCTAAGGACAGAAATCAAGGGAATGCTGATGGAGAGGATATGCATAGGTCATATTTAATTGTTTTGAGAATGAGAGGCAAGGCAAAGCAAAGTATTAAAAAATGTCTTGTGTTTGCAGGAATAGGGGAAGTGCAACTGTATCTGTTAAACAGCCTTAAAATTGTGTTTAATGAGTTCAGTAAACATCATTAAAAATGTTTGGGGAGGTGGACAGTGGATGGGATGTTGCCAAGCAGACCGAGGACAGAAGCTGAGCTCTGCAAAAGTACCAGCATTAGCCATTGAATACACGGTTGAAGTGGTTTCATTTTTCAGCTGCTCTGCCCATGTGCCTCTATAATCAGGTGGCCTTCTAAGGGAGTGACTGAACAAACCAGGATGCCCAAGTTGGGATGCAGTAAGAAACCAGTTAGTGCAAACTGTAGCTGAAAAGCCAGCTTCAAACTGTGCTTATGGATCCTTCTTTGTCAACTCACAAAATCCATGATTAGTGAGTAAATTTCAGTAGAGATGTACAAGCAAGCCATAGTTTAGCTAAACAGAACAGTCCACAAGTCTGGTAGAAGAGGATAGTCCATGTAGTTACCTTCCAAGTTGCTGGTTTCAAGATATTTTTACTCACTCCCTGACAAAAGACATTTGTGATTCATCCCAATTGTCATATGTCATGGAGAACACAGTTGATAATGGGGAAATTACATAAGACTTTCTCACAGTTCAGTTTCAGTACACAGAAGGGGGAAAGTGACTTATAACACCAAAGCTATGAATTCAAAAAGCTTAATGTCAAACAGAAAAATAAAATACCATTTACCAATGGAAGCTGAGCTCATCTGCTTCATGTGCTCTTCTATGACAGAAGGGTCTTTGGAGCTGTAAGGTCCAAGTTCGGGATAGAAGCTGGAGCCAATATCCTCCGGAGGACTGTGCCTTCCTTTTGGATAATCACTTGCAATTTTGGGGTCCCAGTGTGTTAACAACGGGTGGTTCCAGTGAATATATTTCCCATCAAACTGTGGTGTCCCATACCAGCTGTAGTAAAACACATGAAAGTTGTAATTTGGGGAAGGCATATGTTCTTCTAGTTTCGTTACAGAAATGGTGGGTTTTTTAAAGTTCACTGTTAAAGGGTGCACATTTTTGGTGCGCGTGAAACTTTCTTCCTTAGCTCCGCTCTGCACGTTGAACTTATTTCTTAAATGTGTTGTTCGTTGCTGAAAATCTGGTAACAGGCCAAGGCCAAATGGATCTCCAAACCCAGCTCTTTCAGGTCTCAAA
Source organism: Zootoca vivipara (assembly GCF_965207765.1). NCBI lineage: Eukaryota > Metazoa > Chordata > Lepidosauria > Squamata > Lacertidae > Zootoca > Zootoca vivipara. The sequence goes on along the minus strand of NC_142586.1, from coordinate 42,990,854 downwards.
GTTTTCAAGGCCATCATTATGGAGCATATGAATAAAATAAAGAGCACCAGAATGATGCATGTTCTCCTGCGAAATCTTGCCATGATGTCATCGTAGTTCAAGGCACACGTAGGCGGCTTCTAGCTGCCAACAATTTAGAAAGCATAATGTTAGGGTTTGAAATGTTGCAAGCAATTTTTTATAAACGATTGAACATTTGTAAAGCACCCTAAAAATGTCTAAGCACTGTATGGACCTTAAACAGCAGTCCCTTCCTGCAGACTCAACATATGAGAGACAAAAACATGAATTAAAAAAGGTTAAGAATAGAAAAAGAAAGCAAACTCTTGAGTAGCTGCTCCTTCATTGGCCAATGGAAAGGGCCAAATTTGGGTCCCCCTTACCATGATGTTTTTCTTTGGTCTCCTGGACAGACTAACATTTCCAGCAGGAAATAATATCCTGAAAGCTGTTCCTCTGGCCTATGGATGAGTCCACTAGGCCTCTCCTTTGTCTTGTTTTCTTTAGGCAGGCTTTGGCCCATAAGCTAGTTTGTAAATATGTTTACATATTTTCCCCCATTTGCCTCTTGCAAACACTCAACACTTAGGTGTGGCTCTCAGAAGGGTTCCTCAGAAGGGAATGCAATCTATGGGGTGAAAAAAGTTTGCCCATCCTTGGATTACAGCTTTACTTCAGTCACCCAATGACATCAGCCTTTCTGACATAAGGAAGAATAGCCTTATGTCAGCTTAGTACAGAATTTTGATTTTCACTTAAAATGTAGATACAACAACGAATCTTCATTCAATTCAATTTAATAAACATGCTGCAGTTGTTATTGGATTTATCTATTTGGCAACAAATAACTCGGGAGTTAACAGTACTTTTTAAAACATTATTGTTCTCTTATTGTGTTGTGTAGCATTTAATTTTGTATTTGTATTGTGATGCTTATGCTTTTCATTTTTGAAAAAAATATGTCCCTTGCTAAAGCTATAACAAATAAACTGTGAGGTGAAAGAAAAAGAACAACTGCAGGGATGAAACTTGATGGACGGAATGTTGAGATAAGAATGAGAGGGAACAATAAATTCTCCGTGCAGAATAAGAAGCGTCACAAATGTTAGGCTGACTTCTAAATATAGTCATTATCATCCAGGACATGAGATAGCTTGTCACAAAGACACAAGACACAGAGAAGCACAAGACACAAGCAATTTATCACTGGCAAGTCCACCTATTGTCTACCAAAACCCAAGAGAAACCTGGTTAAGTTGGGGGGGGGAGAGAGAGAATGTTCTCTACCTGTGTAAACATTCCAAGCTTTCAAGCATAACAGAGGCAAGGAATGAAACTTGATGTGCATGTTCAGTGTACAATTACACATTTCATGTTCAAACTCTAGCCCCTACACCCATTTTCAGGAAGGTCACAAGACTCCTACACAGTTCCATTCTGAGAAAATGAGATACTTAAAATAAAAGAAGTGTCACACCTTTTCTCCTTAGTGTAATTTCACATTAGAAATACAATTTTCTCTCTCCTTTGAGTACCAGTTTCCAATAGTTTAAGTTGTGTTATTATTATTGGGAAATAGGGTTGATCTAGACAAGGTTCAGACATAAAGAGATCTTGTTTTAGAAGAAAATAAATGCAATGAGAAGATTTATCCTCAACATTAATCAAATAGACAATGTTCTACAGTATATTAACATACAGTGGTACCTCGGGTTAAGAACTTAATTAGTTCTGGAGGTCCGTTCTTAACCTGAAACTGTTCTTAACCTGAGGTACTTTAGCTAATGGGGCCTCCTACTGCTGCCATCGTGCGATTTCTGTTCTCATCCTGAAGCAAGGCTCTTAACCCGAGGTACTATTTCTGGGTTAGCAGAGTCTGTAACCTGAAGCGTCTGTAACTTGAAGTGTCTGTAACCCAAGGAACCACTATATATTATAGGAGCACAGGAGGTTCTTTCATTGTAAGCCTCAAAATTCTGTAGCTTATAAAAATGCCATCTGTTGAGCTAATAACTTGGCTTATGTTGTCTAGGCTGAAGAGGTCTATGAAAGTGCCAAATTTCTAACCGACCTGAAAAAGGTTGCCACAGATAATAGAGTAGGTTGAGGTGCTGAAAATTTACACTTTGCCCCCTCCCCTGCTCTTTAGAAACATAGGAAGTTGCCTTATACTGAGCCAAACCCACTGGTCTATTCAACTCATTATTGTCTGGACTGACCGACAGGGACTCTCCAATGTTTTCAGTCTCTCCCAGCCCTAACTGGAGATGCCGTCAAGGATTGAACCTGAGGCCTTTTGCATGCAAGGCACTGAGTTGTGGCCCTCTGTAAGACCACATATCGTATAACTGATTTTAATACAGAGTTTTTACATTTTTGTAATCAGCGCTGAGACTTTATTTTGAAGGTCAACTAAGAAATCTAATAAATAATGATTCTTTCCAATTTTGGTGAAAATTGCTGATCTACTTCATTCAGGCTTCTTGTGGAGCCCTCACTTCCACTGGCTTGGTGAAGTTCTGAAAAGCTACTCAAAAGTTATTAAGATTTCATCTCTCATTAAAGTCCATGGTAAACAAGCACAGGCACAGGGCTTATGTTCCACATCATCACATGCATTGGGCAGAGCATGCATAAGCCTGCCCTATTCTGCCCTGCCCTGCCCCATCCCTCAGTGAACCCACTTCCACACACTCCACCCCACACTGAAATTGCCCCACATATCCTTTGCTTCACACTTAAAGCACCACCACAGAAACAGACACTGAATTCCACACACAACCTCGATACACACCCCAGACTGAACATTCCACCCCAGTACACAGAAGCATGTACACAGCTTGCCCCATACTTAAACCCACCCCTACCCCCTGCCTACCACCTAGTGTTGTTCTCATATTGGGAGAGAGGCAGGAGCGAAGTGAAAACTGAAGCAACAGCAAGTTAACTTTTGAGGTCTGAGGGAGTCAGTCTGCCAGGCAGCAAGATAACTGAGCAAGAGAGGGCAGGATGGTAAAGGGATATTACCACCCTGTGCATACTTACTCAGAAGCAAACCTATTCATCTGCTTATTTCTACACCACTACTAGCTTGTTTGTGTTTTGCTTTTACAGAATCATTTCCCACATTGAAAATACCACAGGGCTGCTACAGCAATTAACAGTTATGAAACCATTAGTTCTCTATTTAGCAGAACCCATTACGGTATTTCAATATATTTTCTTTTCATAAACTAAGAAATACGGTAATACAGAACCAGTACAATGTTGGGTATTTTTGCTGGCCCCAGGCACTCCATTCTCCCTTGCAGGATTGGGCCTGAAAGACCAAGGAAAAGTGGAGGTGCATGGAGGCAAAGTTGCCAGTAAGCACAGTCTGTGACATTGTACAACCTCCTTGCTGATCGCAGGGTATATTTCTTAAGGTTTCATCAGCCTTAACTTCAAATATCATGTGTTTGTGGAGTTTGAATCAACACGAGAAAGCCTTAACTCGTATTTTAAAACAGGCATGTTTTTTGCTCGTTGAATATTTAGCACACACTATCATCTGTGAATATAATAGTTTGTACCGTGTTTCTCATATTATAAGACATGTCTTATATTTATTTTTTCCTCAAAAAAACACACTATGGCTTATTTTCAAGGGATGTCTTATTTTTTTCCTCCTCCTCCTGCCGCGGCCGGCATTGCTGCTGTGCCTATCACTATGTCTTATTTTCGGGGTATGGCTTATATTCCTTGAATGCTTAAAAATCCTGCTATGTCTTATTTTATGGGTATGTCTTAAAATATGAGAAACAGGGTATATACATTATTTGTTTGCAGTTTTGTGCTGAGCTTATATTAAAGCTGAGCTTTAATCTTATGAAATTAAAACTAAATAGCCATGACAGCCATTCCACACAATATCAGCTACTTTATCAGCTGAACCCACTTTTTATAATACTGTACTGTATACCGAGAGGCATTAAGGGTATAGTATACTAGTTGCTCTTCTGTTACATTAGTTATATCACAATGTAACACTTGGTTACATTACTGTAAGCCCTATTATAACAACTTTGCTTATATCTATTTAATCTAACAAAGTTGTAAAAGTTCTGATAACCGGGGGCAAAGTCACAGGCTGGCATGACATCTGTTAGAAACCGTTAACCCCTTCATCAACCTCTCTGAACGGCATGCAAACAGAGCCCTCTTTTGCAGGGGGAGGAAATGCACCCCGTGGTTTGCTTCTGCCAACCCTTGACCACTTCCACTCCAAACTGAGCTCAACGTTCTCAGGTCAGCCTGGGTGCTTACTGCAGCTTAGGAATTGGTGAGAGGCAAGGAATAACCCCTTGCAAAGCTCAGACCAAATATCTAGAAGAAATTAATTTCATCATTGCGAGTATGCGTGTATGTATGTGCACGCACAGGCGGAATGCATCTCTTGCCGACCCTAATTTTATTTTATTTTTGGTCCTCGCGACACACCTGCGAGGATGGCCTAATTACCACTTCACACCTGGGATTTGAGCGCGAGCCTCCCCAGCAACGGCTGCGCCCGCGCACGTATACAGGCGCCTTTCCTACCCAAGCGGGCAGGTAAGCCCCGCAAGCGCTACTTCACCTGCGCAGCCCCGCCGTGGCCAGGAACGGCTCTCGGCTGGGGCGCCTTCCGCCGACCACCTCGCCTCGGGACCCCCATTGCTCGACTCCCGCCCCCCTCTGAGAGTCACGTGAGGCGCCTCGGGCACGCGGGCAGCCTTTCACCTCAGAAGAGGCGCCCCGTTGGCCGCCTCCCCCCACCGCTCGGACCGCAGAGAAGACCCTCCCCCATTTTTGTCGCCGTCACAGCACAGAAGAGGAGCAGGCAGGGTGGAAGAAGGAGCCTCCTCCTCCTCCGCAGCTGCCTTCCTTCCCTCTCTCGCCGCCTCTGACTTACCCCGAGTTCAGAGCCAGAATCCGCAGGGACTGGAAGATCAAGGATCCTGCATTGATACTGGGGACGGCGAAGGGGTTGAAATAGAGTTGAAAGCGGGGCCAAAGGCTAACCAGCCTCTTTTCAGGTCTAGCTCCCCCTAGATGTAGATGAGCTCTCACGCGCCCTCTCCGCCGAGCATGCGTGGTAGCAGAGGGAGAAGCCGCCGCTTGCCCTTAAGTTCGCGGGAAGAGCTAAATAGTAACTGTTGTCGTTTTTAATCAAGTGCCTCCTCTCTGCTGCGCAGCCTAACTATGCCACCCTCCCCCCGCCCCCGCCCCTCGGAGAGTGCTGTGCGGCACGGCGCGCATGCGTACTGCGCTCAACCTCCGATGGAACGTTTTCCCTTAACGGGGAATTTTGTTTTCCTCCCCTGTCTAACCTTCCGCGCCCGCTTGCTGTGGGGCTACCCTCTGTGCAAGAAGTTTAAACCCAGAGTGGGACTTAATCTCCAGCTTGACATCCCAGTCCTATCCTCCACACAAGAAAATAAAAGTATGAATGCAGATCCTTTTCGTTCTCCTGTTCCATTGCAATCTCACTTCAGGTTGAGAGTGTTATTAACACTCGCCGCTTATATATAGAAGTGGCGAAAGGCATCCATTCAGCAATGTAAACGGTACAGAGCAACTTCTACCTTTGCCCTGTAGGGGAGACTGCATGGGAACTGGAGGAGTCCCCCCTCTCCATCTACCGTAGAAAGGCCACTGACCCCCCTCGTGTCTTCTGGCTCTTGGCTGCTTGGGGAGTGGAACTTGTGCAACACAGAGAAGCCTTTGGCTGCTCCTACTTCCCCTTTCTTGCTTTCATTTTCAGGGGACTGCAAAAGGGTGGATTGGGCCCCTGGCACTGCCATGAGAGAAGCCTTTGACTGCTCAGTTGCCTGACTCCAGGGCCAGTCCTATCATTAGGCAGAGATGGGGGCGACAGTCTTGAGCGTATCTCCTAAGCTAGCCAGCTTTCCTCAGGCGCTGTGGCAGGCACTGTCCATTGCTAGTGTGGAAGTGAGAATAAATTTGCTATCTGGTCGGTTTTAGTGAATGGAGCCTGAGGGCTGCCGTGCTGTCCTTCGCCTCAGGCAGCAAAATACATTCCAAGCCATCCCTGCCTCTCTCAGGTTGGCGTAGCATCGTGGAAGAGCAGCCACATCTGCCAGGCTCACCTGCACTCTCCATTTGGGTGGCACTTTGATGGGAATGCCTTTCTACAGACAGCCTCCTCTAATGCACCACCTAGAGAGAAAAATAAGAGTTCTACCCAATACTGCCCCATCTGCCTGCTCCCTCTCACTGGGAAATGTGGTGGCAAGGATTAGTTACATACCACACATTTAAAGCACATGGCTCCCCCCCCCATTGTCAAATTGAAAAGCATTGAAGGTATTCAATTATCTGAGGTTCTGATATCCTAAATAAAGATCAACAAATTTGGCTCCCCCCTGCCCCGCCCCCCAAATCCCTGGCTACACCCATGCCTGTACCTTTTGAATACATTACTGCTCTTTTGCAGGTTAACCAAGCTGTTTTAATTGTAAAAGTAGAACTACCATAAATGTGTATTCAGCAGCTGGCCTGACCAGGATGCCCTCTTGCAAGACTTTGATGAGATCTAGCAAGATCTAGTAGGAAACCAGCACCTATCCAGACACCACTTATGTGGCAGAGGTGGGGGCGTGGCAGAAGGCGCCCATGAGGGTACTGCCTGGGGGCTTCTGCTGCCTGAGGCAGCTGTACTTCATGCCACTTCACGGGTAGACTGGAGCTGTGTGTGTCTCAAAGCCAGGAAAGCTGAGATCCATGGGTATATGTTTACATATGCGCATAAACCTTTTGTGATCTACCAAGCTTGCACAAAAGAGCAGTCCAAAATGAAAATAAGTGATGCCTCACTCCAAACTAGGTAAGGAACTGGCTGACTGTTGCTTCATTTCAGGATGCAGGCCTGGCCAGGATGGCTTTCCTGTTATAGCTTCTGGGGTTGACAAGGCATGTGACCCTCACCTGTTCTGAGTCTACTCAAGCTGAGGAATTACACAACTCCTTTTCTGAGCTAATGAGCCCCACCTGGGCTGTGGGTCCTTGCCTGCCTTCACTCAGAACTGAGAGCTGTAAGTTTTGGTATCCTGAGGTCAGAAGCAGTACGTCCCATTTTGCCAGTTGAGGCAAAACAGGAAGTCTCACCCTGCTCTGCCACATCACACCACCTTCACCACCAGTGGGACACTCATCACCACTGCCACACCTGCTAGTGGCAGTGCAGCTGTACCACAAGCTGTATCACCTCTGCCGCTAGTGGAGAAGCAGTGTTGGCAATGGTCCCCGAAAGAGCTTGCAAGATATCTCCCAAATCTCAAGAGATCTTTTGCTCTCCTTGACATCTTGCAAGTCTTTGCGGAGATCTCGCAAGATCTTGCAGGAGGCACACACCTTTATTTTTTTTAATAAAAAAAATTACAAGTTTCTTAATCTACCAGATTTGCACAAAACAGCAGCTGTGTTTGTGTGTGTTGCCTCAAGCCAGGAAAGCTGAGATCTATGGGTGTTTGTCTACATGTGCACATACACCTTTTGTGATCTACCATGGTTGCACAAAAGAGCAGTCCCAAAATAAAAATAAGCAATACTTCACTCCACTCCAAACTAGGTAAGGATTTGGAGTTGTTCACATGAAAGGCTGTTTGTGGCTTCATGCCCCTTCCTTTCCTTTCCATCTCTTGTACCCATGGGCATAGAGAAGGGGGCGAGCTAGGTGGTTGTATCTGAGGGTGTGCTGCAGCTTTTTGCCCGCAATGTCCTATTTATTGGGTATTGTACCTGTGATTTCAACTTTGAATTTCTGAAAAAAGCTCCCCCCCCCCAAGAATTCTGAGAACTATAGTTTGCTATGGGCACTGGGAATTTTAGCTCTGTGAGGGGTGAACTACAGTCCCCAGGATTCTTTGAGGAAAGTCATGGTCTTTAAGTGCCCTGCTTCAACAGTTTAAATTAAGATTTTAAATATTTTTATTGTGTTTTTTAAGGGCTTGTTTTATTGCACAGTTTTATTGGTGGGGCTTGATTTAATGTTTTGATGAAATTGTTTTAATATGCCTTTTAATCATAGGTGTTTATACTGTTTGTAACTGGTTTTATACTGCAAGCCACTTAGAAGCCACCTTGAAAAGCCAATTAAGCAGTATATAAAATAATAAGTGATAATGCACTGCCACAAGGGGAAATGTAGATGAGAAATGAGAGAGACGCCTGCTTCTTCCATGATCAGTATTCTCCACTGCACCACCCATAGAGCAAACAGAGAGGGCTGGATGTTATTTCTCTCTAGGCAGCACTATGAGCTCAATCCTCTCTTCAGTAGTTCCCAGGGAAGATGAGGAGAGAGAGGAGCAGCTACTGCTTTTCCTTGCTTGTAGAAGAATTACAAGGACACACTGGAAAGTTACAGGTAGGTAGCCGTGTTGGTCTGCCGTAGTCGAAACAAAATAAAAAAAACACCGGAAAGAATGGGTTTGTCTTAGCTTGGGGGGTCCTCCCAGTTCCCTGCTGCTACTGATGGGAAGAAAGGATTGGTTGCCCATTAGTAACCAGTCATTACTAATTAATCACCTCTACTTATCAAGAACAGTGGCTGTTCAGCTACTTTTCTTTCAAAAGAGAAGCTGCACCGAACTTGTGGAAATGCACCTATGCATATCTGCTAAAGATCCGCTGATTGCAAAACGCAGCCTGACCTGTGCCAGCACCTTGCACTGTTCCTGTAAGGGATTATTCAGTAGCAGATGGTGCAGTGGGATAGGGTGGGGTAGCAGTGCTCACCTGACTTCATGACAGCTAAGTTTCTGCTGTCTCCCAACAGGGAGAGGTGTGCCCCTGCTAGTGCATTTACACCACACACCTCCCTGCCACCTTGCTCCTCACCCCCCCTCAGTATACAGCAGTGACTCAGTAGTTGGGTGGTCAGGCAAGAACCACACTGCCACTACCACCACCACATTGTCCACAACTAGGGTAGTGAGCCTTTGTCTATTATCTTTGAGAATACTTAGAGAACAGGTGAAGTCCCTACAGACTGGAGGTGGGCAAATGTTGTCCCCATCTTCAAAACGGGGAGAAAGGAAGACCCAGGTAACTACCGACCAGTGAACTTGACATCAATACCAGGGAAGGTCCTCCTATACAGATAATTCAACATTCGGTCTGTGAGCATTTAGAAAAGGATGCTGTGATTACTAAGACCCAGTATGGGTTTCTCAAAAATAATTCATGCCAGATCAATCTGGTTTCTTTTCTTTCTTTCTTTGATGGAATTACAAACTCAGGAACATAAATAAAGTTAGGGGTTATTTATTTCTGCTGTAACTTACATGAGGAAGAGGCAGATGAAATGCATGGTACTGGCAAGAAAGAGATCCCGCGCACAAAAAATAAAAGAAATGACAAAACTTACCTAAACGCAATTAGTGTATATGTGAATTTCAATGACATATCAATTTACTTTTATGGTATTTCAATACTGCATAATCATCATTTTCTAATTGATTGAGTATTAACATCAAAGAGAATTAACTGAATGCTGTTTCATCACATTTTCAGAAGCCATCAAACATTTTCAATTACTGTTTCAAGCAATATGCATAAACAATCTTTTGCAAGAAATAAGGCACACTATTTATTTACATATTGAATAAGACAACATTAGAATGCAAATGACAGGAGCAGCCCTGCAGGTATACAAAGCCTCCTTCTGCCAATATATGAAAATCCAAGGGGCATGTTAAGTCATCTCCTTAGCCCCACTTCTGTTGGCCCCAAAGTCTCCACCCACTAACCCACATTGGCACTGTAAGTTAAACAGACAGTTCTTAACTGTGCTTCTATGTTGCTCAAGTTCTTTAGGCTGCTTATAATAAAGGTTAAAATTGTAAAAAGAAGAAGAGGAGGAGGAGAAAGAACGATACACCACACTATTTGCAAAGTACACAGGCAGAGTAAAACAGAAACATTTCTGAAAGGTCATGAAGCTGTGAAATCTGGTAGCCTCTAAACATAGCATCAAGTGAGTGCCACAGAATGGCATTCATCTGAAGGATACCACAGGCAGCCTCTGGCAGACTGTCTGTGCTCCTGCCAAATGGTCCCCCATCACCAAGACATCCTGCTTTCACAGCCACCCTCAGCTGTCAAACTTATGACCTACCCTCCAGTAAGGAGACACTTTCCAGGCTCTGGATTTGAAGCTCCACTGTTTGATAGCCCAGCAATGACTCCCCAGGTAACAATATGATTTTAAACTCTCTTTTTTTAGTGATTTTAATTGTATTATTATTAATTGGGGTATAGTGCAAATTAATAAAATAAATACTAAATAATATCTCCTCAGGCTATGAGGTTTGTTATTCTCCTCATATCTGGTAATATTCAAATATACTTATATCCCACCAGATAGTTCAGAATATTTTTTTTTCATGTATGGTAATGAAACACTGCCCTTATCTAAGCCCTTGCGGTGTTTACTTTACAGAACTGTTAACATGGAGAATGCTGTTAATGAGATACTGCACCATATTGAGATATGCAGCCATATGAGAGCATAGCTCCATCTAGCACAGTACTGTCTACTGTCAGTAGCACTCTAGAACAGCCTTTGCCATTTTTGTTCCATTCCAGACATTTTAGACTACAACTCCCATCATGCCTTCCACAGACCTAGTACTTGAGGCCCTTTTTAAAAGAGGAATTCATGCAAACGTTCTTTATGGAAGAATGGATCCTCTGTTCTTACCTTTCCCACAACTACTGGCCCCAAGATAGGCTTCCCATAGAGTGGTAAATTCTGCGTACTGTGTGGCCCAGGCATAGGTAACCTTGGCTCTCCAGATGCTTTGGAACTACAACTCCCATGATCCCTAGCTAACAGGGCCAGTGGTCAGGGATCATGGGAGTCGTAGTTCCAAAACATCTGGAGAGCCAAGGTTGCCTATGCCTGGTGTGGCCTGTATTTCTTAAAGGGTTGCATATAACTAGAGTAGTGTTGCCAATTTGCAAACATTCTGGCATCTAGGGCTGCACACCTCTGAACATGCAAAGGACTGCAGCTCAGTGGTAGAGCATCTTTCTTGCAGACCTCGGGTTCAATCCTCAGCAACTTGAGTGAAAATATGGATGCCCCATTCCATAATGAAACTTTTACTATTTATACCCCACACATCTTACTGGGTTGTCCCAGCCTCTCTGAACAGCTTCCAACATATATTAAAATATAATAAAACATTAAACATTAAAGAAATCTTCCGTATACAGGATTGCTTTCAGATGGCTCAGAGGGCAGATAACTCCATGAAAATAGGGACATCCTACCAAACGTTTCCGTACGCTGTTCTGGTTCGCCAGAAGTGGCTTAGTCATGCTGGCCACATGACCTGGAAGCTGTACGCCGGCTCCCTTGGCCAGTAAAGCCAGATGAGCGCCGCAACCCCAGAGTCGGTCACGACTGGACCTAATGGTCAGGGGTCCCTTTACCTTTACCAAACCCTCCAGCATTTCTCCAATGAAAATAGGGACATCCTAAGGAAAAGTGGAACATCCTGGGATCAAATCAGAAACCAGGATGGCTTCTCTAAATCAGGGACATCCCTGGAAAATAGGGACACTTGGAGGGTCTGTGAGAGCCCTCTGCTAGTCAATCAATATCAATCGATAATTTTTTCATTGTTTATAGCCAATGGCCATCACAATATGCTGCTTCTGGTCACTGTGGATAATGCTAACCTACATGCACTCAAGATAGGTCAATGGCGTGTGTTCAATAATATGCATCTCCCTCCCCCTACCAAGGCTAAAACTGGCTCTAAGGACAGTGTGTCCCAGAATGCAGTATGCATCTGAACAAAAGCACATGCAGAAAAATCAGATCAGTGTGATCCCAGTGTGCAGTAACACTCTGGTGTGTATACAGCTTTTGACATAGGAGAGCATTCACTCATGGTGTCTGGTATAGCCTTCTCAGAACAGTGGCAGAGACCACGGCCTCTTGCCTGAAACTGGATACAAGCTCCTGTTGAAAGGAATTGTTCAATCCCTGAAAAGGATCCAATAACAAGACATGGGGAGCTTCTGCAAATGTCTATACTACAGAGTTCAATGTGCAACATTAGCATTAGCATGCTGTGATTTCTTTGATTGTGATGTTTGCATCCTGAAAGAAGGGCTAATTTATCTGAAGCTTTAATTGCTTTACAGGTCAAGATGGGGGTGAGCTCTGTCAAATTATTGTGGCAGCCAAGTCTAGACCATCTGTAAACTCTGCAGCTGATCTATAGCCTACCAAGAACATGAGAGTCTTATTGCACTGGCAAATGATTAGACAAAACAGCTTTTATTTCAGCAGTCACTGACTCCTAACATGGGAAAGAAATTTCACTTTGGCCAGTGTTACTGCAACAGCAATAATTTGGTCTTTATTGTTAATTTAAATATTTATATACCACTATTTGGTTTACCTCCAAATATTAACCAAACAACAAATGAGGTGCAGCTAATAGTCATTCATATTCTTGTTACTGCATAACAATAGTGAACCCGTTGGACAGTTGTTGTAAGAATTTCCTCCCATGTTCCATCTTGGGACTTCCAGCTGCACTCAGTCGAGTACTGTGTGTAGTACTGTATGTAGTACTGTATGTAGCTTCTAATAGGCAATGTATAGTTTAATTTGCTTAGGCTGCAGTCATATATGCATTTGCATGGGACTAGGGCTCATTGAACTATGAGGAGACATACATAATTTACCACAGTCAGCTCATTTAGATCTTGCCTTTCCCATACATGTATCCTGAATACTAACAATTCTATAAAATCGAAATGTAATATAATTTACAGCTGAACCAAGTAATCCAAATACTTTAAGAAATCTATTATACAGAAATGTAAAACAGAAACTGACATAGACCAGTCCTAAAATTATTATTATTTTATATTTCTGGAGGTCTTCCTAAAAAGGAATCCCTTGCAAAGCTTCCAAAATTCCTGCGGGTTAGCACTTAGGTAGAACTCTCTAGCTGAGGCATGTATAAATTGTGACCAACCAAGCCTAGCAAAGACCAACAACCATCAGACTTTACATAATGTGAACTAATTGGTTGCCACACTGGTGCATAAAATGTAAGAGGCAACCTGCTGCATCAAATGAAAGGTCCATTTAGACCAGGCATCCCCAAACTGTGGCTCTCCAGATGTTTTGGACTACAATTCCCATCATCCCCGACCACTGGTCCTGTTAGCTAGGGATCATGGTAGTTGTAGGCCAAAACATCTGGAGGGCCGCAGTGTGGGGATGCCTGATTTAGACCAACATCCTCTCCCCAAACTGGCCAGCCAGGTGTCTCTGGAAAACCTGAAAGAGGAAAGCCTTAAAGGCAATTGCCTTCTTCCTTGTTGCTCCCACTGTTACTGCCTCTGAATATTGAGATTCCACATTTACTCTAACTAATACTCACTTATAGACCTATCCTCCACAAATATATCCAAACTCTCCTTTAAAGTCATCTGAACCAGCAGCCATCATCACATCTTGCTGTACTTACTTCCATCAATGAATTAGGCATTGTGTGAGAGTTGCATTTGAAACTCCAGGTTGTCCAAAATCTACAAAATAGTATTCATTGTGAGCTCAGTGCATTTCAGAAAAAGTGCTTACTCAATAGCATTTTTAGCACCAATTCTGACATACCAGATACTGGCACTACAGTACCAAATGAAGGCAGAAATGTGCCAATCCTGAGGTAGAAACTGGGATGGGGTTCACAGGCCAAACAGAACTGTACACAGAATTCCAAAAATAGGTGCACTGTAAATTAATATAAAAACAATGTATCAAATTTGTGCTACGCTTTGGCTAATTTTTGAGGGAGATATGTCAGTCTTATTTCTTTTTTCACCACCTTATCTCTAAATCCATTTTGAGAAGGTCCTAATTTCCTTCGAACACAAACAAAAGCAAGTGTTTCAATTGCTACAGTGTTAGAAAACAAACAAGACAGTACTAGGCACTTGCTTTTTGTTGTTGTTAATTTAAGACCTAAGGGTTAATTAGCACAGTGTTTCACAGCTTCAGCATTGTATAAATCAGCAAAGTGCTGAAAGAAGTGAGAATCCAGGCTACAGTTTTCTATTGGAGTCTATTAGCCTAAAGAATAATGTCAGGACTTTCTTTACTCAAGTCAATGAACTGGAAAATCATTATCAAGCCCCATTATGGTATATCTTTTCTGCTGCAGGGTACTGAAAGTTTTCATGGGGCCATGACTTCATTATACTATTTGATGTTACTTATGTCGTTGTGAAATGCCTAGCCTGCATAAATGTGGATTTGAAGTGTTGCTTTCTCTCTCTCCCTTAGGCAGATTATCATCTTGAGTATGTTATTACAGTAATTCATAGGAGATTGAAGGAAATGGAAGGGCTAGAACAAATGTGTGCAAAGGATCTCCAAGATCCTGCACATGTGTGATTTTCCCCACCACCACTTCCAAATGAGGATAAAAACTACTATTGCCTATTATAGCCTTGCTTCCAAGCATAGTAACAATATGACTGTATCAGCTCAGTTTTGGGGGATGGCGTGTAGAAATTTGTCACCAAAAACATTATGGGGAACTAGTGTAGTTTGGACTTAATTGCATGTTGACTTTGTTTGTTGTTTTAGAGTTTTTTTTGTTTTTTTTTACCTCCATCTTCATTCAGTGACGTTCTCAGTATGGTTTACATGAAACCAGTTCTTCAATGAAACAGCAGCACTCAAAAGCAAGGAAGTCATAATAATACAGTAAGCAGCATTACAACCAATATCTTTTTTATTTTTTTAATTCTGTGTCACCTGAAAAGTGCTTCGAAATGGACTAACTGGTGTATGGGAAATGTACATTCATTAGCACAGAGAGAAGAAGGCAGATGAAGGGCAAACTGAAATAAAATGAAGGTATATGTGACGACTGCTGATGCAATCATAAAACCCACACCCCTATTTTGGAATAGCATTGCACTAAGAATGAATATCTGCCCATTCGTGAGGAAATCAGTCTATGAATCAATCTACAATCACACATTTTCCTTTATTTACAGTGTGGATCTGTATAAATGCACTGCTGTTAGAAATTCAGATCAAACTTTATGAAATGCTGAATCATGCAGTGGGAGATGTTCACCTAAGTTCTTAACCCTCTCATGTGTAAAACATACAAGAGAATCTGGAACAACTTTGTCACCTGAAAATCAGGCTGTGAAGTTACAGGCGCTGGTTTGAGTCCACCTCAAGCCTTCTTTCTAAGTCGTTAATTAGTTCTGTACTTAATTAGTTAATTAGTTCTGTACTTGTAGCCAGAGAGCAGGACACTGCAGGGCCGGTTCCATATTTTATTTTATTCATTCATTCATTCATTTTGAAGATTTATATCACACCCTTTGGTGAAATGATTCTGAAGGCAGGAGACTGCAACACTACAAAATCAAACCCCCCACATCCAGAAACACTCTCTAGGCTGGAGTGTGTGTCTGTTATAATTTCCACAGTCCAAGGCCAATGCACTGTCAGAACAGAGTATTATTGTTGACAGGTTGTGGGTAAGCAGCCTCTGTGCAGCTACTGTTCTCTGGATGGTGGCTGAAGCTAGGCTGGTCTCTCCTTAAGCTCCTTAGAGTCAGCCGGGTATAAAAGCTAGAAAGTTGAATTTGGAAGTACTGAGTCATGAAGACCTCTGATAGCCTTGAGCCAGTCACCCCTGTTCAGTCTAGCCTACCTCACAGTTACTGTACGGATATAAAAGTGGCTACTTATAAATTGCATAGAATCATTGCTGAATAGGCGAGACGTGCAAGGAATAAACATGTTGTCAGACTAGGGACAGATGAAGCTCCAGTACTAATGCTGTGGACAGCTCCCAAGTGCTGAAATGGGTTTTTTTTTTTAGCTTCCAGTTCCCCAACTCAAGGTATTTGAGAGCATTTTTATATATTCTGGATGATATGAGTGAATGATCATTCTGTCTCCAGTTTCCCTCTGTTTTCTCCTTAATACTCTCTCCTCTACATTTATTTAAAAATGCATGTAAGTGTCTGATGATTTTAGGTCCATCCAATTCACAAGGCAATTGTGGAGGTTGAAAAGTTACCAGGCAATTTACTTTATTTATGTTATTTAGTACATTTATACTCCATTCTCCCCAGAAAGTATCCCAACATAATGCTACTTCATAATTTTTTACAAGAGATCAACTCAAAAATTATCATAAAATTACCAGTCATTTCTGCATCAACAGATGTGTTCGATTATTGTTGGTAGTTTGATTGTTATCCTGTCATGATGATCTGTTCCTTGGATCAATGTTTCTGTGGTACTGGAAAGCACAATTAGTGATTTGCACTGCAGTCTACCAATTTTTTGATTTTATTTGATGGAGTGTTGTTTTGAAGGCTGTAAAATGATGCAAGTTCAACAGAATCCATTTTAATTATCCTGGATCTGACTCTTATTCAGACCTCATGGAAAAGCATAATTTACATGTATACTTTATTTCTATTTGTTTGGAGTAGAGAGAGTGTCCTCAGCGGAGGGCAAGAAATGTAACCAGAGAAGGTAGCACCCAGGGTGCTCTCAGAATTTTAAATGCAACCTTGAGCCTCCTCCCCCCAAATTGGCCACCCTGCTTGGTACAACCCCTAGAAGAGTTGTCTGCAAACCTTGAAATAATAGCTGGCTTCATAACGATTTCAAGATGAAAGATTTTGAAATTAAAATGTGTTCTTGTTAAATTTTAACTTGTTCATTATTATTTTTTTAAAAAACAAAAACCCTCTGGCCCCTTCTTTGTGCATTGATTTTTGCTTTGCTTGTTATGAGATGAGGAATTTCCACTACTGTTGGAACCTCTTTCTGTCTTGCCATAAAATGAAATGTCTTATGGCCATTTCCTGAACCTTTTAAATGATCACATTCTCTTTTATTTACTGGGCAATTGCCCACTTGTGTCTCTTTCTACACACAGAGGTTTCAAAGGCCTTTTACACCGAAAGTATCAGAGTAAACCTTTTACAGATTTCAGAGGAATTAAATGGAGAAGTATTACACCTGAAACCCAACAGTCTTCTCTTTCTTGTTGGTTCCTGCTGCTCTTCAGCTATCTAGCCTCCCTTCTGTTCTTTTTCATTTAACTTTTCATTGATGCATTTTCTTTCTTCACAATAAAACAACTTGTACAAAGCAGCCCATCAATCCTCTTCTTTGCTGCAAATCAACCACTATGCAACCCTGTGCCAACCATAAAAACATAAGAGCAGTCAAGCTGATGAATAAAAAGTTGAAAAACAAAGGTGGAAAAGGAAAGGGTATCAATAAACTGAAGTGGCGCAGTAAACAATCCTAGAATATTCCTAATCACAATATGTTCCCCTTGTCTGCATTTAGATATGATCAAATTTTCATTTAGGAAAATGTCATTAAGGATTTTTAGATTCTGCCTTTGTGTAAATTGAATTCTTCTGAACTACTGACTACAGTCATACCTCGGTTTAAGTACGCTTCGGTTTGAGAACTTTCAGTTTAAGTACTCCGCGGACCCGTCTGGAATGGATTAATCCACTTTCCATTGCTTTCAATGGGAAAGTTCGCTTCAGGTTAAGTACGTTTCAGGTTAAGTACGGACTTCCAGAACCAATTACACTCATACTTTGGGTTAAATACGCTTCAGGTTGAGTACTCCATGGACCCGTCTGGAACGGATTAATCCACTTTCCATTACTTTCAATGGGAAAGTTAGCTTCAGGTTAAGTACAGACTTCCGGAATCAATTGTGTACTTAAACCGAGGTACCACTGTATTCATAACCCATTTACCCTTCACACATTTAAGAGTTGGAAGTGTTGGCACCAATGCCTTTTCCTAGTCTACTTGCTGCTGTTCCCATCACCCTCAGGTGTTGCTATTTTTTGGGGGTGGGATTCATTCTCATACCTGCAAGTTAAAGTGGATCTGGTGGTATTGTGCAATAAACACCTTTAGACATGTTGAACAAAAGAGGAATCTAGGCATTGTATATTGCTCTGCTATTTAATGTTATAAAAATTGAAATAAATATATAAAAAAGTTTTTTAGGACTCTATGAGCAACAGTGCAGTAGCAAAAGATAACAACAATTTCCCTTTGGGATCTATGTCTCTCACTTCCTTTGAACTTCATCCTTTGCTGATGGCAAAACATGGCTCCCTTCTTCCTCCAAGGGAAGGGAGATGGATGGTAAAGGAAACATATATTCCTACAGTCCCTAACAAGTTTCCTTAATTTGATCATAATAAGCACTGATTGACAAAGCAAATATAATCTCCAAGATGTCGGTAGCACTGGGTAGTTCTTTTCACCATTTACACAAGGAATATGTATATCACATATACTAGAGAGATAGAAGACTTTAATGGATAGCAGTGAAACATTCCCCCAGTAGTTCTTATTCTCATTCCCATGCACTTCACTTAACTATGGCATGTCAGACTCCTCCTCTGGTGAATGTAGCAAACATTTTTAACACCAGCATGTACTGTCATCCTCATGGGGAATTCAACAATATGATTCTTTTAATCTAATGGATTAAATTGACTCAATGTATTTTAATCCTCCCTAAATCACAGAAGCTCCTGCATATTTGATTTACACATTAGTACAAGGCGGCTTAATTCCACACATGCATTATTCCATAACCAATCTGCACTAGCTACTAAACTGTATGCACTGTGAATCAGTCACCGTATATTTATGAAATGCGATGTGAGGATGTATTCATTTTTCATGCCTTCTTTTGTCTTAATGACATCACACTGAAAATGAAATGGATGATTCATAAACGGAACCTACTTTTACTATGGTGGTGACTCTTTTAAAGGGAGGGAGCCTTTGGGGAGCAGATCAAAATAGATAGAAACTGATCCATTGAAATCTATGTCACACTTCATGTGGCTGCCCAGCTACACAGTGTTCTACTGATGTAGGCTGTAAAAGTATGTTGGTGGGGGGTGAGATGCATACATCTAGAGAAGTAGAGGCCATGTGAAGGTTCAATGCTCCCAAGTGACTATTCAGGCAACTGCTAGAGTCCCACCACAAATGCATGCCCTTCTACACCTATCATTTCTTTTTTCTGGCATTCCATGGATGGAGAAGCTTGCCAGATGTCACCTTAACTTCCTCCAGTACTTTGGATCAATGCTGTTGCCCAGCTGAGAGCCAATGCTTGGAGGACCACCACTATTACTGTTGCCCCTACAGTGTTTCCTGGAGCTCTACCATCATAAATGCTGACCATTCACAGCAAGGGAAGTTTGGGGGAGGGCACTGTGAAATGCTAGGGCAGGCACCCCCAAACTTTGGCCCTCCAGATGTTTTGGACTACAATTCCCATCATCCCTGACCACTGGCCCTGTTAGCTAGGGATCATGGGAGTTGTAGGCCAAAACATCTGGAGGGCTGCAGTTTTGGGATGCCTGTGCTAGGGACAGACAGTCTACTAGGGTTTCCTCCCAATGAACTTATAATTGGCACTGTATCTCTGCAGTGTGTTTTCCCTTAATTATACTTGTACTCTTGAGCTGCTGACTAACCTCTGAAAGTCTCACCAAATAAATGTGTTTTTAAAACAAGTCCATGCCGCTCAATATGTTGTCTAGATGCCCTGGAAGAAGGTGAGAATAGGATGCTGGACTAGATGGGTATTTTCAATGTGTGTAAAGGTGAAGGAAGGGTACTAAGATCTCAAGGAGGACTGCTGATTGATGCTGCTGCTCTGATGGTGGCAGGAGGTAGCTTTTAGTAACACCACAACTGGATTGCACGTGTTCTTACTTAGGCAGAATACAGTGGACCCTTTTAGTGGGTATACATTGCTCTGGTACAATGACATCTTCCTAGTGTTCAATATTGGCATAGAAAACAACCATATAAATTACCACTACCTGCATACAATGGTTTTGTTATGGCATCTTTATGGTATGAAGTTGGGCACATTTGTATCAGGGAAAAATGTAACATTATTAAAGTTCTTAATAGATTGCAATCCAGTTTGGTGGTTTTAATAAGGAAACTGAAGACAAAACAGGTGATTGCCATGTATCCATAGAATCATAGAGTTGGAAGAGACCACAAGGGCCATCCAGTCCAACCCCCTGCCAAGCAGGAAACACCATCAAAGCATTCTTGACATATGCCTGTCAAGCCTCTGCTTAAAGACCTCCAAAGAAGGAGACTCCACCACACTTCTTGGCAGCAAATTCCACTGTTGAACAGCTCTTACGACCAATGGTAAGGCTCAATGTTTGTCCTATTTTTCACATGTTTATTCCAATAAACACTGTGGAAATCAAGGGGACTTTTATGCCTAGCTCTGTACTGGGTTGTGGACAGGAGCTGCCAAACTTCACATCAGTAGTGGACATGGGCATTTTTTGTATTAAGTTGTATTAGCAAATGCTGAATATTAAATGTTGCTAATCTTACTGCTCTAAATGTTTTCAAGAAAAACATGCCGGGTGTTAATGTAGATTAAAATAAGCCTGCTATACATGTGAAATATAAGACAGCACTCACTGCAACCTGTGCCTTCGGAGTTACATAGAACATGACGAAAATGAAATTGTCAGTGACTAGTTTGATTTGCAACAAGAATGAGAAACAAGAAATTCCAGCTATACTTTCTGTATAGCCCTTCTGTGTGTACTATAATTTAGCTTGCCTAATCAAAAGAAAGAAGAAAATGGGCACTGATGTAGGAAGCAGCTATAAAAAATGTATAGCATTCAAAAGGCACGGGACTTTCATCTGTCCACCTGCCTGTCCAGTCTTAACACAGTGTGATCCCAAATGCATTTACTGGATAAATCAATGTGATAGCTCTGCATGCTAAATACTAATAAGCAGTGGGTTGTTGTTTTCAGGGGGTTCTCAAGGGTATGCAGTAGTGGCACCTCTTTTGCTGTTGTAACAACTTTATAGTGAGTACTGGCACCTATTTTTTCTTATAAAAAAGCACTGCCGATAAGCATGAAGATACTGATAAACTTAGCTTCCCCAGTTTTTGTTTTTATAACACATATCCTTATTTGGAGGAATTACAAACTGAGATGCATGTGCTGGTAAGTCAAGGGGCATAGTCTCATTACCACTCACCCTCGCTGAAGTTCCCTCTGCCTGCATGCAAGGTCTCTGCAGTTTCACTCTATGGGCAGCAGTGCCAAGTAGAGCTCAGTGTGCCAGAATTCTCTGACCCCATCCTATTGACCCACTTTGTATTGCGAGTGGGATCATGATGGCATTGGTGAGTCCAGCACCAGAGTGCCAATGTCAAGTTGCCTTGTCAATCACCATCACCACTGTCATGGGCAGCAGTAAGGAATGGGAGAGACCATGACATTGAAATTAGCACAGAACAATATAAAAGTAAAAGCCTTGAGTATAAACAGGAGAGTGATAGTCTTCTGCATTTTCAGAACAATTCTAACAACGTCTCCTCGGAAGTAAGTTCTATTGATTACAACGGGGCGTACTGCCAGGATTGCAGCCTTGGTATTCTGCACAAGACACGGTTTTCTTTCTCTTAGGCCCAGAGGTTATGACTAAATAAATAAAAAAAGAGAGGGAGAATCTATTTCCCATTTGTCATTCAACTTCTTCCTGACACAGGAACACTCTTCTTTGGATAGCAAAATCTGTGGAGGTTCATTTTCAGGTCATCACTTTCATGGGGAAAAGATTTTTCCCCCACCCATAAATAATGCATGTTTTGATGAAAAAAATGTCATCAGAGTGGAAAACTGTCTGAGCTACTTTAAGTCAGTGTTTTTTTGCCTGGCGGCTGTCATTGTACATTTTTCTTAAAAAAAGCAATGCTGTAAAAATAAAGAATATGGATAGTAGTCTTTGTGCTATAAACATTAAATAACTTTAATTTGACTGCTCCCCCACGTTTTCAGCCATTTTGCTTCCAGTCCTTTAGGAAAAGATGTGGAGATATCTGAAGGTGACATAGATGAAACTTTATCATCAAATCTGGCGAGGCTCAACTAAACAAGAACAGAGCTGATAGTTTGTCTCTCCTAAATGCAATTCCTATCATCATCATCATCATCATCATCATCATCATACCACTTTAAGGGGAAAAAAAACAATCTCAAAGTGATTTACAACCTACATTAAAGCATCAAATAAAACAATCCAGAATAAAACACTATTGAAGAAAGTCAAGTGTACGTTCAAAGCAACATAATTAACAGAAAACTAAAATACTATCTTAAAGATTTCGAAATAAAACAATACTAAAGGAAGTCAAATATAAAATGCAAATTTAAAACAGCATAAATAGCAAGAGAATAAAATATCACCATAAGCATAGGAACATACCTGGTGCTGTTGCTGCCAATCTTGCTAATGGTGGTTCATGATGGTTGGTAGCTATGGAAGCTCAGGCTCGATGACCTGTGTTTTCACCAAGAGACATCCAAGATGGTCCCTGTTCTCCTCACTGGTCTCAGCTTTTGTAGTTGGAATCAATCAGGGCTCTACCCTCCCAGGCCAGGTGGGAAAAAGCCTGCATGACAGGGAACAGGTATTTCGGGATTCCTGTAATGCAACTGACTCTTCTTCCTTGGTATAGACTAAGCATAGCCAACCTGGTTCCCCATGAGATGTTACCAGTCATCAGTTCCCATCAGGCCCAGCCAGTATGGCCAATGGTCAAGGATGATGGGAGTTGTAGTTCAGCTACATCTGGATGGCACAACATTGACTACCCCTCACAAAGACAGTGTAGTTTGGGGGAATCTAAGGCTAGGAAGCCCTGAACCTTCTTACAGCCATTTTGGTTATATTTTAGCTGTAAACCTTCCAAGTGTCAATTTTCTTAACCACCTTAGTCCCATGCAGGCATTCTGCTCACATGCAAAACTTTTAAAATGAATAATAAATAATAAATAAATGATTAATTAATATATCATTCCACTCACTTTTTTTAAAAAAGCTGTTTGGATTAGATCTGTTTAAGAAAATGACAACCCTAAAATAAATGTAAGTTAAAATATACATTTGCCATAGCTTTTTTGGGCGGGATATCCCATATTAGTAGCATATGCGATGTTTGAGGCTGTCCCATGAAAGGAGCTGCTGCTCTCACTAAGCTGCAGAGATGTCATCATTATTTAGTCAGCTTAAAGTGCTGTAAAGCTGTGGAATAGCGAGGAATAATTCTTGACCAGCAAAGTCTCTTTCCCTCAGGGATCTGCTGGGGAGAAAATGAGAATTCAGCAGGATCTGAAAACGAACAGTTTTCAAAGCAGCCCAATGGCTTTCAGTAGTATGCGGTGTAAATGAGCCTTGCTGATGAACAAGATGGATGAAAACAGCTTCAAATGGCTGATCGTTAAAGCAGGAAAACTCATCTTACTTCAGCTCAGAAATTGCTGGGGAAGTGTACAATCCTATTAATGTTCTCTCACCTATCACAAAGGGAGAAGGAGAGAAACACATTTTTTAAAAAGGCCATTGACTTCTTTTGTATGCGAGGATGAAAGGAGAAAGGCCTTACTAGAAATTCAGCGTTTGTACAAAATGTGCCTATTCTACTCAATGTGACCTATGTATGCATTCTATTTAATACATCAGGTGCATACAATGACTTAGGCCAGCCAGTTCACTTTGTGCTTCATGTCTTCAATAGTCATCATTGCTTAGAAGTATTAGGGTTCAGCTTGGTCTTGACCGCAGGAAGGCATCATCTGAGGAGGAGGCATGGGACACTGTGAAAAGCCCTAGCATAGTGGGGCTTCTGATGAGCCACTGCGCTTTCAAGTCCCAAGGACATATTACTGCCCACGCTCCCTGCTGACAACCTCATACTCCCACCTTAACCATCAAATCCTATTTTCATCCTCCTTCGGATCAAAAACTGAGACAACTGTGGAGCCAGTGAAATTTCCAGAGTCTAACTGCTAGGAAGCAGGTAGGTAGCCGTGTTGGTCTGAGTCGAAGCAAAATAAAAAAATTCCTTCAGTAGCACCTTAAAGACCAACTAAGTTTATATTTTGGTATGAGCTTTCGTGTGCATGCACACTTCTTCAGAAGCTTCACTCTCAGGGATCAGCAGAAGAGGAAAAGGTTTATTTGGGAGTTTGGAGAAGTCATAGAGCAGAGTTGAGGAAGCTTTGCCCCTCTAGATACTGCTGAACTACAACTCCCATAAACTCCAGCAAGCATGGTCAATAGCGAGAGATGATGGGGGTTGTAGTTTAGCAATATCCAAAAGCACAAAGTTTCCTCACACCTGTCATAGAGGGACCAAGTGTACATTGTCACCCAGTAAGTGAACAGAAAGAAGAGATCCTAGCTGTGGAGGTATAAATCACCTGGTCCTGTTAGGGCCTGTGATGAGAGGTCAGCTCTCAGTTGCTCTCTTTGGGGCATCTCTTGAGGACTTCTGTCTTGGCTCCAGTGCCCTCCCAGCTTCATTGACACATGTGCCTCCCTTGGCTTTGGGGCTGCTCTAACACCTATGCCTGTATTGTGGATTTTGCTACTGGACCAGTTGCATGCTTACTTCTGCATCAACCTAGGCTTGCTTGTCCACCAGGTATGAGGAATAGAGAGTAAGATGATGACCATTCAGTTGGTGCTACTACAATAAATGTCTCTTAGAGACTTCACACACTTAGTGGTGGTTCAGTGTTGAATCAATTTCAGGTTCCACTAGAAGATCCAGCTCTGAAGAGAACCAGCATTAGAACAGGAATGGAGATGCGCTTGATATAGGTAAGAATGGTTGAATGCAGAGTTCTCACTGTATCCAATGCAATACAGTTACTGGGGAAAGCAAGAGAGGAGAACACCGCTCTCCTGCTTGTGGGCTTTCTACAGGCATTACATTACTGTTACTGTTAAATCATTACTGTTAAATCAGGATGCTGGACTAGGTGGGCCTTTGACCAGGACTCTTTTTATCTTCTTAATTTAATATTTCACCAAGGGTAGGCAGCGTGTGAAAGAGAGCAGGGGAGGGGAGGGGAGGACTGGTTGGCAGTTTTCTTTAGGTAAGTCAGGGGCAGCCTGTTTTGTTTCAGTACCTGAGGCAAAACTGGAAGGTGCTGCCCTGCATGCGTGCTGCCAGCCCCAGCCCCCCCCCCACTTCACTCCTGCCAAAGCCATGCTTACTGGGGTTGTGTGGTTGCAGCTTTCTGGATTTCAGTGAGATCTTGCAGGAGCCCTGCACAATCTCACGGGGCTCTTACACACAGGCCCATCTTTTTTTTTTAAAGACAATTTATTAAATTTTCCAATTAGACACATTTAAACAAAAACAAACCATACAACTTCAAACACAACACAACACAACAACACATAAACAAAATAAACACAATTTTTTTCATCTTAACATCTAATCAATTATTACAATTTTCTTTGCTCTGCCGAGCTTTGACTTCCCTCCTTCCCCCCAATCGGTTTTCTTATCCATTCCTATCTCGCAGTTTCAATTCGTAGGATTTATTTCAATCCTGCAAGTGTCTTTAAACTTCTACAGTTTTTCTCCATATAATCCACAAATTTACTTCAATCCTTTTGGAACTTTGACTCTCCCTGGTTTCAGATCCTGCTAGTCAGTCTTGCTAATTCCGCATAGTCCAACATTTTCGTCTGCCACTCATCAATCGTCAGTAACTCTTAGGTTTTTTCATTTTTGGGCTAACAAAGTCCTAGCCGCGGTTGTCGCATACACAAATAATACTTGATCTCCTTTCTCTATCTCTTGTCCTATAAGTCCTAATAAAAAAGCTTCCGATTTTTTGGGAAAGGTGTATTTAAACATCTTTTTCAGTTCATTATATATCATTTCCCAAAATCTTTTGATTTTTTCGCATGTCCACCACATATGATAAAATTCACCATCCTTCTCTTTACACTTCCAGCATGTTTTGCTACTCATCCTAAACATCTTAGCCAATTTTACTGGTGTTAAATACCATCTATATATCATCTTCAAAACATTCTCTTTCAGGGCAGTGGATGCAGTAAATTTCAATGTTTGGTTCCACAATTTCAACCACGCATCATATTCAATATTATACCCCAAATCTTTTGCCCATTTTATCATCACATATTTTGTCAATTCATCTTTTGTATACCATTCTAGCAACAAATCATACATTTTTGACAACAATTTTGTTCTGCCTTCCAACAAATCTATTTGAAATTTAGACCTTTTATCTGTGTGGAGGCCTCTGCTGGGGGGGGGCAGTGCCCGGCCTCTTGTCCTCCTCATCCCCCCGACCCAACCTGCCGGGCTGAGGCCAGGACTCAAACCCGCGACGGGCGGGCAGGAGGCAAGGAGCAGGGCGAGCGGGAGGGCTGTCTGGTGGGCGCAGCGCGGCGCCCCCTGGCGGCCTGGCGGCCTGGTGCATTGTGTTACCTGAAGCGGCTGCCTCAGTCTGCCTCGTGGATGGGCCAGCCCTGAGGTAAGTAAGGCAAGTAGAGACCTGTTTGTGAAAGCGAGGTTCCCAGTCCAAGTGTGTCTGAGGCAAAGAAAGAGAAGGAAATACAGATACAGTAAATGCATGTTGCATAGATGAAGCCATGTCAGTGAGCCTACATTTTCAAATAAAGTGCTCATTCCAAATAGCGCTGCATTTTATGACACGTAATAAAAAAAAATCCTGTATTCACATTGACACTTAACAATTTTCTAGTGAACACTACTGCAATGAATGTGAGGTTCATTTATAGAATATTTGAGGCCTGCTAGCATTACTGAAAAAGTCAATAGCACTGCTTCTGTATTATAGATGTGAAATCTGTGATTGAGACAGAAATGCCCAGGATTGCTTATGTTGTGATGTTCCTGATACTGTATTTATTCACTGATATCAAGGAGGTTTCTAAAAGCATCAGCTGCAAATCAAATTTCTAAAAGTTTGACAAAATGACATTTTTTTATTTGCTTGCTTACTATGCGCCAGATTCAACTACCCAGTTCCATTAGCAGAAGATTCCCACTAATCAGTGGGGAATGCCCCCTCTCTCTCCTCCACCTGTTTCTCTGCCAAATCTGCTCTAGAGGTCTGGGAGAACACGAAGAAAAAAACATTTGAGAGGAAAGGGGCAAGCAGAAATGCTTGAGCTGACAGAACAATCTCCTTAGTGCTGCCTTAAATTTCCCCTTGTGTTAAGAGAGCTGTTTGATAACAGGTGTTCCCTAGGTGGCTCACAAACAAACCATTAATATACAACATTAAAACAACAAAAAATACAACTATTTTTTTAATAAAAAAATTAAACTCTGCTCATTGATGCAGACAGTACTAGAACTAGATCAAGCGAGGACCTTTTTGATTCCACAGTGACTTGGAAGAGGGAAGAATTGCAAAAGGCTCCTCCCCACCATTTAAGATAGGAGCCCATGCAGTTTTCCTGGGAGTGGCAGAGTGGGATAGGGGAGAGCAGTCGGCCCATGCTGCCCCCTACCACAGCCCACCAGCTTGCCAGAGAAGTACACGAGCTGCTTCAAACAGTGCTTTTGAGAAGTGCAGAAACAGCACTGCAGAGGATGTCTCAAAGTGCTTCTCCAAAGAGCTTTTTTGTATCCTCCCCTACTTCCTTCAAACAGTACTTTTGAGAGGGGCTTTAAGACAGACATGTGATCATGCACTGTACCAATGTAATGCTGTATATTATGGATTGAACCCTGTCATGGTTTGAAACAGCACATGGGCATTTGATGGCTGAAACCTGCTGTTCCTGGCAACCCTCACATCACTAGTTCAGTAAGTGTTTTTTAAAGGTTTTTAAAAATGTTTTAAAACTGTTTTTAGTAGTTGTTGCTTTATAGAAAGTTTTATCATTGATGTATGGGCTATCCTGTGTGCTTTGGGAGGAAGGGGAAGATATGAATTGACTAAATATAATGACAACAATAAAAAAATTCTTATGGTCCTGGTCAGGCAGTAACGAAAGAAAGTTTACTGAGTCACTGTATGTAGAAAAATTCTGTGTTCTGCTTGATGGGCCACAGGTTTCACAGACCTGGGCTAATAGTTCATAGTGATTTTTTTGTTCTAGCAAAGTACCATATCTATGCCCATGTAGTTACCCATTAACTCAAATTGACTATACTCCCTAGTTTAATCCACTATACTTCCACTGTTTCCTCTGGCTCATTAATCTCAGTCTCCATTCCACTGCAGAGATAATAGTCCACCATTAAAAGGTAATAGTGTCTAATGTAGACATAGCTCACACATCTGAAAAATGCACAGAGAGATACAACTGCTGCCCCCATCACCAGCAATGCTGAGCGGCTGCATAACGTTTTTTAAATACCAACGATTCAGAGTCTCTCAAACTATTATATGCTATTCTGAGATAATTAGGAAGCAGAGTGAAGGCTAGAAACTTGCTCAAGATGTAAAAGGTTTGGGACAATCTGTTCTTAGCTGACGTGATTCCAACCAGACACAAATGCCATACCCCAAAAACATGGGGTAAAGATCAGCCTTCCCCAACCAGGTGCCCTCCAGATATTTCAGACTACAGTTTCCATCCTCTGTAGTCAACATGGCCAAGGATCAAGGCAGATGGTGGTTGGAGTTCAACATCATCAAGAGGCATCAGACTGGGAGAGCCTGATCTGTGGTGTGTGCCTTTTGTTTGTAGCATTAATCTCTTAAACTACCTTAGCATATGTATCGGTTCTTGAATGCAGCAAGGGTGAGTTATAGTTGGAATACCTGGCTTTTAATTTTGACCTATTCAATTATTTGGACAAATCAAATTCCTACTTTTCATATCCTTATGAATCTACTTAGTTACTTATAAGAAGAAGAGATTGATAATAAGAATTATAAAGGTTAGTTTGTCTAAAAACTGGGGCCAAACATGATGCTTGATCTGGTGAAGTCTGACCCATGTCTTCTTTTTTTAACAATTGTCTCTCTCCATAAGAACTGACCTGGACCCTATGATCATCATCTGAAGCTCATCTTCATGTGCCCTCTCCACAGGAGATCTGGAAGGTAGCAACACAAGAACAGGTCTTTTCAGTGGTGGCTCCCCACTTGTGGAATGCTCTGTCAAGGAAAGCTAATCTGGCATCATCGTTACATATCTTTAGATGCTAGGCACAAAACATTCCTATTCCATCAAGGCTTTGGCTTCTAAATGGCCATTTTGCGTGGGTGGGATATTTTAGCATAGTTTTTAAAATAATAATAATAATAATAATAATAATAATAATAATAATAATAATTTTATATTCTTTCTTAAAATGCTGGGTTTAATGTATGTATGTGTTGGGTTTTTTTTGCTGAAAATATTGTGGATTGCTTTGAGTTGCTATGGAAAAAAACAACTAATATATTTAATAAATAAACAATAATTGCCCATGGGCAGTGTGTGTTTGTTTTCTTTTCATTAAACAGTGTCCTAGTAATCGGCAGTCCCAATTGCCACCTGTGCTTGCTGATCTGAAAAAGCCCGATGGGAGAAGTTACCTCATGACATCTTCCCTTGAGCTTTGATGCACGGGAAACCAGGGAGACTGACTACAGAGGTTGCCTCTAGACTGTCAGTGTTTTGCAAGAGGGATTCAGGCCCATACTGGAACTTTAGTTTGCACAGTTAAAGTGCTCTATCACTCATATGCATCAAATCCACTTTAAAAAGCCCCAGACTTGTTCTGGTTTGGAGAGTGACCAGGAAATGCATTGAAAACTGTGAGATGAGTGAATGGTTTGCTGGGGAAATTTACTGCAAGCAAATCAGGATGAATGCTCATCTTGTCAAATAACTACTCCATAAATAAATTAGAGTGACTATGCAATACAGACTGGCCGGTATAACCGCCATGCAAGTCTTGTGCAAGCAAGGAGGAGCCATGAGCTAATATCATAGGGTTTTCTGTAAACACCCAGGAAGGCTGTAGATTGCAGAGCACCAGAGACAAGATTTGAAGAATGAACAGAAGGACACCCCCTTAAGAAGGACGCCCCCTTAGCCCCCTTGAAAATGTGGTTCTGTACATACAGACAAAACCCTGCACCCCACCCATGAGAATTTCTCCAAGCGTTTCTTTCTAATTTGATAATTTTGAAATGCAATTTATTTTCTCATCAATTGATGTTGTTGTTGTTTAGTCGTTTAGTCGTGTCCGACTCTTCGTGACCCCATGGACCATAGCACGCCAGGCACTCCTGTCTTCCACTGCCTCCCACAGTTTGGTCAAACTCATGTTCGTAGCTTCGAGAACACTGTCCAACCATCTCGTCCTCTGGCGTCCCCTTCTCCTAGTGCCCTCCATCTTTCCCAGCATCAGGGTCTTTTCCAGGGAGTCTTCTCTTCTCATGAGGTGGCCAAAGTATTGGAGCCTCAGCTTCACAATTTGTCCTTCCTACATCAATTGATGTAGAACATTTTTTTAAAGGGAGACGTTTGTTGGCACAGCATTAATCCAAGCCTATAAGCCTAAAGTAGCCTGGTGGTGCTGAGCAGTACTTCTTATGCGTCTGCTCCCTCGTCTCTATGTTGATAATTCTTTTTACTGCTTCAGCTTGTGCTAAAACTCAATCTCTGCTTCACCAAGACCATGCCAGAGCTATTTTAAAAATAATAATGTGTCACTAACCTCTTAATAACTTGATACCTCTGAAATATAAGACGGTGCCTCTTAAACTAGCTAAGAAGCAAAGTATTGGAGAAAACATCATTAGAATGTGATTGCTTCACTGCACATCGGTCTACATCAGAAGGGCTTTTTGTTTTTTTGCTTTTAACAATGTGCAAGGACAGAGCAAACCTTAATAACCAGCTCTCCAAGTAATTGAATAGCCTGGAGCTTCAGTTAATAGGTGTCTGTCAATTTCATTTCTGTTTTTCATTCACCCCCATATTTTATTCCAAAGGATGGCATAACCTGTACAGTAATAATAATGAAAAGTTGCTTCTTTTAAACTCAGGCACGTATTTTTTAGTCAGGCAAGCTCTTCAGGCTAGCAAGTTTGCGGTTCAAATGCGTAATTTTGTGAACACTGAAAATTCCAGCCAATCCCTGACCAATCAAACTGAGTGCAATGGAAAGAAATATGTGCCCAATGGTCGCCAACAGGAAGTGGCAAACAGACAAAGTAGGAATGGTTGTCCTTGGAAAAGACATGAGCCAGGACCCAAGCCAGTGGCTGTTCTGCCCAACTTGGAGCACTGGCTTGCCCTACATAGCCATTTTTCAAAAGTGATGGCTGCCCTTTCCCTTTGAGTGGCAGTGGGAACTGATTCCAGAGAGACCTGATGAGCAAGTGGGCGATGGTTGTGAGAAAGATGAGACACAAGTGAAACCCTCTTGTTCATGGGACACACACATCCCATAAAAAAAAACTAGAGTCAGCCCTCTGCATCACTTCTATGTACTTCATAATACGGTATAGAACATGGGTGGGCAAACTAAGGCCTGGGGGCCGGATCCGGCTCAATCGCCTTCAGTCAGGGTGTTTTTACATGAGTAGAATGTGTCCTTTTATTTAAAATGCATCTCTGGGTTATTTGTGGGGCCTGCCTGGTGTTTTTACATGAGTAGAATGTGTGCTTTTATTAAAAATGCATCTCTGGATTATTTGTGGTGCATAGGAATTTGTTCATATATTTTTTTCAAAATATAATCTGGCCCCCCACAAGATCTGAGCATAGCTGCCAAGTACCCCGTATTTCCCGGGAAACCCCGTTTTTCCTTACCGTTTCCCGGCGGTCTCCCATTTCAGCTCCTCTCCCATTAATCTCCCTTATTTTGGCTCCTGTCGGCGGCCATTTTTCTGGGGCCACTTTGCCCATCTATGGGCACCGAAAATGGCCGGCACTGGCATCAGAAGTTGCATCTACGCACTTCTGGACATGCGTAGACGCGATTTCTGGCGCCGGTCATTTTCGGTGCCCATAGATGGGTGAAGTGACACTGGAAGTTGCGTCTACGCAACTTCAGGTGTCACGCGGCCGCCGATCCCGGATTTCTCCACAAGAGACTTGGCAGGTATGGGCCTGAGGGAGAGTGGACCGCCCCCCTGCTGAAAAAGCTTGCTGACCCCTGATATAGCACATGTTTGGCCTAAAAAAAGTGATGTAGCAGTACTGCACAAGGTGCTGTGATTTTATGACTATGTGAACAGCTCTTATGAGATACCAAAAATATAACAACAACAACAACAACAACAACAACAACAACAACAACAACAGCGGGCAATTTGAAGTAGAGTGTGGGTGTGAGAGTGAACTGGTGTATTGTTTGCACTGATGAAGTCTTGCTGGCTTTCCCTGTGCTAGGCAAAATGTGAAAATGACATTTTTTGCCTTATTTCGGCCCAGCAGATTTTGTCAAATTTCACACCTGGGAAACATTTATTACCAGATCACGCATCTGTTCCTGGGGCCCTCCAGCGGTACGAAGGAGCTCTGTATCAGGTGGATGCAAAGCTGCCTTTGCTCCATCCCTGGAATTCTCCAGGCTAACCCCAGACATTCCTGGTGCAAACCTGACCAGCGGCAAATCCACCGAGACGTACTCATCTATGCTGTTGGCATAGGGAGACCTCTACCTTGTTTTGCAAGCCAATGAATCTGGAGGTTAGGGTTGTTTTGTAAATCACACTCCATCATGTCCCAAAGATGGGAAAGGCATGGGGGATACAGCAAGCACAGTGAGGTTTTTGTTAGCTATTCATAGAACGTGGATGACTTTACATGGTTTACAAAAGACACCATTTCCCCAACGGCAGCATTTCTGCACAGAGGCTCTATGGGTTTGAAATATGGATTAGATGCCGAAATAGAAATAAACAGGATATGAAAGTAATGATTCCTCCACTTATAAACTGCACAAAGCATGAAAGCCATGTGCTGAGGCTAGCTAGCTGCTGAGTCTGTAAAGAGGGTTTGGAAGTAAGCAATGCAATTTTTTAAAAAGTAGGCCATGAGAATTTCAAACTTATTTCATAAATAGGCTCATCAGCAGCCCCACATTTCTTGGAAGTAAATCTCTCATAGATTCTTCTGACAGCATCATTTCAAGCACTAGTTAGCAGCCTGGCAGCAGTTCTATTTTAATCTCCAATTCTCTGGTATTCATGACTTGACCATAAAAACCCCTGCTGTGATAAGGAGCTAGCCTTACAGCAAATTAACTGTGGGGCTGTTGGTGAGGCTGGGAGGATTTGATGCATATTTAGCTAAAATTGGAGGAGGTTCAGAAGCAATGTGCTTCTCTGGGTTTGATCCTATGAGATTTTGAACTCCTTCTTAAGATGCTCTTTGATGCCTTAACTTGGCAGGCTTTGGGGAGCCAAAGATATACATGGAGTTATTTCTATTATATCTGTGGGATGCATCAGGTTTTTTAAAGCATTTTAAAGGGATGTTATCATCCCAGACCTAAGAGGGAGGTTTACAAATGAATTTAACAAATGGGACATTTATATGTAAAACCACAAGCAAAACCATCAAGATGCTTTGTACTGCTGTGTGTTTAGAGGATGAAGCAGAAATAAGTATTCTGCGCTGTTTGCATCTGCTGAGCTACCCTTCTTGGGCAAGATCTGCCTGCGTAGTTATTCGTAATTAATTTGCAAAGTACCTGAAATCTTGCAAAGTATTTGGTTTTGGTCTTCCAGTGCAGTTTCTGCAAAACATTGACTGGTGCAAGAACTGACCGTGCTAGATAAAAGCAAATCGCTTTGTAATGCACTTTGCAAAAGTGCTAGCTAACTAGTTTGTGGATGGATGGATTTCACACTGCATAAAGAGCTTTGCATAGTGCCGATTATTTCACAGAGCATCCAAGCAGTATTTTACAATACTGTATTTTGTTTTGAACTAGTAAGCTAGGTAGCTGTTCATACAATTTCTTTGACCAGATACACTTACTTTATATGGAGGGCAAAAAGTTAAAACACAGAGGAACTGTTAAGTAAAAAGGTTTTAAAAAATGGGACACCAGATTCTTTGTGGAATGGAAGGAAAGAGGCTGAGTTCACAATGTTCAAATTCTCAACTTCAAAGTTTGTGTGTTGTTAAGCATGTTATTATTAGGGTTGCACATTGATTGAGATGGTACACAGCAAAGCAACTCTTTGTGAGAAGGATGATTTAGTTTGCTGTACAGCAACAGGGTCTCCCACAAGTCTTTCCTTCAGTACATTTCCACCTAGCAGTATTAGCTAAAAGATTCTGACAAGTACTTTGTTCCTGAGATTACAGGGTATTAATAAAACTTAGAGGTCTCATTGAAATCTGTGAGATTTACCTTTGGGTAAACAGGCCCCCAGAGCTCAGTCTAATTCATCAACATAAATCTCATTGTGGCCTGGCACAATGGCCTGGAGATGGCCTACAATGGCCTGACTACAACAGCCATATTGGCATGGCCATAGTGGCATGGCCACAATAGCCTGGCAACAATCGACACAATGACCTCCCCACAATTGCACTGCTACAATTGCCACAATGGCCTGGCCACAATTGTCACAATGGGAACAATGGCGTGGACAAAATGGATACAATGGACACCATGGCTTTGCCAAAATATCCACAATGACCACATTCACCTCAATGCCCACAATGGAATAGCCACAATGGCCACAATGTAAACAATGGGCACAATGGCCTGACCATAATTCACACAATGAAATTCACATAATTCACAAAATAATGGACACAATTGACACAATGAGCTGGCCACAATAGAGAGAAAAGATAGAATGGACACAAGGCCACAACAGCCACAATGGCCTGGGCATAATCCACACAATGGGCAGAATGAACACAATGGGCTAACCAAAGTGGCTACAATGGCCACAATGGCCACAATGGCCTAACTACAATGGCCACAATGGCATGTCCAGAATGGCCACAATTGCCTGGCAACAATGGAGAGAAAGGACAGAATGAACACTATGGTCTGGCCATGATGGGCACAATGGAAACTGTGGCCTGGTTACAATGGACACAATGGATAAAATGGGCACAACGACCTTGCCTCAATGGACACTATGGACACAATGGCCTGGCAACAATGGAGAGAAAGGACAGAATGAACACTATGGTCTGGCCATGATGGGCACAATGGAAACTGTGGCCTGGTTACAATGGACACAATGGATAAAATGGGCACAACGACCTTGCCTCAATGGACACTATGGACACAATGGCCTTGGCACAATGACCGCAATAGCCACTGTGGCCACAATGGCCAGAATGGCCTGGACACAATTGACACAATGGCTACAATTGCCTGGCAACAATGGCAACAATGGGGACAATTGACACAATGAGCTGGCCACCATGGACACAAATGGACACAATGGGAAAAATGGAAACAATGGCCTGGCTACGATGGACACAATGGAAACCATAGAGCAAATGGCCTGGCCATGATAGACACAGTGGACACAGTGCCTACAATGTACACAATGGCTTGGCCACAATGGACACATTGGCCTAGCCACAATGACCACAATGGCCACAATGGCCTGGCCACAATGGACACAATCAAAACAATGAACCCAACAGCCTGGCAGCAATGGACACAATGGCATGGCCATAAAGGACACAATGGACACGCTAATATGGCCACAGTGGCCACAATGGGCTAGACACAATTGAAACAATGGACACAATGGCCTGGCAGCAATGGCCACAATGGCATGGCAACAATGGCCCAGCCACAGTGGCCACAATAGCCACAATGTACACAATGCCCTGGACCCAATGGCCACAATAGCCACATTGGCCACAGTGGCCATTCTGGAAGTTGGGCAATAGGGGCAGTACAGGATTCCCACTGGTGTACCAACTTACCCGCTGCACCAAGGATTCTGTGCCCGAGCTTCCGAAGCTCCTTCAGGTTTTTTGGCCCTTTTCTTGTGACTCCAGTTTGAGTGTCGGTTGCTCAGTTTGGGGGGGGGGGGCTGTGCAGAAGGCAGTGTTTATGACACAAAACAGCACACCTCTATGGCACCAATTTGGAGACAATTGCACAAGGTTGGGTTTGAGGGTGTCCCTATGGCCCCCGGGTTGAATGTCAATTACTCAGTTTGGGGTGGGGGTGGCATAGAAAGCAGGGTTTGTGGCACAAAATGACACAAAACTAGCACAAAGCTTTGGCACTTGTTTGGAGTCAGATGGACAAGGTTGCATTTTTCGGCATTAACTTGTGACCCTGATTTGCTAGGTCAATTACTTGCTTGGGGGGCAGCAGCACAAAATGTGGGGTTCACAGCTCAAAACAGAACGGAATTAGCACAAAAAAATGACATCAGTTGGCAGGGGGATCCAGAATTATGGCTGTCAGAAGGGGGGGGTATTGTTCTGCTGTTTTTATTTTAATTATTTACTTGTGTGTTTACCTTGTATTTTATTCTGTGAACTGTCCTGAGGTCTTGTGAGGAAGGGTAGTATATAAATAAATAAAACCAATTGGAAAATGCAATAATGTCAACAATATGGTGAGAGAGAGAGAGAGAGAGAGAGAGAGAGAGAGAGAGAGAGAGAGAGAGCTTCAGAAGACAGAGCAAAGACACTATATGGGAAAATAAGGCACCAGATAGTAGTGTGCACATTTTAGATCAGATGCCTGTTTCATTTACGCTGGATTACTTTAAAATGTAAAAACAAAGATGGGCTGCATCTGATAAAAATTGGGGATGTTTGAGAGGCAATGAATGGTGTTTAAATCTAATCTGATTAGGCAAACTGAAGGATAAAATAAAGCTGAAGAATCTTTCACATACCAGTGCCAGATGTTTTATGAGCTTATAATTGCTCTTAGCACCTGCTGCTGTCAGACAGGTTCCAGATCATGCAGGGTGAACAATTAGAGAGAATCATGAACAGCTAATTCATGTGGGGCCTACTCTATTTGTGATGCACAGTAACAGCCCAAGATACGTGCCGCTTCCTGCAACACTTCCCTGACCCTATCTTAATCAGGAACGTTCTAATCCAGGGGTAGGCAACATAAGGCCCGTGAGCTGGATGCGGCCCAATCGCCTTCTCAATCCAGCCCACGGACGGTCCGGGAATCAGCGGGTTTTCCCATGAGTAGAATGTGTCCTTTTATTTAAAATGCATTTCTGGGTTATTTGTGGGGCCTGCCTGGTGTTTTTACATGAGTAGAATGTGTGCTTTTATTTAAAATGCATTTCTGGGTTATTTGTGGGGCGTAGGAATTCGTTCATAATTTTTTTTCAAAATATAGTCCGGCCCACCACATGGTCTGAGGGATGGTGGACCGGCCCACGGCTGAAAAAGGTTGCTGACCCCTGTTCTAATCACGCGCTGAAAATGAATTTGACCAATCCGAATGTAGTAAACTTGTCTCATTCTATATCTCCATACCTGGTTTCTGCAGAATAAAGGGTAGTACTGAAATGAACTACATTAACACCTGACCCCAAAATGTCAGATCCCCCCCCCTAAACTGATGCCAAAGTTTAGTGCTACTTTTGTGACGTTTTGTACCAGAAACCCCATTTTTGAGTGTCAGTTACTCAGTTTGGGGGAAGGGGCGGCAGAACGACATGCAGGGTTCACGGCACAAAACAGCACTAAACTAACACTAAACTTTGGCATCCGTTTGGGAGGGATCCAAATTTTGGGGGCGACACGTTACTGGAGCTGCTAAAATGATCATACCAGATTCTTTTGTTAAGTAAATAGGGTTGTTAAAATCTGTGAGCGATCCCCTCTTGTTCTGTAAGTTTAAGACAATATGTTATCAAAGAAATTAAATGTTGTTGTTTAGTCGTTTAGTCGTGTCTGACTCTTTGTGTCCCCATGGACCATAGCATGCCAGGCACTCCTGTCTTCCACTGCCTCCCGCAGTTTGGTCAAACTCATGTTCGTAGCTTCAAGAACACTGTCCAAGATGGAAGCAATTTGCCTATATGGCAAAGGAGGACATGTCTTCCTGCTCTTCTCCCCTAGCTAGAGGTGTTAGCATTTTTGTGTGAAAGAACACACAAGACTGGAACACACACATTGTGAGAGAGAATCCGAGAGCTCTGGAATGTAATGATCATTTGGAACTGGCCACCACACTTAGAAATCTGATGAAGGAGCAGTTGATTTGGGGCATCTGTTGGAGTTAAACTGTATCTTTGCCTATACTCAACCTGTATGTACCGTATTTGTCAATAAATTATATGGGTGGCATTTAAGGCAAGTCCTACTCAAAGTAGACTTATTGAAGTTAATGGCCATGACTAACAGGTTCATTAATTTCAACAGGTCTACTCTAAGCCAGTGACCTCATGCCAAGGAAATAAAACCTGGGCATATACGACTCAGGGAATTGTGGGGAGCTTAACAATACTTTTCATGCCCAGAGATAGCACAAACTAGATCGACCTTTTTGTTTACAAAGATTTCTTTTAATTATTATTTTGTTCACTGATGCCAATTGGATCAAGATTCCAAGCTTATCTTTTTCTCATTTGTTTTAACTCTAGACTTCCAAAGAGACTAATGATTCTTGACAAAGGTACAGCTGTTATATAACTTGGCTTTACAGTGGCTTCACGCTTGTCTCTTTGTACCATTACTTAGTTCACATGTTGATTTCTGGCTCGCTCTCAGATTTTGTATCAGGAAATTTTTTATGTTTGATGTTTTACAATTTTTTATAAGCACTGTAAGGCACCCAGAGCAGTGACTGGGGAAACACAGCCAAATTGGTGGGGTATATTATTATTATTATTATTATTATTATTATTAGTAGTAGTAGTAGTAAAATCTCATCTTTTGTTTCTTTGAAGAATCAGGAAGCAGACAGCCTGGTGCATTATCTCATTATTAAACATTAAAAAAATGGGTCAACTCATTTGGAAAAAAACCAACAACCCAGAAAGACCTAGCATGTACCATCTTAACCATTGGAGGAGAACAGAGAAAGAGATAATTTTATGTAAATTTCAGCACAGACTTTGTGTATAAGCAGTAATTTAATAACGAGAAGAGTGAGCTTGAAATAACCCTTCCACCTCCACCACCAGCAAGTTGTAAACAGAGCACTAAATATAGTTTTAAGCTGAGGGAATATATTTGTGCCTTTTACAATTTCCTTGCCTGTAGCCATCAGCTTGATGCCATTTGTTGTCAATTTCACACTAGGAAGTCATGTGAAACTGTGAACAGAGAGCAGGAGAGATTAAAACTACACTTTAAGACATTCTTACAAACTGCTGAACATGCGGTGTTTTCACTGAGTTGCAAAATCAACACAACTTGAAGTTCGGAGTCTCTCTGAATCCTAGTCAAGTTAAGCTCGTCAACTTTTTGGGGGGGGGTATGTGTGTAAAGTATCATATTTATATTAGCATGAGAACATAGAAAGAGATCAGGCTGATAGCCCATCTAGTCCAGCAACCTCTTCTCACTCTGGCCAACCAGATGCTAGAGGTAACATGGCCAAGTCCCATCAAATGTGGTGGAGATGGAAAGAAGACAAGGTCCCGACCAGAGAGGAATGGCAAACCAAGTTGATGGACTCAGTGGCAAATGAAGGCGTTCTGGCACCCAGGGGCGGCACTGTGGGCGTGCACCCGAGGGCGGGGCGTCACCCATGCAGCACATGTGCACTACACAGCTGAGCCACCGGCAAACCACCCCAGCGCTGTACAGGGGTGCAGCCGCTGCAGCCGCAAACGGAGGATCCCGGGCGGCATGCACCATCCCCGTATGGCACTTGGGCGGTTTGTCAGCGGCTCCGCTGTGTAGCATGCGTGCTATGCAGCAGAGCTGCCGGCAAACCGCCCAAGCGCCATACGGGGATGGTGCATGCTGCCCAGGATCCTCCACTCGTGGAGCTGCGAGCGGAGGATCCTGGTGCTAGAGCACTAGAACGGCAATGCCGGCAAGCTGTGAGCAAGCTGCAGAGCGAGGTTTTTTTAAAAAAGCCTCGCTCTGCAGCTTGCTCGCTCACCGGCTCGGTGCGCACTTTGCTTGTTTCTGGGCAAGGGGTGGGCCAGGGAGGGGCATCAGCGCTGATGCCCCTCCCTGGCCCGCCCCTTACCTCTTCCCCAGCAGGAAGAAGCAAAGCGCACGCCAAGCAAGTCAGCGAGCAGCCAGCCGCTGAACGAGGCTTTTCCCAGGCTGCAGCTGGCTGCTCGCTCGCGGGGGGGGGGAGTGTCACCCTCCCCACAGTGGAACCCGGGGTGCCCCGCCCCCATCGCCCCCCTTGCTAGCCACTGGGTGGACTACACCAAAATGGCAAAACTGATTGGAAAGCTCAGAAACCATGATGACAAAAACTTTAAGAAAGAATGGGGGGAAATTACCATTTATTTAAGAGACCATAGTAAGCAGATGAAAATATTGGCAGGGTTTTAATAACACTTGCAAGGTAACAGTTAGTATGGACAGATATTAAACATGGTCTACGAAACAATATGCAGTTGAAAATGTTGACGATAAGACCCATGGAGAAGATGGGGGGAAGTCCAGAGATTCAGAGAAATCTCTAAATGAGGATATTGATTTGGTATCGTTATAACTCTACACTTGTAAAATTAAATAAAAAATACCTTATCTTTAAAAAAAGAAAAAAGAAAGTGGTGGAGATTTTATTTCTTTAGGGGAATTGGAACTGCCTTATACTGCACCGGACTATTAGTCCATCTAGCTCAGTATTAGCTGCACTGACTGGCAGGAGCTGTCCAGGGTTTCAGAAAAGGAGTTTCCCCTGCTCCTATCTGGAGATGCTAGCAGTTGAAACTGGGACTTTCTGTACGCAAAGGTGATGCTCCGCCACTCGGCTATGGCGCTTCAGCTCACTTATTGGGTGAAGATATTTTTTTATCCTGAAATTCATCACAGCAAGACAGCTATCAAAAACAGTATTAAAAACAGCACAACGTGTACATTAAATAACCACAGTACTGTACAGTAGTACGTACGCCTTCAAACAATGAAAACCTTGCCCTCTAGTGGCTCTTATCTTACAACAGAATTTAAGAACAATACTTTGCTTTTTTTTTAGCAAGTCTTTAATTCCCAGTGGAATTTGCTGATAAACCCCTTCAAAAGGGAGGACGAATTTAAAGACCTTTGCACTTAGCTTTCTATTTCAAAGCAAAGGAGTTTCTCAATCTGCTTTAAAAATGGCCTATTGCATTTTTTTAAAGGAAATACAAATCCAATAATCTCCCATGACATGCATTTATATAATTTCATTTATTGAAATAGAATGAAATATTCTAATATTGAGATCGAATGAAAATGCCTACAAAATATGGTATCAATAAAACTTTTCTATCTATTGAAAATGCTGAAATAATACTAATTAGGCATCCTGCTGTTGAATTTCCAACGCGGCATTGATACTTTGCTTATTTAAATAAAGCATGTTGTGTGAGATCAATGAATTTGTTTCCCCCCTTAGAACTGTAAATGCACTAGGCCATTTTAAGGGAAACTAGCAGAGCCTCTTTGCTTTGAAATCTTCTGTATGTTGTTCATGGTTCTTTGTCTAAAACGAATTCTATGAAAACAGTGACACTCCATGGCCAGTAAGAATAATACCAAACATTGCTTTAGTATACAGGATACTTACAGAATCCGTAAGGAAGGACCCTTTAAATCTGCAAAAAAAAACCCACCCACCCTATTTCTAGTGAAGGACTCATTTCAGGAAAGAGTCACATGTCAACCTTCCTGTTTTTCTACTCTAATGACAGCACATCCCCCCCCCCCCGTACTTCCCAGCCCAGTTTGTCCTTTTGCTCTACCAACAGCCCACTAATAATAATAACAATTTATTATTTATTCTTCGCCCATCTGGCCGGGTCCCCCCTCCCCGTCACTCTGGGCGGCTTCCAACACACATTAAAATAGATTAAAAGATCACAGATTAAAAACTTCCCTAAACAGGGCTGCCTTTAGGTATTTTCTAAATGTCAGGTAGTTGTTTGTCTCTCTGACCTCTGATGGGAGGGTGTTCCACAGGGTGGGTGCCACTACCGAGAAGGCCCTCTGCCTGGTTCCCTGTGAGCTAGACATGCTCACAAAGGAGGGAACCCCTGGTTTAACTCTTCTGAGCAGAATGAAATTTATTTGCTTGCATCCTTCCCTGCTTCCACCACCTGCTCAACTGTCCCTGTCCCCAAGTAGCAAAGAACTCACTTTGGGGGGCAGGGCCAATGGATGACAGAGAGACAGGGTAGCATGTGTTTCCTGCTTGGCAGGGGGTTGGACTGGATGGCCCTTGTGGTCTCTTCCAACTCTATGATTCTATGTGGCAGAGGGTTCATTCAAATATGGGTGAGTGAACCTGCTCTCCTTCCCTAGTCCTTTGTAAAGGGAAGACAGTAGTTTAATCCTTTATGATGCTGGCATGTTCCACTGAGCATAATGGGGATTAGAGCAATTGGAATATATAACAGAAAAAGACACAGGGACCATCTCTGTACAGAGAGTTGGAAGAATGGGAAATCTAGTGGGTGTCTCCCAACTACATGGAAGTTCCCTGTTGGATGTAGTATGCTTCTGAACACTAGTTGCTGGAAACCACAAGAGGGGAGAATGCTGGTACAGTCAGGTTGTCCTTGAGGGCTTTTCACAGGCATCTGTTTGGCCACAGTGACAACAGGGTTCTGGATTAGATTGGCCTGATCCAGCAAGTCTCTTCTTAAGTTCTTCGGTTCTTCTGCCTTCCTACTCATCCAACTCGATCAGGTGATTCCTCTCCCCGGAAGATGGAGGAAAGGAAGCAGACAGTTAAGAGAACTAGGCGTTTCATGCATCCATTTGGGGGGGAGTGAGCACAAGATTGGTTGCCCATTTTAACTTGTCACTAACCCTCTTCAGGCAATACTGGTCAAACAGGACAGTCGGGATGGTCATTTAGCAATATCTCCTGGAGCATGATGATTCCCTTGGGCCCATCATGTGGTTACAGTGAGCTTCTGGTGGGGAGCCTTGTGTGTCCATGGAAGCCACTTGTGCAATTGAGAACCTTGGAAGATCAGGGTTCTCAATCATATTATGCATGGGATGCATGCATAAAATTCACAAGACTTCCAACACAAGAGATGCTCACTGTAATCACATAAGGGATTGAAGGCTGGCCTAAGCGCATGTCCCTGCAGTGCTGTTCTACTCAAGTTCCATCTTCTGGAATGAATGGCTGAAGAAGGCTGGCATGAACATGAGATCTTTCTCTCTCTCTTACTTGTGGCATTTGCACCATATGTTACCATTACCTACCTACCCATCCAGTCTTTGTCTTCATTATTCTTGATATGTTTTCCATTTGTTGAAAAGAAATTGGAAGTAATTGAAACATTCCAAAGATTCTCAATTTCATTAGCACTTGATGAGCTGTCGGAGAATCAAGAAATACATAACACAATTGCTACAGATAACAACGCACCAGTTAATAAACCCTTCTAATTTTAACTTATTGAAAATGTCTCTCATCACATTCTCCCATGCTGTTTTTATTTATTTATTTATTAAATATTTTTATTAAATGTTTTCTTTGTTTACAAGAGTTTTCAGAGCCTAATTAAAGTGGCCAGAGCTATTTGTGTGTGAGAAGTCCTTGAGGACTTTGGTGAAACAGACTAACATGGAGGGCTTTTCCTTTTTTTTTTTTTTTTTGCCCGAACTTACTAGAACTCAGTTCCAGCACCTCTCAGGTGAGTGCTGTTGACATTATAAAAGAACAAGGGAGGCATTCTGGCACCTCTATTTCCATCAAAATAGTGCTGTGGAAAATATATTTTTGTTCCCATATGGACACTGGATATCAAATGCTGAATTCAAACACTTCCTGAACGATGCCGTACAGCTCTTAGTTCCGTATGCTTGTGTTGGGGCTGAACTGTAGGCAGCTATCCAGAATGACCCAAGCAGCCACGTGCTGGGATCCAGCAGGAGCACAAAGAATGGGCTAAGGATGGTTGCAGCTGAGGACAAGATGGGGGTCAC
Organism: Zootoca vivipara; assembly: GCF_965207765.1. Lineage (NCBI taxonomy): Eukaryota > Metazoa > Chordata > Lepidosauria > Squamata > Lacertidae > Zootoca > Zootoca vivipara. The sequence continues at coordinate 42,946,864 of NC_142586.1, read as the reverse complement.
AATAAACGAATAAGCAGAAGCAGATAGGAAGGCAGGTGGTATAGGAAGGTAGGCTGGAAAGCAGAACCAAAAAGCTAATGAGAAGTCAAAGCGTATGCCAGGGTATCACGGGAAAGAACTTCCCCCCTCCACTTCTCTCTCTCTCTCTCTGGGTGTTTTGTCTCTCTGGGTATTCTGCAGCATGCCATTGATACAATAATAGTGTGTTCATGGCAGATTTATACTACATTATTGCCATCTGGAGGGGGACTAATACATGGCAATGATATCACAGTAATGATGACTGTCTTGTCTGACAAACACACTCCACACATGCAATAAGCAAATGGACACCCAGGAAGAGCTGACAGTGCAGAAAGGCAAGATGGAAAAACACTGAGGCTATGTGTAGAATCAGTTGGAAACACACTTTTAAAACTTTTTAAGCTTCACCATTCCACTAGAATGGCCCTAAAGATAGCTTATCAATCAAGATCAGCATACTACACAGCTCCCAATTTGCTATACACTGCTGGGACCAGAAATACAAACTTTCAGATATGTGTGCGGCTGCCTTATGTATTGGTCTTTAATGCAGATACATTATTGATGGGTCTATTCATGCTTTATACGTGGTGCAGAGTTGGTGCAGAGATATTTCAGTTTCCTCTGCCTGTTTCTCAAGACATTGTTGTGTTTCTGACTTTTCTCTAAGTTGAACATACAGTGGTGCCTCGGGTTACAAACACTTCAGGTTACAAACGCTTCAGGTTACAAACTCCGCTAACCCAGAAATAGTACCTCAGGTTAAGAACTTTGCTTCAGGATGAGAACAGAAATCGTGCTGTGGCGGCGCGGCGGCAGCAGGAGGCCCCATTAGCTAAAGTGGTGCTTCAGGTTAAGAACAGTTTCAGGTTAAGAATGGACCTCTGGAACGAATTAAGTTCTTAACCAGAGGTACCGCTGTAGTGTTGAAGTTATAAGTTTAATTGTACACAGGCTATAATTCATTGCATTGTGTTTAAATTGTTGTAAAAGAAGCTCTAGGCATTGAGTCAGTATTACTCCGTAGGATGTGCTACATCATCTTGTGACTCATCCACTGACTTTGTCACAAGTTGAAAGCACAAGACAAGGAAGAGACGCGTGGTTCTCTGTTTTTATATACTATCTGCAGGGAAGCAGCAGGAGTTGTGTTTTTAGGTGGTGTCTCTTTCTGTGTGTGTTACAGCAGAAAGTCCCAGGAACGCTTTCTCCTCTTAAAACAGCATGGTCAGAAGAAAAGATTTACTGAACTTTAAAAGACTGTAATTCATTGCTAATACACAACGTATTCTTTTTTGGTGTTTGGTAACACTTGCTGATTGCAACTAAATGTTTAAAAACCAAGTTCTGCAAGTAAACCTTAAATACTTATTTATTGTGGTGAAGAGAATTTATTTCTACACAAGAGTCAGATCAGAAACTTTCAGTTGGCCCTATATCCAGTGCTTTTTTTTCCTTAAAAAATGTTTAGGGATACTCTCATTTTGACTCAAGAAAACCCCAATTTTATAGTTCAAATTGGGAAAAATAAATACAGTAAATGGACAAAAGTACAAAGATTCACAAAAAATAGGGCTATGCATACTCATGTGTACCCTCACACTGCATATATCTAACACATAGGTGGCTGTGGGTGGAATCCAATGTATCTCTAGGGCAAACATTCCATCACTACAAAGATTTCTACTTGCCCCATTAAACATTCCTTCTCCTCCCCACCATGTGCTCCCCAAACTCTCTGGAGCAGATTTGGAGAACATATGGAGCACACACAGGGAAAGGAGCAGGAGGGAAAGTTCTTTTGCTCAAACGGAAGACCTTGTGTTGATAATATACAGCAGAATACTTCTCTACTTAATGGAGGCTGCCTGCATGGTTTTGAGCTCTAGTAGACTAAATGATGGGACGCGGGTGGCGCTGTGGGTTAAACCACAGAGCCTAGGGCTTGCCAATCAGAAGGTTGGTGGTTCGAATCCCCGCGACGGGGTGAGCTCCCGTTGCTCTGTCCCAGCTCCTGCCAACCTAGCAGTTTGAAAGCACGAAGTGCAAGTAGATAAATAGGTATACCACTCCGGCAAGAAGGTAAACGGTGCTTCCGTGCACTGCTCTGGTTCGCCAGAAGAGGCTTAGTCATGCTGACCACATGACATGGAAGCTGTACGCCGGTTCCCTTGGCCAGTAAAGCAAGATGAGTCGTCATCGACTGGACCTAATGGTCAGGGGTCCCTTTACCTTTACCTTTTACTGTCCTATATTACAGCAGCATTAGTGTTGACATAGGGGCTGCATAGAGACTGATATCTTAGGATTCCCCCTCCCTAATCATATCAAATTCCACTCTTATAAGCATTAAAAACATGTTGCCTCCTAGTGAAAGAATGTGTGCAAGATGTCTACTATGGCAGGAGAAGGTTGTTGAAGAAATGAGAATGTGCAGGAATATGGATCTAGGTCTGGCCTTGCCAAACATGTGAGCCACCAGCTCAAATGTCGGCTACTAGCCATGTACACCTTGACTTTTTGGTGTTTGGTTTGAAACACAAAACAGAGTGGTTGTTAAGTAAATAGTAAGCCAATTTATACAGTGGTGATCTGTGTTTGCCAGTTTGGGAGGTTACAAGTTGTGTAGGCCAGATATAAGCTTCGTCCTTATCATGGTAAAATTACCTCTTTAGCAGTTGTGTGGAAACACAAAGTCAAGTTTGGAAATGCTTCTGCTTTATATCCAGGAAAGGACAAAACCTTAATTCAAACCTGAAGGGTCTATGTACTGATTTTGGTGTAATAGTTAGCACAATATATTTTATTAGAGCAGTCAAACAAATCAATCAAGCTATGTTAAAATGCATTCTGTTGTTCAATGATTAATGCTAAATCATGTTTTGAATACTGAATCACCAACTTTATGGCCTTCTAAACTGCAGTTTAAAAATAATTACATTATCTCAGCAAGTGAACCTTCAGGGAATAGAGCAGATGAGACTTGGCATTATTTTAGTTTGTGTTTACCAAATTAGATTAAGTGTCTCATAGGAAATCAAAAAGTATAAGCTACAAATGTCTAGATACATATATTACATTTAGTGTAGACTAAACATGTGGAGTGGGAAGCAGCAAGACCACGTATACCATTTGGCTGGGTGAAACAGCTGTCTCTGGCAGAAGCTTTGGGGTGTGGTGTCATGAAAAGGCGGTTAATTGCTATTTATTTATATTGCGTTTTTACTCCTAAGAATAGACCCTGGAGAAGAACATGACCTCTCTATGTGTTGTTGTTTTTGATCTATCCATGTTTGAACATAGATGACTATTATTTCAATTCTTCCTTCACGGATCACATGCAAAAGCTCTTCTTCCCCAAATTCTACCCACTTATGTCCTAGGTTTAAAACATTACCTGTGTGCATCTACTGTCTTTACAATATCGAGTGAATAAAATACTACAGTTGTCCAACTAGTCTGATACTTGGAATCTTGCAGATCTTAAACCTACTGCTTTCTCTCCCCCCCCACCCCCACTTTTTATCTCTGTCTTTCACAAAACCATTTTTCTTTCTGAATAGCAGAAACCCCTCTTCATCCCATACATAGCACAGCCATATGTTCCATCTCCTGTTCTAAATCTGATACATTAGATTCTTGGAAATGCAAGTTACTTGCTGCTTAGATATCATTTAGGTAGAAATGAATGTGTAGAAGATAGAGTCGGGTCACAACTCTTGACTTGCTGTGTTGAGGTCCATCTTTAAGGACACCACCCAATATGGGTAGATGCTATATAGGCACATGCTATCTGTACTTGAGAAAAATTGAGGATATGGATAACATGTATGTGGGTTCTTGCATACCAGTTCTGATGGTGCATGGAGATCAGGAAAGATCACTACATTCTACATTCTGTTGCAGGATTGTGGGGCATCATTTTCATTGCATCCAGAAGAAACTGTTTTGACACATATAAGAACAAAATTCTTCCCAGAAGCAGGTCACAGAATGGCATAGTTCTCACCCTTAAATTTTCAGACAAAAATGGTTGCTGGCTGTCCATACCCAGAGGGCATTACTCTGTTACTTAGCAACCCTTCTGAATTTCCACCTTCAGAAATTAACCTCTTCGTAGGTTCCACCTAACCCTAAAAAATACCCCCAAAATAACCACCCAGCGTTGTCTTGAACAAATAATTCTCACAGCCAAGAGAATCGATTTGTTAGGGAGGAAAATGGAAAGCTTAACTCATACTATTATTGGTTTTGCCTCCGATTGCCTTTTGGGTCCATCCGAAAGAGGTGGGGGCAAGATGATAAAGGGGGAACAACATGTTATAACTAAATGTTCATCAAGGTTGCAAACCAGCACACACTTACCTGAGTGCAGATCCCACTGAACTCAGTGGGGCTTGCTTCTGGGTAGAAGTATATGCACACAAAATGCAAACAATATTTTTAGTCTTATCTCTTTTAAAATCATGATATGTTAGCGCAACCTAATTTTCCTGTTCTCTGACCTATTTTCGTAACTACATTTAGTTTATCTATTTATTTAAGTATGTATTTATTTTGATGAAACCTAAATTACGTTATCTAATTATAAAACTATTTGAGCAAAGCAAATGGGTTTCCATAGCTAGCATATTGAAATTGCTATTCTTTACACATGGTGTGGATTGAGTATGTAAACTTTTTTTAAAAAAAACATCTCTTTTTACATAGTTTTTAACTGCTGAAGCTTGTATAATGTCATGTTCTAAACCTGGATCCTAGGATAATGTAGTGGGAGGTGCATGGATTTCAAATAGATGAGCATACATTTTTGATAACTCATTCATAAAACTATCAAACAGCTGTGTTGTAGAATGGGAAGACACTTTAAAAAATATATCATTTGATATCCTACGTTGAGGTTAGTTCCACTGCAATCACAAAAGAATTTCAAGACAATAGGTTTACGTTTGGCATACTAAATAATCCATTAATTTTCTTAAATATGGAAAGAACTAATTTCAGAACGAGACCTGTAAATTAAATTTGATATGAACTTCAGAGATCTATGTATTTCAGAGATTTGTGGATTCAAATTTACCTGCTGTATTCATAACTATGTAGATGGTTTCCATTGGTTATATATCCCTGAAGTCTGCCAAGATGTTCCTAACCACTGGTATGCTGTCAGAGATCTATAAAACTTAATTATCTAGAATTTTTCTCATGTTGCATAGTGACCAACGGACTGGAAGTACAGAAATATGAAAGTTTTCCCCATTAGCTTTATGAGATTTGCATCTGTCAAAATAATTTGCTGTGGTTCTAATGCAGTTGCAAACACACTGAGTCTTCTCATGGTATGGAAACAGAGGGTAAATAATTTCTAATATTTTGTTATAATAACATTTCTCTATTACAGCTTTGTGGAGATTTATGTGGATTTGTTTTCTTGAGTTTAGCCATAGAATAATTAGGATTAGTTTTGGATGAAAAATCAAGGAGAGAAATGCAATTTAATTTAAGAATGTTATGTCAGCTGGCAGCTCCACAGAGAAAAGAGCTGTCATTTTAAATACAAGGAAATGTAGGCCACAATCCCCAGCTCACTTAGTGCAGAGTTGGTTGGCTGGTTGGTTGGCACCCGTCTGCCTCAGGAGACAATGGAGTGCAAAGTATTCCTAGATTATTCCAAACTCAAGACGCTTAGGAACTGCTTTCTTGGGAAAGTTTGATTCTAGTTAATCAGTGAATATGGAGCGAAGCTGTACAGTGGTACCCCGGGTTAAGAACTTCATTCATTCTGGAGGTCCGTTCTTAACCTGAAACTATTCTTAACCTGAGGTACCACTTTAGCAAATTGGGTCTGCCACTGCGCGATTTCTGTTCTCATCCTGAAGTAAAGTTCTTAACCCGAGGTACTATTTCTGGGTTAGCGGAGTCTGTAACCTGAAGCGTCTGTAACCCAAGGAACCACTGTACTAGTATGAAGACCAACCATTTCCAGCTTCTGCCTCTTTTACATGCCCAAGTCAAAGTGGAACCTGACTTTCACACTGTTGCTTACTCGGTATGGATGAAAGCAGTTTATAATATATAACCTTATCTATAACCTTGTAAAAGGGAATGCTACAAAGCTGGTCTTCGGGTTTTTATGAGACATGTCCTATGGATGAAAATAATCCAGGTCTTCTCTCTACAAGATGCAAAGGGTGTCCTGATCTACTTTGGGTTTTTGTGAGACGTCTTTCTACGAGACACAAAGGAAACATCCCTGATCTGCTTTCTTAGAGACAATTCATATTTCCAGGAAGTGCTCATTCAAGTTCCTTACAGACTTGGAGACTGTAGCTACTAGTTGGGCTGAAGGCTGGGCTGCATTTATTAGAGTGAGAAACAGAGTTGGTTCCAGGTTTGCAGGGCAAAGTGTTATTTGTCAGGCCCCCTCATCTATGAATGTGTCCTGGTGGACTTACTTAGCAGTGGTGACAACAGCACTTTGAGCAGTGGCAGGCAGCTGGGCTTAGATCAGGGATGGTTCAATCCCAGAACAGCATTCCCTTCTGGACAAACATTTGAGGTCCACATGCTAGTGGTGGGCAGGGCCAGAGTCAAAAGTGGGCGGAGCAATGAAGATACACATACTCACGAAAGCAGGTGGCATTTCAAGTTCAATAACATATTCCAGGAAGACAAAAACACTTGGGATGGCTGCAACTGGAGAGAGAGTGTGGCTTGGGGAGAGTCTCAAGGGCCTGGTATAAATGTCTGGAGGAGGGCCACATTGCCACAGCATAATGTTGCTCCGGGGATGTTGCTCCTAGCTACTTACTTGTGAAAATTTGCCATGATGCTCTTAAGACTCAGCCATTGATCACTGCTCACAGTGATAGGTTGGATTTTCTTTTAAGGTAGGGATGCAAGACAGGTTTCAGTGGTGGGCCCATCCAGGTTGGTGGGTCCCATGCAGCTGTCCAAGGATACCAGGTGCTAATGCCAGCTCCTGTGAAAGAACCATTCCACATGGGTGCTCTAATGGTGCTGTGATTTCCATAATCAGGGCAGCATTTCTTTTTTGAGCCACTGCCAATATGCAGTGCCTGCATTGAGTTCCCCCAATGTGAGGCTATGTTCTTCTCAGTGCAATAAACTAGCTCTGATGTACCACAAACTAACATACCTAACCTTGCCTTGGATTGCAGTGAGTATCTGGTAGAGAGTAAATATTTAGTGGGCAGTAAGCAGACAGCAAGGGAGGGCTTTTACCTTTATGCTCTTCAGCGGGCTTCCCAGCAACATCAGGCTAGGTGCTGTTGGAAGAAAAGAATGCGGGGCTAGATGAAGCCTTGGTCTGATCCAGCAGGGCATCTTCTTGGGTTTTTAGAGTATAAAGGCTAACGTTCACTCAGTTCCACAGTAGCAAACAATGAAAGCCTCTGCTACTGACGGCTGAAGATCTCCTAAATATCAAAACAGAGTTTTTGTAAGAAATAAAGTGCTATACTAATATAAGAACAATAGAGGCCACTGTGACTCCAGAATTCAAAAACATTTTAGCAGGCAAGCACATATATATGTGTGTGTGATACTGATTCAAAAGTATTTAAAGATATAAATATATGAGATTTTTTTATAGGAAAAATCAATTATGTATCAAATCCCTTCTCCCCCATATAAGACCTTTTATTGAGATTTTTAGAAGTCCAGAGAACTTTAATCTAGTTCACCGAAGAGCATAGGGTTGCTACTGTCAGTGCAGGAAAGAAAGAAATTCAGACATAGTCATTTATGAATGCAGATTCTGAGATTTCATATAGCCAGCAATGGACAGGAACCCCTTTCACTGCCTTTTGAATCACAGCCTTAAGCTGTGGCTCATACATACATCTTCATCACTAATGACTTGCAAGCGTGAACGGGCCATCACAAATCTGACACCACAAGAAGAATATCCATATCCCTTCAAGCCCAATTTATTTCAAAGGAATCAGTTCAGACATTCAGAAATCAAGTACTGGGGGAAAGGTGATATACATTCATGTATGAACTAGACCTATTGAATAATTTGGTTTTACATTTACATCCTATGCAAAACATACGTAGTTGGCCATTGAGGCTTCTTAAGGACTAACAATTTTAAGCTATTGTGAACTATAGTCCATATCATGACATGTATTAAGTGCTGTTATCTCAAGCTGCAGATATATACATACATGGTCACTGGTGAGCTGCAAACAGTGAGGTCAAAAGGAAGGAAAAAAATGCAGAAAATTTATTAATAGTGGTCATAATTCTTGGTTGTGTTTGCTGCAGCTACCCCTCTAGAAATCATTAACTAAAAATATTTTGAAGTGCAGTTTTCCTCTGGCAGATCTCTCCTTCATTTTAGAGGACCACCTCTGTTTATGGCTTTTGGTACCATAAATGAACCTAAGAACATAAGAGGGGGCTTCTGGATCAGGCCAATGGCCCATCTAGCCCAGCATCCTGTTCTCACAGTGGCCAACCAGATGCCTATGGGAAATTAGCAAGCAGGATTTGAGCACAAGGATCCTGTGCTAGCAACTCCTAATGACTCTTGTGTCGAAGGTAAGAGAATATTTAATGTTAAACATGCTCACTGTCCCCAGCAACTAATACACAGATCATCCTGTTTTAACTAGACAATCCCACCCTCAAGGAACTCTGCAGGGAAAGTACAAATTAGGATGCCTGCATATTACTCCTTTTAGCTGTGCTTTGTACTTCCTTTTCCCCTTCAGGCCAGGCAGGCAAAGATTGCAGGAAGAGGAAACAGAAGCCTTAAGCTGTTACAGCCCTGGTGCTGACTTTGGTTTGGAATATGCTATGAAATAGAATACCTAAGTTGGGCATCTGGTCCTGGAAGACAGATATAGAATATTATCTTTATCTATATAGGTCAGGCTCTAATGCCTATCCATATCTAACATTCACATGATCAAAGGTGCTAATGGAAAAAGGAAACACAGCCATTAAATCAAGAGTTCTAGGAGTGTTGCTTGGTGCAGTCATTAAAGAAAAACTAGAGGAAACAAGAGCCCCCAAGTGTGGTTTTTCTATGGGACCACTGGTTGCCTGCTGTCAATCATAATCTGAGGACTTGCTCCTAACAATGGAGAGAAGGAAGAGGTGGAGGAAAATGATGATGGCAATAAACATAAACAGAACTTCATGTTGTGTGGAGCTAGTGGATAAAGGGCAGCTTTGGGGCTGAGAAGAAGATTTGAGATCAACCAGGGTCAGGATTAGAATTCAGTTCTCTCCCAAGTCTATTACGCCAGAGCAGACAGTCTACATGAACTTCATTGCAGGCAATGTTATATAAATGTATCTATTTATTTAGGACCAGTTCAGGTCACTGGGACATTCTTCCTCCATCAGAATAAAAATGGATTCCACACACAAACACACATGTGTATATGATGCCCTATTTGATTTTAGCAGGATTTCTGCATGGGCACAGGGTTGCCTAAGTCAAAAAGTGAAAATCCAGACACAAAAGTTGTTGTTTTTCAGCAAAGTTGTTGAGCTTTTTGATTTATTTATTTTTTGCAAAAACTCGGGGGTGGGGGTGGGGGTGGGAAATGAAGTTTTGAGCTATTTTTAAGGAAATTCACCAATACCTACACTTCCATCATGGGTTGCCATATGTCCAGATTTTCCCGGACATTTAAGTGATTTTTGCCCAGATGCTGTTTAAGAGGGCCAAATCCCAGCTACGTTTGGAAAACTGCGGACATGTGGCAACCTTACATGGGCAGTACTTTAAGAATCAGAGTGGCAGTTGTATTTTTAAATTGTTGTGACTTGCCCTGGGACCCCAAGGTGATGGGTAGGTAATAAACCAAATTAATTACAGTACCGTCAATATGACACATGTGCTGGTAAGAGACAAGCTGCAGTTTCCAAACCACCTTCAAAGGCAGACCCATCTCTATTGTATTACAGTAATATAACCCAGAGATAACCAGAGCATAGACAACAGTTCTTAGGCTGCCCTTGTCCAGCTGGGGTGCAGCTGGGCCACCAGCTAAAGCTGATGGAAGACAGCTTGCACCACTGAGGCCGCTTGAGCCTCAAGTGACAGTATGGATCCAAAAGTACTCCCAAGCTACGCACCTGCTCTTTCAGAAAGTACTTAGCTCCATCCAGAGCAGCACACATTCCACAAATCCAGTCTAGTTGAACCAGCCACTAACAGTACCTCAGTGTTGTCTGGATTAGGCTTCAGTTTATTGGTTCTCATCCAGCACTTCCACTGCCATTGCAGATGTAAAGAGGACGATGACTGTGTACCACCAGCATATTGCTGACAAGGTAAAGGTAAAGGGACCCCTGACCATTAGGTCTAGTCGTGACCGACTCTGGGGTTGCGGCACTCATCTCGCGTTATTGGCCGAGGGAGCTGGCGTACAGCTTCTGGGTCATGTGGCCAGCATGACAAAGCCACTTCTGGCGAACCAGAGCAGCGCACGGAAACACCGTTTACCTTCCCGCTTGGAGCGGTACCTTTTTATCTACTTGCACTTTGATGTGCTTTCAAACTGCTAGGTTGGCAGGAGCTGGGACCGAGCAGCAGGGATCTGAATCGCCGACCTTCTGATCAGCTAGCCCTAGGCTCTGTGGTTTAACCCACAGCGCCACCTGCATCCCACCTGCTGACAAAGTACTCCATAATTCCAAATGACCCTGCTCAGCAGTTTCATGCAGGGGATAATATCAAACTCTGGCAAACTCCACACTTGAAGGCTCCACAGGGCCAATACTCCGCAAGCACTACTTTCTGAAAATGACCATTAGAGTAGGACTGGAACCATCACAAAGTGATGCCACCTATCTCCAATTCAGGCAGCTGCTCCCGAAGGACACAATGATTGTTGACATCAAAGGCTGTGAGATCAAGGGGAATTAAGGAGGCCACATTCTCCTGTTTCTCTTTCAACAGAGGCTGACATAAAGGGTGACCTTCCAGCCCCTTAACCACTTCCCCCATCTGTCATGAATGATCATGGATTCCCATACATTTCTAGCTCTCTGTGGCAATGTCTAAGCTGTTCTCTTGGTACACTCCAGCTGCTTTTAATGTGCCTGAGCTTACCCTCTTATAGGTAGATTTCTGTGTTTCCTCCAGAATGATTGAAGCAGAGATGCTTGCCTCACGTGGCAGTGGAAAGTCTGTAGTTGATTTGAACATTTGGGACAGGAGACAGATAATGAGGACAGGAAGGCACTGCTGAGATGCTAATTCAATTTTCCCACCCATTCCTCAGTTCACTGCTGATCCTGGGATCTGTAAGTGTGTAACCATGTCTGCTCTCTGTCTAGTCAGCCCACAATCTGGATAATGTGTTTCACATTACAGGCCAAGCTATGAGCTCATACTGCTATAGTCATGAGTCACAAATAACAGAGACGCTAATGCTGCCCATTACTTGTGAGTTATTTTTCCTCATTTAAGTGGCCTCCATGTGACAACTGTGGCTCAGCCTGAATTTTCTTAGTGCTGGAGGACTGAGAGCTATGACCCTTAATCACCAGAGCTGAAGTGATTTTCATATTGGCAGGAGATTTCACTGCTGCTTTAGTATGCTCACATGGAAATCAAAGGGTGACTGCTAATTATATACTTATTTCCCCCAATGCTTATGGCTCGCTTCTATATATTTAACACCATTTGATAGTAATTTGGCAGGATTCTTTAGTACCTGCAGTGGGGAACTGCTATTACCTCTATTTTTGACCCAAGATATTTAAGGCAATAATTCAAAATTGTCAGCAGGTATGCAACCTGTGACTTAATTATATAACCCTTAAATATCTGTGGATGAATATGGATTCCTTTCCTGACTCTCAATTTGCCTCTTAATACCCCAAACGTTGATAGTAGGTCAAATGAATGATTATTTGTGTGTGTGTGTGTAAAATCAGTGTCAAGAGTGCATGAAAAACCACTCTCTTAATAGCTTCTGCCACAACAAAAAATACATAAATAGTAGTAGATGTAGTGTTGCTTAGATGGTTAGATGGTTGATAATTGATCTAAAGCTTTTAGGTGCTGGAGTATCAAGACTTGAGGGGACCTCACATCAAAAAGAATACTGTGGAGTTGGAAGATCGAGTCTTCCTTACAGAGGGCATGTGTTGCGGTGAGATCATCAGGACTGACCTCACTGTTTATGTGGGTGGGAGCGATTGGATAGCCACAACCAGTGCCGGATTTATGTATAGGCCTACCCAGATATTTTATAAAATTATGCACAGTATAGACAGAGGAAAGCTGTTTTACCTCTCTCAAATCAGTAGAACTGATGCACAGCCAATGGAAATGAATGTTGGAAGATTCAGGACAGATAAAATAAAGGGTTTTTTGTTTGTTTTTTTAAACACAGTGCATAGTTATACTATTTAAGTATAGAACTTGCTCCCACGGGAGGCAGAGATGGCCCACCAATTTGGGGGGCTTTAAAAGAGGATGAGACAATTTCATGAATGGCAGTGCTGTCAGGAGCTATCAGTCACAATGTCTCATCTTGTTCTACCTTCACTATCAGAGGCAATATGTGGTGGGCAGAATGTCGTTGTGCTCATATCCTGCTTGGAGGCTTCCCACAGGCATCTGGTCGGCCACTGTGAGAACAGGATGCTGGACTAGATGGGCCTGAACCAGCAGGCTCATCTTGTGGGAAGGTTTTAATAGACAGGAGAGGATATCTTAATTGACATTTCTCCCTCCAGGTGACCACATGTGTGGGTTGAACAGAATAAAGTCCTACCATTAGAAGCAAAATGATTTAAATTAAGTCCAGCTGCAAAACAAACTGGCTTCCGCTCTCATACTGCTGATTAACAAAGAAAAGAGCTTAAAATATGATTTACTTACTTATAGTCTTGCATTGGTTCTCAGCTACAGCAACACTAAAAACTATGCAGGTAAAATACTTTTATTTACAGTAAAAGCAGCCTCTGGCATGTGCCTGAGCTGGAGGAAGTGGACATACATCGCCCTGCATAGAAAGAGAGAGGGAAAAAGGAACAGGAAATCTCCATATCATAGAATCATAGAGTTGGAAGGAGCACGAGGGTCATCTAGTCTAACCCCCCTGCAATGCAGAAGTCTTTTGCCCAAAGTAGGACTCAAACCCATGTCGCTGAGCTTAAGAGGAGCCAAAAATGACATGACACAGAGGCCTGTGTGATGCACTTCAATAGTCTGTGTCTCTGCCTATCAGCAATATACCACTGAAACACTGGAGAGTTGCTGCCTATCAGCAATATAGCTCTGTGGCTGTTAGCCCTAAACTTACCAGCTAGCAAGAATATGCGTTGTTGGATTTGAATAATAATAATAATTTATTATTTCCCCAGCCACTCTGGGCGGCTTACAACAAAATATTAAAATAAAATAGTCCGTCAAACATTAAAAGCTTCCCTAAACAGGGCTGCCTTCAGATGTCTTCTGAAACTCATATTATCTCCCACATAACTTAAGTTTATGCTAAGCTAGTGCTTCAAGACATAAAAATAAGTCCTTAGGTTTAGGGAAAATTTACTCTTGTTGGTTCTGCTCCTGCTCTACCCTCTTCCTTCATCTCTGCACTTGAAAATGCCACACGTACAGTGTTCTCGCTCTACTTAAACTTTATCACCACATCAGGCCTGATGCTGAAGGACACGCGAGAAATCAAATTAATTACTGTTATCGTTGTTAGAGCACCAACATTGGAAACTGGATATATGGTGGGAATCAGGTAGTAATAACTGTCGGAGTAATAACTGGCGGAGAGCCCCACAGTCTATGAGCATGCTTCATTTAAGCAAGCCCTTCTACCCATAGCTAAAAGATGCACTGTATTTTTTTGCTCCATAGGACACACCTGACCATAGGACACACCTAGTTTTTACAGTAGGAAAACAAGGGAAAAAATATTTTGCTTTCTTGAATTGTCCTAGGCATAGCAGCCAACTCCCAGAGGCCTAGGTGCCTCCCCCCCAAAAAAATTAAATATTTGAGGAAGCTTCTTTTGCAAAGGGAAAAGTCCCGTGGGGGGTGGGGTCAGCTCACAGTTGTGCATTTTTTTATTTTTTGCAAAGGGGGGAAACTCCATTTTTGAGGATCAGCTCAAAGTTGTTGAGCTTACCTTGCAAAGGGGAAAAAATCCTGTTTTTATGGGGTTCAACTCAGTTCTGCAGCTTCTATAGGAAAGGAAAGGGACCCATTTCTACAGTTTCCAGACAGATAATCTAATCAGCCAGTCACATGTCGCTGGGGAAACAAGCAGCCTCTCTCTGTAGACAACAATTGAGGCCTGGGCAAGGGGCCTGGGCGGGGGGGGGGTGCTAGCTCCCTTATCTCCCTCCCCATCTCTTGCAATCAGCTGCTGTGCTGGTCCTTTCAACACTCTCTCCCCCTCTTGTTATCCTTTAGCTCTTTCTTTCTTTCTTTCTTTCTTTCTTTCTTTCTTTCTTTCTTTCTTTCTTTCTTTTAAAAAAGCACGATCTGCCTTTCTCCCCTGGGCAATTTGGCTCCAAGGACCACACATTCGCTCCATAAGACACACAGACATTTCGTCTTACTTTTTAGGAGGAGAAAAGTGCGTCTTATGGAGTGAAAAATACGGTACTTCGGGGCCAGGGGGACACTGTTGCTGCTTACAACTGATCCACAAGTACCAGGAAATTTGATACATAGTTGTTGATCATTACATCAAAGATTGCATTTTAAAACTAGTGCAGTAAGGTCAGGATTATTCACTAGCTAAATATGTATTTAATTTAATTCTCCGGCCAAAGCAGAATTGAATTTGTTATGCTCTTGTTGGCTCTATCTTATTTACATTTGACCCGATTTGATTAACAGTGTGCTTCTTTCAAATCTGGCACCCATACTGAGAAACGTCTTTGACATATTAAGAATTATGTCATTGTACAATTTATGACCCAGCATTCTAGCAGGCGTGGAATCATCGACTCCTTGCAGCATTATGAATAGGAAACCCAAGCAAGGGCTTGTTTTCTTTAATTATTGAATTGATATAAATTAGAATTAGCATAGTGGTTGGAATGTAATTACATAGCCATACAATCATTTATTTTGTGTTAATTCACCATGTCCAATTTTCTTGCATTAACCCCTACCCAGCACATTATGACCTGGCATTATGCAGTAGTAATAACAGGTCCTTGATTCCCCACTCCCCTTTCCTCCTCCTCCTCCTCCTCCTCCTCCTCCTCCTCCTCCTCCTCCTCCTCCTCCTCCTCCTCCTCCTCCTCCTCCTCCTCCTTTGTAATTACCTAAACCTAAGATTTGGGGAGGGGGTAGAGATGGGGGGATTATTTGTTCAACTTTATTAATAAGACTTTAGAATCTTGCTGCTAAAAAAATTGCCTCAATTTGCTAACATTTTCCATTACTAAATGTATCTGTATTTAAATTTATTTTAATTAACTGGAGCCTGCTGTTTCAAAAAGCAGTAGTAACAACTGAAATGAGGAGTAAACAGGAATTCCAACAGAGATATTTCATGCAAAGAGTACTAGGGATACAGAATATAAATTGCCAAGCGCATTGATGCAAACAGTATAAATGAATATCTGGGGAGAGAGAAGGGAAGAATTAAAGCGGCAGTGACTTTGCTTGAGGGTGAACTTTTAAACTTATTTAAAGAGTGGACATGTTGATTGAAGCAGCTGGTGCTGTTTGGCATTGTTGGTATTTCCTTGCTGCCTTGCCGGTCTCTGTTGTGACGCTGTGTGGTTTGAAAGGCCAAGGAGCCACAGACACAACAATCCATGATGGTCATTTGCATATACAGATCACAACAGCAAATATGTTGAAAAGGACTTGTTCTTTCATTTAATGATTGCAGTTCAAGGTGAGCCTAGCAGTGTATGGCTTCTGTCCTTCTGCAGGAAATAAAATAGGGCAGTCTAAACTTGAAGTACATTGTGGAACCCCTAGTCTGTGCCCACTAGACACACCACCCTACACACACACACACACACACACACACACACACACACACACACACACCATCTATGACCCAGTGAATGAAGTTTAATTAGAAACTTAATCTTTTCTAAGCATCGTTCCAGTTGGCAGAATACCATCAAAACCCTCACATCTCATGGAGCTGAGTAAGGCATTTCTTTGTATATGTTTACTTACCTTTTTTGAGATTCAAGGTCTTCTTAAAAATTCCCTCTAATGCCATCATCAACATACTTTGTCTCCTAATTGAAGAGGGAAAATACTGGCCTATTACCAAATCCCCTTTGTCTCTAACTGGTAAATGTGCCCTGTCCAGCACATCCTGTTTAATGTGTAGAATAAAACTTCCATAGAAATTGGAATTCGGGAAAATAATAGTTTTCAAACTGTGCTCTGGGGGAACTTAGAGGTTCCTCAATGAGAACATCAGTAATACCAGACAAGCATCCCTGAGGTATAGCCTGCTTATTTACAAAGCCACTGCAATGTTTTGCATGTGTTCCAGGGCACAGTCCCTGTTCAAAAGGAGCAACAGGAATATCTTGATTAGGGACAAAGTGGCTGTACACCCAGATTCCTGTCCAGGAAGATGCTAAAGATTCCTTAGAAGGCAAATGGATGTGGAAAGTGTTTGCTGGTCTGAAAGCGCTGCTTTAGAAGGGGACGTATTTCATGTTGGAAAGCCTGGATAATAACATCAGTGAAGTGCAGCAGTAACGGCAGTGGTGGCTGGTGCTTGTTGATGGGACCAAAGGCACAAAGGCCAACAGTGGATGGAGCCAGAGCCAATGGCAGGCAGACCCAACTGATTCTAGTTTTGTGCCCATTTTCCTCCCTACCGAGTTCTTTGAGGACTAAGGAGGAAGAAGATCACAAACAGTGCCACCCACTGGACTAAAAAGGTAATGATAAAGGACCCTTGACAGTTAAGTCCAGTCATGAACGACTCTGGGGTTGCACACTCATCTTGCTTTACTGGCCGAGGGAGTCGACGTTTGTTTCTGGGCCATGTGGGCAGCATGACTAAGCTGCTTCTGGTGAAACCAGAGCAGCGCATGGAAACGCTGGAGCGGTACCTACTTATCTACTTGCACTTTGATGTGCTTTCAAACCGCTAGGTTGGCAGGAGCTGGGACCGAGCAACAGGAGCTCACCCCATCGCAGGGATTCGAGCCGCCAACCTTCTGATCGGCAAGCCCAAAGCTCAGCGCCACCCACACCCTCTGGACAGGCAGGTGAGTGGCGCTAGTGAGTGGTGGTGGAGGTCAGAGTAATGTTGGTGGGACAGTGTCTCATTCACCTTAATGGAATGATGCTTACTTTCTGGTCAGGCGGCTTTGCAGGATGGCGCTGCTGCCAGCCAGGATCCAATGGGTGTGTGCTAGAGGCAAGGGTTTTTTGTGGGCTGGCATGAACACTCTCCGGCTTCACACAGGCTTGGAAGTGGATTGCAGCACTCCTCAAGGTGGCAACCCTGCAAGGGGTACCTACTTGATGTGTGTCATTAGGTCCTCTTTGCCTTGGGTTGACCCCAAAATGGTATACTTCAACAGTCTGGATGATGGTCAAACGAGTTCCCAATGCCTTGCCCGAACCCTTCATCTGTAATCAATAAAGTTGTTGCCTGATTTGACCCATGCAACGTCTCCTGTGTAATAACTGAGGTTGGTCCTGGGGGGTGGGGGCACCTGGATCATGCAATGAGCTCCTCTGATTCAAAGCAGTTCTATGTACAATAAAATCCCAAAAAACCCTAAGTCAGAGATATTAGTATGGCTGACAGCAGGATTGCAGTTGCATAATGCGAGAAAGCCAGCTCATTCTTTGCTCTTTACAAAGGTAAGGCGCTGCCTGGAAAGAACCCCATGACTTTTGATGAAATAGCATTTCTTCATTTTCCTCTTCTGAAGGAAAGCACATACCCATATTGATGCACACAAATGCTATTATCCTTTTTCTACAGTCAATTACAACCTCTTAAATTCTTCCAATAGTCTAATTCTTCTTCCCCTCTCAACTGTCAGCCACCCTCCAAGTTTCTAGGCTAGGTTCTCTAGCAGGCTTGCTCTCCTGAGAAATTATTACAGTTCAGGAGAGTCAGCAATAATCTCTAGCTACTTTGTTGTGCACATTTAACATTGTGACATGTTATTCAGACTATATATAATTGCTGGTCCATTAATGACCAAATGGGTGTTTGGTCACAGGAGGTTTGTGGATGGATTGTCAGACAGCAGGATAGTAGTGGCTTGATGTCGAAAGTGGCAAAGGAGATTTGAATATTAGGACTTGGATCCAAAGATATGCTCTGAATGTCTCCAAGGGTCTGAGTGTGCCCAGTGTATTTTTATTATTATTATTTGTTTGCTGAATAGAAGATCCTCATGCACTCCTTTTACATTAGCTAATTGGTGATAATTGCTGGGGGAAATAGAGAGATGGGTGTGCTTTGAGGAGGAAAGGGGAGGGTCAAAGGGCCCAATGATATTCTGTGGCCAAGGCCCCTCATTAACTTGAATCTGGCATGGTCAGTGGTTAGAGATGTTTGAAGTTGTAGTCCAAGAACACAGAATCATAGAATTGTAGAGTTGGAAGGGATTGAAAGGGTCATCTAGTCCAATCCCCTGCTGCAAGAATCACAGCTAAAGGATCCCTGACAGATGGTCACCCAACTTCTGCTTAAAAACCTCCAATGAAGGAGAGTCCACCAGCTTCCGAGATAATCCATTCCACTGTCAAACAGCTCTTACCGTCAGAAAGTTCTTCCAAATGTTTTGTCGTAAGCTCCTTTCTTGTAACTGGAATTCATTGCTTACTTACAGAACTGGATACAGAACTGGTTCTGACCAAGGCAGGTTAGAGTGGTCCTATTACTTCCCATGATCTGGACTGTTGATGCAACCTAGAATTGCATCAGGGGTTTTTTTGTGCTGCTATTTCACACTGTTGATTTGTGTCAACCTTGTAGTCTACTAAGACTCATAGATCCATTTCACACATACTTCTGTCAAGCCATTCTTGCCTCAGTGTAGAACTTTGCATTTGTCCCTACCGAAATTCATTTCGCTAGTTTTGGCCCAGTTTTGGCCGATCTGTTAAAGTCAGATTGGAGAACCATACAGTACTCAGAGAGTATACTCCTTGAAATCAGTGAAGTTAGCTAGGTACTTGTCTATTGATTTCAATGGGTCTACTCCCTCCAGGTATGACATAGCTGGATACACCCTTTTTATTGTACCTCACCTTTCATAAATCAATAAATTACAGGGAAATGTTTCACACCCTACCTATAGCCGTCTGTATACATTGACTTAGGCTAAGGCTGGAGAACAACACTCCAACACACACATAATCACTAGCCAACATGGTCAGTAGTCTTACAGTGGTCTTGCTCTTAGCTGCCTGCTCCTACAGAAGTCCAATGAGTTTAGCAGAAAATATGCTTAGAGTGCCACCTATAACTAGAGGATACCACATTCCACAGAAAGGTATGCTCAGGTCCCAGAAAACAGCAAATTCTATCAATAAAACATGAAGCAAAGTTAATTACAGGCTTCCGTTCAGAGGCATTCTGCCGCTAGTGGCCCATTATAATGAATCATTTTTCAAACAGAGCAGAGATTGACTGAGATTTCATAAACTTTCCATTCTCCATGTTTTCCCTGTGCAATAAATGCCTGCTGTACACTGGGAAAGTGATTAAGTATCAATTTCATGTAGAATCAGGAATAAATGTTTAAAAGACTAATGAGACACTATTTTTACTGCTTCCAGTACTGTGGCTAAGTCGTGTTGTGTTGGACAAATGCTTCTGTCATTAATTAGCCATTGACTGTCCTTTCTTTGTTTTTAACCTTCTAGGTTTCTAACTACATATGTGACATTAATCACATGGTTTGTCATTGAGTGCATGGGTTTTCTTTCAGAGAAAGCCAACAGAGGGGGACATTGTGGATCTGGACTTTTTTTGGGGGGGGGAGGTGGAGGGATAGGATACTCCAGCCCTTTATCCCCTGACATAGGTTGCCCCCCCACCTGCCATTTGCATGGGGGGAGCCCCAATTTTCTTAAAATGCTAGTGAGTCCCCACCCCACCAGATTGGGACCATAATGAAGGGCAAAGTGTTCAAATCCTCCTACTCCATGCCAGACTCCAAATCTAGATGGGGCCTCCTGTCCTTACTGCATCTGAAAGACTTGTGTGCTGAAGGACAAACCATGTGACTGATATCTCAAATAGTTTGACCCTAACTAGAATCACCTGTAAACTGACGGTTCATTTGCAAGGTTATAGCTTTTGCCTATGGTACAATTTAAGCTTGTATTTTCTTTGGACGTGACAATCAGCATTATCATTCTTTATAACATGACTAGGGAACTGGATCTGGCAGGCTGGCTGGATCCAGAAGGGCTACTTGGATAGGTGGGTGGGCCTGTGCCCCTGTCAATCACCTGGCATCATATAATCTCAGGTGACTGGAAGTTCAAGCTGGGGCCGCAAACGAAGATCCTGGCTTGAATTCAGATAGGGATAACAAGGAAGAGTCTGAGAACATAAACCTAATGAAGTTTATTAGGACATCAATATGATATATAAATAATGTAACAAACGTGCAAACCAATGGCATTTTAAAATTGACTTTTGTGGGGCTGTACAAAGATAATAATTTTATCAGTTGCTCTACTTATGTTTTGGCCTCTGGCCCTCCCCATTACTGGTATGTGGCCCCTGAGAAGATGCCCATAAAGGAATGCACCCCCTGAATACAATGGATTCCTCACCGCCAACTAGAGACTAGACCAGCTTTTCTC
This sequence comes from Zootoca vivipara, assembly GCF_965207765.1. Taxonomy (NCBI): domain Eukaryota; kingdom Metazoa; phylum Chordata; class Lepidosauria; order Squamata; family Lacertidae; genus Zootoca; species Zootoca vivipara. The sequence continues at coordinate 42,926,040 of NC_142586.1, read as the reverse complement.
AACCTTGGGTCCCCAGATGTTTTTGAACTACAACTCCCATCATCCTTGACCACTGGCCATGCTGGCTAGGAATGATGGGAGTTGTAGTCCAACAACATCTAGGGACCCAAAGTTGAGAAAGGATGGACTAAACTTTCCTGTGATTTGTCAGCTTACTGGTTGCTGGCATGGCAGAAAAATATGATCTATTCTTAGCATTCTCTTCTCCAACTCTTCTGCTGGCCAGCTGCCTCCTAATTTGACCAAGGTCCTTAAAGGCACTGGCAGTTCATGTTTTACATGAAGTGATCAAAAGCATGAATAATTAGATGATTTAAATAAATACAGAGAGGGGTAAATTCTGGTAAACAGAGGGGGAAATAAGTATATGTTTTGTTCAAAGATGGATAGACGAGCCTCACTCTCAGAAATGTATCCTCCTAGACAGTACAGCCTAGAATGGGAAGTAAGATGTGCTAACTCTCTGAGGTGTAATAGCTACTCATTGACTGCTCACCTTTTGAGACATAAACCATTTATTAATTTTAAATAGGACCTCAGAATTTATATCTCCGCCTGACAGTGTATGACCTTCGCTGTTATCCATCATATGAAGTGGCATGAAATGCACATTTCTAAAGGAAAAGCAATCATCAACACACTAACAGCTCCCTGGGATGTGATACTTCACAAATAATCATGTTCAGTCCTATTTCATGAGGGATCATTACACATTTATACAAATAGCGTGATGATGTGCACGGCTCAGAACAAAAAGCGTCCGGTGTTGTAGTACGCATGGCAATATGTGGATATGTGACAAGAAATGTTCAGAAGAAACGGAGAGACAAGATTGAGCCATATTTTTCTCTTTCAAATAATAGCAAAGGGTTGCCATATTTCTTTAGGGATACTGCTCTCGTGCCTTTAAACAGCAATCTAACATACCGTACAGGGCAGGATTCACCTGAAGATCCCTACCAGCAGAAGCCCTGCTCAAGGACCTCTTGCGCAAAGATGCTTTCCCACCTCTCCTACACACTGAAATTGTGTATATGTGTCAGGAGAACCTGCAGAATAGTGCCGGAGGATTGTTTTGTCTAGCGAGCCGAAATGCTTGTGCAGATGGGATGTTCGTAATAGCGCAACATTGAATTCCACCCACAGAAAGTTAGTGAGACATTAACAGCCTTCCCCATCACTTATTTCAAGGCTAGGGGAAGAATTAGTTGCTAAATGTCTGTGTGCCAGATTGGGCTCCTGTTGAAGACATATGAGCAAAGCTAGTAAAAATAATTTCTGAAGGAAACTGTTTGAACCGTTGACCTTCCAATCAGAAAGCACAAAAGGCTCAGTAGTTTAGACCACACCTCCACCCCCGTCCTATTATTACACACCACCACAGTCTCCAAAAAGTGTGTGACTCCAGAGGTTCCATCACTTACCCAGGTTTGGTTTTCTTAGAATGAAGGTCAATGGAGACTGTGGTGGTGTTGGGATATCCAATTTTATTTACATTCTCATTTCAGCTCCAGGGGGAAGAAAAATATGTTTTTGACAGGAATTAGTACATGCTGTCTTCAGAAAACTGAATTGTGATTCTAAAGTTTTCCTTTTTTGTAGTAATGTCACTGTTTCCCTCACCTGTCAGTCCTAGCACTGACTTCCCTCATTGGCTATACCAATAGAAGGCTGGAGTTGGGTTGTTTCCAATTGGACAGAATATTCCCTACACATTAGTTGTGTATCTCTTCTATAAAGACCAGAGCAGCCTTACTTAACCCTGTGCCCTCCAGATTCTGCTTCTGCCCTCATATTAAATCCAGACAAATAGTTTGCCATGAGCTTGAAGTTCTTCTGCATTTACTTTTTTAATAACCACCCTGTACCTACGGCTCATGGGACGCGGGTGGCGCTATGGTCTAAACTACTGAGCCTTGGGCTTGCTGATCAGAAGGTCGGCGGTTTGAATCCCCACGATGTGGTGAGCTCCTGGTGATCGGTCCTTGCTCCTGCCAACCTAGCAGTTCGAAAGCATGAAGTACAAGTAGATAATTACAGTAGGTACCGCTCCAGCGGGAAGGTAAACGGCATTTTCGTGTGTCTGGTTTGCCAGAAGCGGCTTAGTCATGATGGCCACATGACCTGGAAGCTCTCTGCGGACAAGCGCCAGCTCCCTCGGCCTATAGAGCGAGATGAGCGCCACAACCCCAGAGTCGTTCGCGACTGGACCTAACGGTCAGGGGTACCTTTATCTTTACCTATGACTCATATAGCAACAGACTTGACCTCGGGCTAGTAAGGAATGAGCTGGTAGTTGGTAGTGTCTTGCTTTTCTAAAGACCTCTAGAATGAGAGAAAGAAATCCAACTGGTGCTTTGAAAGTTCATGAACATTTCGTTTTACATAGGCTTCATTTATCCTACAAAATTGACTCAAGTTCCCCCTGCTGGCTTCACCATTGTCATTAAGTTGTCAAAGCTTTCCTGACATAATCTAAAAATGCCAGGACACAATTAAAGACATTTGATGTATCAGTGGGATGCAAGTGCCTGTGAAGAGCATGTTGATATTTTTCAGTTTTGCGCATTTAAAAAGTTCTTTAAATGACAAGCAAAGTAGCAGCAACAACAAAGTAGGAAATATGCCTGTGCAAAATGGACTTCTTTGAGCCACAAAGCACAATCCATTAAGTTCCACTAAAATACAGCATTTAGGTTGAAATTCTTACCTAGGATCAACTGCCACTGAACCCAATAGCAATTGCTTCTGAACAGAAACATATAGGGTTGCACTGATGAGTCCCATTTAAATATAGTACCACCAAGAAATCCATACTTACAAAAATAAAGGTTGATTGAGTGCATAATGCAATCTGACTCAGAGCATCTCTGTCATTTGATAATATAAAATCTGTATCAGAAACTACATGCCAACATGAAGTCTGAGTGAGTTCCACCTCAACCAATGGGGCTTCTGGATCAGTCAAATGGACCCATCAAAATTGAATCTAGTCTCCACTTGCTGGACCAGTGCTGAGCGTGATCTGATTAGCAGTTAGCTATGAACACATATGCACATTCAATAGCACATCCCACCCCTGCATGCACTTTCTTCTTAGATCAATCAAATGCAGTAAAAACAAAACCAATTACAGTAGCATCTTCCCTCGCAAATATAGAAAACTGTTTTGGCTTTGCTGTTATTTTGGCAAGTATGTGGAAAAATTAAAGGGGGGAGGAACCTTGAAAGGGCACATCCAGAGGGCATATGAACAGCACATGGTCTGCACCAAGTTGCAGAAATCTGAACACACATCCTGGTTCAGATATTGTTTCTGCCCGAGGCAAACGATAATCGACTCAGCCACTAATCTATGATAGATGTAATAATACTGACCTTACAGGGCAATTGTGCAGGATTACTGAGATAATGCATGAGAAGCCTTTTGGAAACTCAGAAGCCACTATACAAATGTTATGTATTAGTGTTTTTTTTTTTACTCCTGCTATTAGGCACAGAATGAAGTCTCATGTCACACTCTAGTAATTCTCTCTGCTACTTACATGACAATATCTACCAACTAGAATAGTCGGACCAATTTGGCAAATGTTAGAGCTTTTATGACTGAAATAGATAACTTGTTGGATTTTAAAGCTGTATGGCATTTGGCAACTGATAAGCATAGCGATGTGCATTCAGTATCATCCATCACTGCGGATCAGATTAACAGAAATCATATTAATAGAAGTGTGCATATATAATTTCTCCAGAAAATGCAAGTTAGCAGAATTGCTTTAAATTCTTCCCAGCTTTGTTTCAGATTTAGAATAAACAAAATAGGTATGAGATAGGTGTCAGGAAAATTCATGCCCCAATGGGGAGAGAACAATATCTGTATATTTCTCAAAATGTTTAAGAAAATGATATGTCTTTTCCTTTTTCCTAGACTTAATACACCTTTTGTTACATTTTGCCACTTCTTCTATTATTATTTTTACTGTTGTTGTTGTTTAGTCGTTTAGTCGTGTCCGACTCCTCGTGACCCTATGGACCATAGCACGCCGGGCACTCCTGTCTTCCACTGCCTCCCGCAGTTTGGTCAAACTCATGTTCGTAGCTTCGAGAACACTGTCCAACCATCTCATCCTCTGTCGTCCCCTTCTCCTAGTGAAGGAAATTATTCTGAAGGAAATCTGCCCCAAGTGCTCACTGGAAGGACAGATCCTGAAGCTGACACTATAATACTTTGGCCACCTTATGAGAAGAGAAGACTCCCTGGAAAAGACACTGATGTTGGGAAAGAGCACTAGGAGAAGGGGACGACAGAGGACGAGATGGCTGGATAGTGTTCTCGAAGCTACAAACATGAGTTTGACCAAACTGCGGGAGGCAGTGGAAGACAGGAGTGCCTGGCGTGCTCTGGTCCATGGGGTCACGGTCAAATCCCCGCAACAGGGTGAGCTCCCGTTGCTCTGTCCTAGCTCCTGCCAACCTAGCAGTTCAAAAGCACACCAGTGCAAGTAGATAAATAGGTACCGCTGCGGCAGGAAGGTAAATAGCGTTTCTGTGCAGTCTGGTTTCCATCACATTCTCCCGTTGCGCCAGAAGCGGTTTAGTCATGCCGACCACATGACCCGGAAAGCTTTCTGTGGACAAATGCCGGCTCCCTCGGCCTGGAAGCAAGATGAGCACCGCAACCCATAGTCACCTTCGACTGGACTTAACTGTGCAGGGGTCCTTTACCTTTACCTTAATAGGTCTGTGAGAACAGGACTCCACCTGTCCATCCCACCATTAGATGGCCAAAGCAGGCTGGAGGAAAGAAAAGACTCATTTAGCAAATCAGTTAACACAAGCATAAAACTATTATGAAACCTATATTTCTTTTGCCTCTATGATTGAAACACTCCTGCTCCTGTTCCTACTTCTCTATTGGATTAGCATGACTGTAGCTGTGATAGCACCTAATAATGATGAATGTTTAAAATATAAGTCAGAAAAGGGAGTTCTAGCATGTGACAGTTGATCTGACATTGTAGTTGTGTGTCCTTTTGTCTGGAGAAGATGTGCTGTTGTGATAAGGAGTTAGCCTCTCTCCAGGGCACAAGTCATTTTAATCAAGGTAGAAGAATTTTTTAATAGACATTCTTTTCAGTCTTTTAAGCATATGTTTAGAAAGCAAGTACTGTATGTGTATGTGTATCCCTCTTGGATGAAAGAGAAGAAGTGCTCATTGAAGAGATTTTAACAAACCATCCTTTTTGACATTTTTATAGCCCTTGAGAAACTTTCTTGTCCCCCTCGTGATGTATCTTTATATCTCTCCCGTAAAAACATAGGAAGCCAATGCCCTGGGATACTTTTTATGCTTCCAACAGTTCTGGCTTTTCATCTACTTTCTCTGGTGGTTTTATGCATAAATAAACAAGCATCAAGGAAAAAGGTAATGAAAGAATAGAATGTCGGAAATGCAATACAAACCAAATGACTGGTTTCCACCCCTCGGCTAGATAGAGCTACATTTTAGTTGTTCATGTACAGAATAGTTTTTTTAAAAATTGCATCGGAGTTTAAACATAAAAGAAGCACTGTGCTGAGACATATTTCAAGCCCCTAAAGGCTATATTACCTATCAGCCACAGCCCTATCTCTGGCAGCCCTCCTATAGCTGAACAGAAACGCACATAAGGACAAGGCAAGAAGCTTACATCCGTCATCTTATTTAGTCTCACAGGCTAGTAAGGGTAGTCAAAGTGGTGCTTTCCAGATGTTCAGTACAACTCCCATTATCCTTGGCCATGCTGGCTGAGGATGATGAGTTATACTCCAAAACATATGGATGATACCATGTGGGCTACCCTTTCTTTATAGTATACTGTACATCAGTGATGGGCAACCTTTTGAGCTTGGTATGTCAAAATTCGCCAAAAAACCGAGCATAACTCGGGTGGTGTGTCACTTCGAGAAAACCCCCCCACAATTTTGTGATATTTATAGTTTAAATAGCAAAAAGGTATAATTGTAATATATAACTGTATTTAATAAACCAAAAACTAATTATTTAACCAAACCAAAGCAAAAAACCCTTATTTATCACAAAGTGCCCAGAGCTGTGGAGCTTTTTGGGGGGAGCTGCTGACCAAAGTTTTGGAGGTTTTTTGGGGGGGGGTGCAAAAGGTGATTTGCTTTTGGGGGGGATGCCCCAAAGCTGCTGCGCTTTTTTTGGGGGGGGGAGAGAACAGAAATAAATGACAAATAATACCTTCGCTGGAACTAACACACAGCACCAACATAGTCTGCCAAAGCGCCCAAAAAAGAGGCACAGAAAACGAACGCTGTTACACCCAATCATAGTCTGCCAAAGCGCCAGAAAAACAACACAGAAAGGGTTAAAAAACCAATCTCTGGCTACCAGCAGCAGCAGCAGCAACAACAACAACAACGGACCCGGGTTTTAACAGCAGAGACAAGCTGTAGGTGAGGGGGAGCGGGAGAACAAATGGGGGGAAAACAACAACAACAGCGCGAATGGGCCGGTGGGGCGTGTGCCAGCAGTGAGGGCTCTGCGTGTCATGTCTGACACACGTGTCATAGGTTCACCATCACTGCTGTACATGGTTGGCTACTTACATAGAAACATAACAATTTGCCTTATGCCTTATGCCCCATAAGTCCATCTAGTTCAATATTGCCCAGACTAACTGGTAGTTTCAGACAATGGGTCTTTCCCAGCCATACTTGGAGATGCTGGAGGTTGAACAAAGCACTTTCTACACGAAAGACAGATGCTTAACTATTGAGTCATGGCCTTTCCCCCTTATTACACGCAAACCACCAATTTTATCAATATTGACACCTGTGACTTAGACTACCTTTTAAATAAATAAATAAATAAATAAATAAAAGCAAACCAATATTTGGGTGGGCTTATGGAGCACATACTAGGCTGCTTCTGGATTTCTGAACGGGACAGTTTTATACTTTAAGATCAGGACTATGCAACTGTCTCGTGTTCCAGCACTTTATTGAGTTTGAATGATTTTTTTAAAAAATAAATAAATAAGTGCTGATTTAGTATGAGACCTACGTTGTATTTAAAACTTAATTTGTATTGCAAGCAAGCACAATTTTGCACAATATGCATTTTGTTGCTAAAATCAATGAAGATTTAATGCCATCCCCATTATTATAACCTGCCCCCCCTAAACACGCACACACTTCTGTCTTAGCTCTCTGCCTGTTTAGCATTGCTTTTGCTCACACTGCAAGATGTCAACATTATATATTAATTTCACAAATGTAAATTTGGGCAATGAATAAAGACCATATCATGTGCTCAGTAGCACCAGCACCACTTCTCACTGTAAGTCAGCCATTACTATTCATATGTAATAGTATATTCAATATGTACAATAGCATATTGTATATTCAGAAAAGCTGTTCCTGAAGTACATCTTATGATGTGGCACTCCATACAGGTATATGGAAGAGATCCAGAGATCAGAACCCAACCTCGGGAATTTATGGTCACTTCCTCTAATAATCTCAGAAGTGTTAGATCCTAGTAAATTTGTATTTTCATTCCCACAAAACAGAATGACTGCTCCCCACATCAATGCGACTCCTGGTAGTTCGGGCTGGCCTCATCCTCCCCAGGCTGGATACCTGGAGGTTTCTGCCTACCTCAGCCAATCGTCCAATCCCGCCTGGGGAGGTGTTGCCAGGGGATTGGCCAGGTAAGGGGGGGACCGTCCTGCCCACACAACAAAAGGTGAATCTTACCTGCGAAGTGGCAGTCGGCTCCAGAGCTTCTTCCACCCTCCCCTCCCTCAGTTATGTCCTCTTTTGCAGGCTAAACTCTTCTTCGCAGGTACGGCGGTGCTGCTACATCAAGGTCGCTGTTGAAGGGCCGGAGAGGAATTTTCCTGCATTGGCAGGTTTTGCCTTTCCCATAGCAAACATCACAACTTTGGCGGTTTCAGGCCTTGGGTGGAATCCTTTAATCTATCTTCCTAAAAGGGTGGGGGGCGTGAAGCAGTGACCCACGCCTCCCTTGCGGTGGTGATACCAGGGTTCCCCATTAAAGGGGTCCTGAGGGGAGCCATTGGCCATACGCTGTGAGTTTTTCATTGCTCTCCCCTCCAATGGCGGCAAAACAGGGGGGCGGGCTCTCTACTTGAACATATGTTTTCCAGAGCCAGCCCAATCCTCACACATTCTGGATAACCCTGAAGTCTCCCAGATCCCCGGCTGGGGACTGGGAAAGATAAATGACCAATGCCTGAGCCAAGGTCTCCCTACATCTGAATCTCAATAAAGTTGTGGCCAATTCTAATCCCAAAACAAGTTGTCTTGAGTCATTATTCCACTCAGGGGTCGCCTGGGGCCAGGGGGACTCCGCCTGTCCACGCAAATAACTTCCACAAGTGAGTTTTTGACCCTGATCCTCCATTTTCAAGGAGGCCTTTTGAGGCTGCAGCCCTCTGTAGTGGCAAACTGGACTAAATAAATCAAATAAAGATTCAGCACCATAGCCATTAAGTCAGCCCACTGAGTTGTGCACTGTCCTGAAAGTTGCTGAGCAGCAGAAGGTAAAGTAATCGCTCAGTAATGTCAAGATGAATAAAATAAAAGGCTATCTCATGTTGCAATTGATTTCAATCTGCTGAAATATGCACTATGCATTTTGATTAGCCTGGCAATGCAAGATTCTGTGCTGTGTGCAAGGGGAGCTCCTTTATTTTGTTATTGTTCTTCTTCTTCTAGAAGACCATCATTCATCACACCATTTTCTAATCTACATTTTATTTCTTTTGATGGGATCAATGGACACAATAAAGGGTGTCACCTTGCATTCCTGCATGTTGATTGGACTTGGCATTGGTGAGCCACATATATATAGCCCAGCATCATCGTAGGTTAAGAAAATGTTTGCTAATGCCATCTATTACATTATTCATTGACCTCCCCCCTTCCTTGACCACTCTACCTTAGAATAGATGAGTGCATATTTCAAGATGTCATCCCAACCCATTCTGTTTGTTTTACAGGACTGTGTGAGACATAAAAATGAAAGATGGTGCCCAATGAAGACATAAACAACTGCACAGTTAATGCCCAAGATGGAAAGCCAATGGTTCCTGATGCATGATTTCATTGGTGTGAAATAACTTTGAAGGGAAAATAAATAATAATTATTAGTCATTTATGGGGCCAGACGGATAATTTAGTTTTGTCTGCAAGCAGAATACACATTAGCTGGTTGTGTGCGAAGTCTGATGTTATTTTTTACAAATTCTTCAGAGTTGCTTGATGTTTGAAGCACATCATCAGGACTGAACAATGTGAGAAACATATGGATATAACTTTTGGGTGTCAGAGTTTGTAGTTGCAAGGCACCTATAATTTCTGGATTTAGTAATTGTTAGAATTTAATTGAGGTTTGAGAAGTTGATCTGTAAACACTAAACTTCCAGATCTAGCAGGGATTCAAGCTGGAAATAGCAGAGGCCAGATTCCTCATGAGGCAACCACTTAACAAAAGGTGAGCCAGAATGTCCTGATGGGAGGTGGAGCCCCTCCTCCATCTGTGTGTTAGTAGGAACAGACAAAAATGGTTTAGGAGTTCAGTTTGGATGATGTTGGTGAGAGGGAAATGGTTTTCACTGGGTTAGCAGTGACAATGTGGAAGGAGTTGGGCAAAGAGTATAGTGGTACCTCTACTTACGAATAACTCTACTTATGAATGTTTCTACTTATGAACAGAGCTCCGTCCGCCATCTTGGATGTGGTTTAGATAGGATTTTTCTACTTACGGATTTTTAGATAGGGTTGCTTCAACTTACAGATTTTTTCTCCCAATGCATTCCTATGGGATTCGAATTACAATTTTTTTTGACTTACAAATGTGCGTTTGGAACACATTAAATTCGTAAGTAGAGGTACCACTGTACAGTGTCGGCTGAGTGTGACAGGTTTTAACAAAGAGTCAGAGATGATTTCTTTGTTCTTAGACCCAAGCTTCTGGGAGAATCAAGGGGTCCTCTTGGAGTGTAATGTGTGAAACCTTTCCATCTCATGTTGTATATAGGTGTAAATAAACTCCACTGTGTCTCATTGTCCGAAAGGAAACACAGACCATGGGTAAAGCATGCCTGCAGCCCCTGGAATCTCACACCACTCATTGGAAGCGGGAGATGAGAGAAGAGGCTACTTATCATGGCGGCAGCCACACCACCCTGCAACTCAGCTTATAGCTGGGGATATCCCATGCTGGGCCATGAGCTGCAGTCAAAAGCATTTGAAGGGAAAGTTGTACTAAATGATTCAGAATAGTGAAAACTCAGAAGGGCCATGAAGAGCTCTAAACTCTCTCTTGTTAAATGGTGTGACTGGGAAGGCAAATTGCAAACGTATTTGGTGTAGGTATGGGTATGAATTAGTGCTTTGAGCTGGTAAGTGGAAAGATGTGGTGTGACAGTAGCCACTCCAGTGACTACAGTTGCACCTTTTCCCATTTCTCATTTTTGGGCTACTGTCACACACAAAAGAGAGCACAGCTTATAAGATAAGCAATTGTCCCATGAGCTGGTGCTTTGAAAACTTACACAATTTTACGGAGGACCTTCTGCTTTGAGGTCAGAGACTCCCTGCCCATGGGCTAAGGTGACTGCCAGGATAAACAAGGCCTTGTGTGATCTTTATTTAAACAATAACGACAAGCCAAAGGAGAGAGAGAGAGAGAACTGAAGTAAGAAAATGAAAAATAAACACAGCTAAAGCTTAACAGGAAATAGTACCACACAGGGAGAGCTGTGTAATGTGCTTTTTATCCATATAAAATAAATAAGTTCAGAGACAAATCGCAAGGGGCTTTCATTTTATTTGCAAAATATTCCCCTGGAAATGTGTTGAGCACATGAACCTACTACTATCATGAGTGATGCCTGCAAAGTACATTTGCTTTTCTTAAAATAGATAAGGAAGGCAAAGTTTTACAGAAAGTGCTTTTAAAAAATACATGTCTGTGTATGTGTGTGTGTGTGTGTGTGTGTATCTGTAGGCTAAAATGACTTATAAATCTAGAGGGAGTAAGCATCAACAGTGATGGAGAGCTGTAGGGAAATCACACTTCTTCATAATGGAGATTATTTAGTAAGTTATTGAAGGCAACTGGTCAGAGGTGCTCAAAGCAAGAGCGAAGAGTTGGCTTCTTTTGCAATCTCCTGTTGTTTCTGTGCAATTTTGAACACTCACTTTGATGAAACGACATTGTTCCCATCCTACATTTGGCATGGAGTAAAATGCTAAGATTAATCACTGCAGGCTGCTTTTTGACTTTGGTGAAGATGAAGCTACTTTCATTGTGGCTTTAATAGATGTAATTGTCTTGTCTTTGAATAGAACAGCAAGTTCAAGTTTGATTATTTGACAGACATAGCTTTTGCTGCATATAGATGTATTATTAATATCCTATTAACTCTCACTGGATACAACAAATATCTAGGCCTCATTGTCCTCAGCAATGCGCAGCACACAAAGAGACTGTTTTTCGTCATGAGGAGAATACAAATCAAGAGCTCCGTCAAAAGGTAGATATATACAAGGTGGCTTACCTGTAGAGATAGGGAGAGTTTTGTTTTGTTTGCATTTAATGAAAAACCTCTTTCTGAAATGATACAACGTGAAATGAAACACAGGCGTCCTTTGAAATTTACATTTTCCTAAATTTTGCAATGCTGCTCTCCAAACAATGTGTACAAAATGCATATATTAAGGGAAAGTACACAAACGTGCGTATATTATGAAAATAAAATACAAAATGCATTATATCAGGGGAAATTGCTTGCAAAAAATGTGCACATGAATCAAAATTACATGCAAAATGTATTTTTCATGATAAATTTGCATTAAAATGGTTACGGATTTTCATGAAGGTTCTTTTTTAAAAGAAAAAAGAAAAGAAAAGTGGTGTAAAAATACAGAGAACTGAATTTAAGATTAGAAAAATGAGAAGCTGAAAGAAACCAAAGGGGTAACTTCTGTTGTCAGTGCAACTTTACAGCAACTCTGCTTCATTAGCAGCTGTCTTGTTTTTGGTGCTTTTGTTGTTGTTTTGTTGAACTTTGATTTTTTTAATTAACCTGTTGTAATCTGCCGACTCTATGTTTTTGTGAGACAACAAGGAATAATTTATCTAAAGAATGTGCACCCTTTCATTCCCAGAACTGTTTCATGTTAATGTTTTCACACAAGTATCCTCAGCATCACACTGAAATGAATTTCTTGCAGCTCTTGGGAAGATTCTGCTTTCGACTGTTGAGACCTAACAGGACTTTCAAAACCAACAACCCCATGTCTTTCCAACAGCCACAGAAACATATAATAGAACTTCTAAACCCCAGAGCTAGATCAAGCCATTGTGAACTTAGCCTGTCAGTGTAAATCAGCATTAGAACATTGCAACCGCTTTGCAAGAAAAACATGTCCAATGCAACACAGAGCTTGGCTCCCTTTGGGGAAGGGGAAGGTTTGGAGCTCACTCTTGACTTCAGTCACACAATACATTCATAATCCTGAAAAATGTACTTGTGCCCGGGAGGAATATATATATATATATATATATATATATATATATATATATATATATATATATATATATACTGTAAGAGGAAAACGCATGGATCATCAGAAGTATGACCTATTGGAAACTCAGGGCTCACCGACACTTCCATTTGTCCCATGCATAGAAAGCATGGGTCTGAACTGTTTCCTGCTTGTTTCCTGTGGTATTCTGCTTTCTAGGCATAGTCCAAGCAATTTTGCATTTTCCCTACCACTTTCCCATGGAAAATCCACTCTAAATTGGACTAATTGGACTAAATTGCACTAAATTGGAGCAAACATCAATCCAGAGAAAACCAGGTTGATGTTTGCTCTGATTCAGTGGCAAAGATTGTTTTTTTTCCCCCTGAGGAGAAAAATGGTGAAGCAATGGCAAGTCTGGATGAACGTTAATACTGTGAGTTCAAAACGATAAATGGCTTTCATAGAATAACTAACAAAAATAATCAAATTACCCATTTGAGTGCAATTCATCAGTCTATCTCAGTATGCTTGGTTCATGTTTTAAGCAGACCAAACAATGATGAATAATGCACAGGGGAAGTTAATCTGTAGCCTGAGTATTTTAATAAATAAAAGGTAACAAATCCATTCAGGTCCATGGCTTCTTGCCAACACTTGCTTTGAAAGAGAGCTGCTGTCAGTACACACAAACAGTGCTGTGAGCTTTCTGCTGCTTCCTTTTATTTGTGGTTTGTATATATTCTTGGACACAGAATGCTGTTGGCTTTCATGCCATGAACACCACAAAATAAGAAAAGTCCTTCACGAGACTAGAAAAGTCATCTCAGATGGGAGTGGGCAGGGAATCATGGATAAGAATAAGAATAATTCACAGATTTACTTCACAGTCATGGGGCAGTGGCTGTTTTCACTTCCTGTGTCTTCCTAGTGCAGTGTCCATTTTGATAACAACCTCATTTGGCAGTATTTAGGTTATTTATTCATCTTTAACATTCAGTTGTATTGGTTTGCTTTTCATTGTTTAATCACTTTGGGGCCCTTTTTCTTCTAAAACCAAATGTCTCACATTTGATAATTTTATTCCAAGGCTGCCGGGTAGCTTCACAATGGCTTATTTATTTATTTAGATTTATTACATTTGCATACTGCTCTTCATCCGAAGATCACAGGGCAGTACACAAAATGAAGACACAAAATGCATAATAAACAATAAACAAAACAAACCAACAGGCCCGCCTCCCACAAGAGAACCTCACCTCTTATTCCCAGTAGTGCTAAACTTGTAAAAGGCTTGAACCCTCCAAACCATGCTTTACAGGGTAGGCATCTGAGTGGTTCGTTGAGTCACTCCTTGCCAGATATCCCATTGCTGGTATCAGCTGGAAAAAGTCAAGGATGGAAGCTGGTAATGTGATTTCCCCATAGTGGCCCTGAAGGAGGAACCACCTGCATAGCTTTAGGGGTGAAAAATGCCATTGGTACATGTGATGAGCATTATCTGCATTAAGCTCTAATGTGAAAACAAGGCAGTAAGAAATCAATGCTTAAAAACATGAAGTCAAAGTTGTTAGTGAAAAGCATTTCATTTTCTGTCACAGTATTGTAATCAATTGAGAGGAAGGAAAACACAACAAGAAAGCACTTGACACTGTCATCTTAAGGACTTCCAATGTCATCAGAGACCTCTTACTTTGACATGACTAATCCAATGCTTTACTTTAGAGGGGGAAATGAATTGAGAGGCAGTATGCTGTCAACTTGCAAGGATTAGAGATATATTAATAACAACTAATTATAGCTTTAGGCTGCAATCCTAAAAATATTTACTTGAGAGTTAGCCTCATTGAACACAGTGAGATTTGTTTCAAAGTAAATATCTATAGGACATTACTCTCGATGAAGCATTCTTTGAAATATTTCTTACTAAAAGAAATATGCAGCTTTTGCTGGTAAGTCCTTGTGGGCGATATAGTTTCATACTGATTTCCTGCATGCTGACAGCAAAAAAGTTCAGATTAGTTTTGCACAGGCAAACTATTATTTTATTTCTTTCCTAGTTGTGCATGTTGCTAATAATAATGGTGCAAATGATCTCTTAGATAGGATTCGTTTTCTCCTTGATGGATAAAAGTTGCCGTTTTTAAGGATTAAAATGTTATTTCCAATACCTGTTAAAAATCAAGGGTTCTTTCTAAAAGAAAAATAAAAGGCCATGGCACAGAAATACATGTCTGTGAGCATATAAAATAATTACAAGGCAGAATCATAATTTTACCACCTCCCCAGAGGAGCTAACTGTTAAATGGTCATTGCCTTATTCTGCTGGCTTTGGCTTCTTGCAAGGCTGGGGAGAAGAGCACTACGGATGACTCTATCTCTGAATCAGAGGAGAGATGTGTCTTCTAGTAACAACGATCATGAAGACCATTATGGCATTGCATGGTTGCCGAGTCATGCTTCATGAAAGGTACCAGAAATGGGCATTGTGAATTGTCTTCAGGAATTGAGTGACATTGTCTGCTTGCTTTTAATGAATTAACAAGGACTGGTGGGAAACTCTTGGTTCCAGCTAGCAACTTAAGTGTAGAAATTGAATGATGTGGAGAAATGTTCAAGAAGCAGATCACATACAACACATTGCAGTTCTTCATCGTGTAGTTCTTCACTTGGAAAGTTGATGCCTGGTGGGTTTGAAGTGGTTCTGATTATTTGTGCTTACAAGGACATATTTCTAACTTTAGTCAATGAGTTTTCAAACATTTTCATACATCTTAATGAATTTAGGCATGGGTTCTTAAAGAAGAAGAAGAAGAAGTTGGCAGCCCTGTTTACATGTTTCTTAAGATAAAATTCAGAGATCATTCGGAGAGGAGAAAATGTTACTGCACTCTTTATGAGAGTGCAGCCACTTAGCATTCATGAACTGAATTTGGGATTTATGTGCTTCAATCAACACCTAAAGGAGTTTCATTAGAGCTGATGAGGGCTAAATTCACCCCAACCTATTTAGCTGCCTTTCTGGATTCCTTTTCTATTGGTATTTCTTTCACAGAGGTAGAAAGTGGCATAGGGTTGATTCTATCTTGCAGCAGGCAACTGAACTGGTATCTAGTTCCTTCCAAGTCAGCAGGCACTGCTCTGTGTGATACTAAAAATGACTTTCTCTCAATTTCCCCATTACACGTGAAAGCTGTTAATTCAGAATTAATTTTGGAAAATGATTTGAATGTATGCTAAAGCCAACATACACTGGCTAATTCACAAGTGGATTTAAGCAATAGACATTACAGAGAACACCCAATAATTCTATGACTTGTCCTCACAATTTTAACAGTTTGAAAGTACTGAAGGTTTTGCCAGTGCATAAAGAAGTTGCCACAGAAGCAGGACTCTGAGTCAAATCATGAAAGGGTGTTTCTAGGACCCAGATGAAATTGTCCAGTTCCCTTCTTATTGCCAAGAGTTGCAAGTTTGTTGGTGCAAGGTTGTTACATTTATAGTACAGAAACATAGTTTTTTTTTAATATATGGGGTTACTTTCGCTATTATGTTGCTGCTTTATTATTCATGTTACGATGAAATAGTTTTTGTGATGGTTGATTCTGAGGTGCAACTCTGTTCTTTTCTTTGTTGCAAGCCATTTGGGGCATGATTTTGGTGTGGAAAGGCAATAGACTAACAAAAGGATGACGAACCTGTGCCCAACTGGAATTATTAAAGGGAGGGTCCAATGCCTCAGCCCCACAGCCTGGGGCTTCACTGTGCCTGAGCCTGCAACTTGCATCTCTCCAGATGTTGTTGCACTGCATCTGCCATCGTCTGTGGCCATGCCGGCTGGAGTCCAACAGCCTCCTTGCTTTAAGGAGTGTTTGTGCCTCCTGCCAAAGAAAGCCCAGAAGTCTAGGTCACAGAATACATAGAGATACGCGAGACAAGCAAAGCATATTATAAATTATAAGAGACAAAGACTCAGGGAATGAGCAGAATGGCAGATCTGAAAAAGAACAATGTTACCCACATGGATGAGTTGTCTGCAGATGACAATGAAGACAAGATAAAAAACATAAATCTGACAGCAGCTTAGCCCTGAGGGAAGAGTTGAAAGTAATGGAAGACATTTTGTCTTTATCAGGCCACAAACACAATCAAATTCTCCAGTGAGTACTGTGTGCACATTGCAGAGTGAAGAGAGAAAAGTGTGAATAATGGCTCTGAAAAATCCTCAACAGCTAATGTTGGAACCATATGCTATACAACAGGTTTAATACTAAATAACTGCCTTCCTATATACCTTAAGGAACTTTTCCAGTACAGTATAAAGGAGGAGGTGAACATTTTCAGAAGATTCAGAATAAACTAGCAGTACAAGGGAAAGAAATGCAAGGCCGAAGTTTATCTTGAATCACACGCCTCTGAACTGAGAACCCCTCGTCCACCTTAGTAGACAATAGAAGGGTCCTATGAACCAAATATGCATCAATTTTCTGTCACTGGAACTTGACAGAAAATGAATGGGTCACGTACTGGTGATAACTGATCACATACCCTGAAAAAAATAAAATAAAAAGCCTTCTACTTTGCCTCAGATATTGTGGAATCACTATTTTGTGCATTGTGGTAGATCGAGCATTATTTATTCCATTCAAGGACATGACTTTGAAAGTACCCTCTGAATTGATTTTACGTATGTGTTTTTTTTAAAGCTGTTTTTATATTTATAGTTGTTTTTAATTGTTTTCATATGCAAACTGTGTCAATATACACAAATGTTCAGTATATATCACGGCATTATAAATTGTTTTGAGGTGCCTCATGGGAAGTGATTCATCAATGAAATAAACAACAACAAATGTCGTGTTTGAGCCCTTTTTCCTGCTATTTGACATGGAACAAATCTGGAAGAGTAGACCATTAAAAAGTGTTGCTATTACAGAACACACACACACACACACCACTGCATTTAATTCCTATTGGCTGTTGCTCACATGGTTCTCTCTTGGAAAGATCACATTTTCTCTTGGAAAGTTTTCTTCAGTTTTTAAGTCAGGCAATCCCTGTGCAGTGAGGCGCTGCCGTGCTGTGCTATACATCAGCTTGCCAGCAATTCATTTTCATATATCTTTGGATTGTTTTACGTAAACATTTATCAAGTTAAAATAGGCACCCAAGAGTTTGACCACCAGCTTTATAAGAGGTAATTGTGATGCACTGTCATTTTTCAATGCAAGCACACATTTGATGGACACTTGGGGAAAGATGCCTAAAGGCGTATGTGAGAATGTATAATGCATAGCCATGCTCTGCTGTACTCATCACCTAGCAGAAGGTCACCAGGTATCACATCACTGAAATTCTGATTGAGGATTCAGTTCAGGATTACTACTGTGGGGGGGGGGGGACGACGACGGATCCCCTCTTTCCATTTGCATTGCTACATTATGCACAGTACAGGTTTCACCTTGTATCTTCAAGTACATGTTTACCCATTCTTGAGTATAACATCTAGTAACAGAGAGCCTGATGAAAATCCCATTGAAGGCACCTCATAAATCAGGCCTCCTTTTGAATATACATACATGGGGTTTATGACTTCATGCTATGATAATTTTACAGTACTTTATGTGTATCCAAAGATTTCATAACAAAAGCAATGTTTGCTATTTTAAAACTTTTTTCTTAAACGTTGGACTTTCTGAACAAAACATGTCATTGACTTGATGACACCCCCAGAACTCATGACACCCCCAGAACTCATTTTGGGGAGTGGGGAAGGAGAGGGGGAAGCCTCATTGTGTTAGTAGAAGTTCCTGTGCAGGTTTCTGCTAGCAGGACTAGTTAATTGAATTCCACCCATTAAATGTAAGTTGAGAGGTTACTTTATTCTACCTAATAAGAATAGAAGATCTCTTGTGCATGGATGACATCATACTGACTTTGATCTACCCTAAAAGATCAATCCATGAAAAAAAAATCTGGAAACATACAGTCAACCTTCTGGATAAAAAACATGAATGGTTCAGTATCAACAGTCTGCCAGGCCAACTGGGAAAAATCTCAAACTATACAATGAAATGATATTCCAATAACATATTTAGGAGTTTGGCTACATCTTGATCTGCAAAACCTAAAAGAGCATGACTTTTAAAAAATGGCACCACAAACTGAGAAAGTTGTGGAACAATGGGGAAGACACTCGTTATCCTTTGGAAAGAAAGCTGCATCATATATAATTATTTTTCCTGAAATCTTATTTTCACTGCAAACTTTATTTCTAGAAGTAGAAAATAACAAATTAGCAACGGAAAACCATGAAATTTATTTGGTCAAGTAAGCATCAACTGTGAATGAAAACCTTTATCAAAAAACTAATAAAGGTGGATTTGGCATCCCTGAAATTATAAGGTGTTATCAAGCAGTAAAAATAGCAATGATGGGTAGCTGGTTTGAAGATATTCAAGTAAATAGAGCAGAACAAGTAATAAATAAGAAATAAATATGGCAAATATTGTGGCTCAAACCAAGGATGCACACTCTTGAGTCCAACAATCTCTCATCAACAAAAGTAGTTATCAAAGTGTAGTGCTAACTTCAACCAAAATTGGCTCCTGAAATCTCCTCTCCTATCTCTTTTCAAATGAATTCTCAGGAAGAACAATACAGTACATTATAGACTTTTCACCTGTGTCTGAAATAAAAAAAGTTGCACTTCTCCTGCTAGTTCAACGATGAAAATGGATCTTACAGTACTTTCAATTGATTTTTTAATAATAATTTTTATTGATTTTAATATAAACAAAACAAGGCAAAACATAATATATATACTCCGTCCTTCTACCCTCCCTCCCCCCACAAGTCCACTTCTGCCACCAGTAGGACCCGTAGGCGTTGAGAGTCAAAGGCGGTCCATTTTAAGGCTGGGTTTGTCCTCCCCCCCCTCCTCCTACAGTGCTTTCAATTGAGACATGCTGCAAAACAACCACAAACTAAATATGGTCTTTGTTGAACACTTACACCTTTTGAAATTTTGTTTACTAATCTGAATCAAAAGACAGCAACCAGTAACATCTATTTCCTAATGTCTGAAATAAAATTAAATCTATTACACCCACCTTTTAAGAAATAAAACTGGTGTGTGTGTGTGTGTGTGTGCACTAATTGATAATTGATAAATAAAATACAATGAATGGGCTTGGCTCATTAAAACAGTTATATCATTCATGATAAAGAAAGTCTCTTCAATATATCAGTGGCATCTTACTCCATACAAACTGGTTAAAATCTATAAAATAAATCTGAATTGATGGAGATGCAGGAACAATAAAGAAGAATTGTACACATGTGTTGGTCCTGTAGCAAAATAAACCATTTCTGAAATATAATATTGGAATCAATATTGTGGAGTATAACTAAACAAGAAACTCTGAAATTCTCTTGTTTGGCATAATACAAACAGAAGACAGGAACATGGACTACCAGTTAGTCAGAAATGTGAGTAGTACAAAATTGCACAGTACTGGAAAAATGAAGACCCTCCACCAGTAAACAACTGGACACCTTCTGTCCCAGCTTCAACAAAACACATCTCTCCCGTTTTGGTTTCTACAGTGACAGCAAGCAATATAACTGTCCAACAGTGAGTTTATCTATTCCTCGTCTCTCCCCACCCCCCAGCCATCTAAGGTAGTGGCCATTGAACTATTTTGTAGCATTGAATTTTGTGAGTAAATAATGAATGTTATGATTTTCTTTTGTCTGTCCTATACTGACATTTAGTTTCCTTAAGTGACTCCCCCCATGTTTTAATTATTGAGGAAGCAGATTTTTCCTGTGTATTTGCTCAACAACATTCACAATTTCTCTCTGCTATTCTCCTTAGTTGCTCCCCAACAAAACTAAATGCACTAATATTTTCCATAAAATTTTGTTGTCTTGTGCATTCCTATCCAGACATCTTCCTCCTGCATACAGGAGATACACTCATGTATCCAATTTTCACCATATGATGTGAAGTGTAAAACCACAACTATGTACTTTGTGACACATAAATGAAAAGCAATAGTAGTGATGCAATTCCGGAATGAAACTATGAAGTTAGCTGAAATATTAAAATTACTCATTGATTTTTATGGAAGACAGGGATGCACTCAGATTCTAACCACCACCAGATCCTTTAGATTGTCTCTGCTCCTTCCCTGGGTCAACAGTCAGGCTATCATCCAAAAATATTAATCAAGATAATAACTGAGCTTGAAACTGCCCTTTGTTATGATAGCAATATTTTTGCTTTTAAACAGTTACCTCAGGAAAACAAAATATGGTGCTAATGGCTTCCACTTGTAGGCACATAACATCATTTCTTTGAATGCAGACCTGTTGCTAGGCCATGAATTGCGCTTAATTACGCAGGCATGAGGCACTCATTCACCCAGCTGTAGTCTCATTTAGAAAAAAACCAAAAACATGGCTGGCACTAGTCTATCCAAGAAAGAATGCATCGCACCAGCAGGATGCCTGAAGTAAAAAAAAAAAACCCTTTGGCCTTGAGGAACTGCTATACAGGTTAGAGTTTTATGAACAGATTTCAGGGGAGTTTTTTTGTGAGAAGAGTCTGAAGGAAGAATGGAAGAGATGAGAAAGAAAAGTGGCCGATGAGACCATGGAGAGCAGCAGCAGCAGCAGCAGCAGCAGCAGCAGCAGCAGCAGCAGCAGCAGCAGCAGCAGCAGCAGCAGCAATAGCCTCAATAAAAGTACCTGCAGAAGGCAGTGGATGAAAGAGAACTTCCAAGCACTGATAGGAGATGGAGATGCTACAGGCTGCATACGCACCATACAATTAAAGCATAATTCTATCCCTGTTCTTCTTCTCTGAAGCCAACTCAAGTTTCACTGCCGACTCTGCTGATGCTGCCTCATTCTGTGTAGCATATCTCCCATCCCTTTAAATTAATCAAAATATTACGTAGTTGCAGCAACAGTCGAGTCTTGGTTTGCTTTCATTTCCACTAGTAGGTTTCATTTTCCTCTTTTCCCCTTGCTATTTCTCCTATCCTGGATCCTGTTCTGTCAGTTAAGTTCTGTCAGTTAAGCAGCGTTCTTTTCCACCTTTGGACCTCGAAGTCACCAGTGTGAGGTAATCTTTTACAGTTATTGAAGCAGTTGGAGATCCTTAAAGTTTTCCTCCATTAGTCTTGTCTGTTGCTGCTGCTAAACACCTTATAATACAGCTATTATATCAGCAAGTGCAGGCTGCAGGTGGGTGGGGAGATGGGGGAAAGAAGAGAATTTATGTCATCACCAGTGCTGCTTTGGAAACGCTTTAGCCCAAGATTATGTTTTTAAAATCTGTTTATTTACTTGAATTATTCCTCTTGAGTCTGATGGTTCTCTAGTAGTTCTCCATGCATGCTACTTTGGATACTGCCATTATCCCGATTCATCTAGCTCACAACAGTCTTGAAACCTAGGTTCCATAGCAGAACAAGTGGCTGTGCCAGTAGGGAAAGTGGAGGTTTTTCTTTCTTTTTGGGAAAAAAATAAATTTAGGCTACTATAATTATTTTAAACACAGCCTTTTAAAACAAGAAACACATCCATAGTGGCTTACAATCACTGAAAAAAACCCACCAATCATTTAAATACATTTTTTAAAGTCATGAACAGAAACCAGGGTAACCACCGCCTCCCACAAAAACAACAATAAGTAATAAATGATAGGAACAAGGAAAGAAAACGGTCAACAACAGTGAATGATATACAGTTCTGTTTGTCCACAGTAGAACATACTTCCACTTCCATACCAGGCCATCCCTTCCCTCTCCTGCTCCCTGCAGCTCCCACTTTCCCACAAAGTCTGCCCCAAAGAGTTGGGGTCTATTCTGGATCAGATTGGAGAGGGGGGGGGCACAGAAATTAGGAAAGGGAAATGCACCCTTCAACACTAGGGATGGCCTTATTAATTGTAGTAATGGATAACCAATTAGCTACTGGGCTAAGATCAAGGTGCTGTGGTGGAGCATATTTTGTTCAGCACAGCAAAAAAGGAACAACAAAAAAGGCAAAAGGAAACTCATTAAAATCAGCACTCCATTCTTGTTTGATGCTACTGCTTTCTGTCTCAAGCTTAATAAAAACCTTCCCTTTCATGCCATGACTGAAAGCCGCTAGATGTGGGTGACCTCCTGCATGGGCTCCATCTCACAGCATTGGCAAGTGGCTTCCTTTGAACCAAGAAACTCCTCCTCCATCCTGCCGTTCAGCTGGGCATCCACACCAGAGCCATCCCGTGCTCCATTCACCTTCCTAATCAGCCACACAACATTTCTAGTAATGGTAGGTGCCCATACAGGATTTTATTTAAAAGGAGTACTACCGGTAAATATTCAATAATGATTTGGTCTAGGCTAACCTTCCAGGTGTCTATGGAGTTGGTTTCTTTCCTTCTTTTTTAATCCTTGGGGTTGAGAAGAGGTCAGCCTTTCAAGATCAAGCTGAACCATTCTACAGTCATGCAAATTTCATGGTGCTGTCTCCTTGGTGGGACCCCACCTATTTGGCATGCTCATTGATCCGCCTACTGCCTTTGTTCGTACAGACCTGCTGGATTTTAATTCCTTGCATGGTTCCCAATGATCATACTTGCCTTGTTCTGGTGAAAAAAAATCTCATCTCTTGGCTGCAAGCTGCTTTCCATAGGTCATGCCTCCCAATGCACACAAGGATAATAATATTTAATATAAAACATGTGCCTATGTGCTTTGATTGACCAGGATGAGAATGAAATCTACCCCTTTAGCTGTCCTACACAAATAGATATTGTTTAACATTCCCCGTAGGAAATGTTCAAATGTCCCTTGACAACATCCAGGGCATTCTGTAAATGTGTTCAGCTGTATTGTTTTTAAACCTTGGCATATTCTTGTAGCAGAGCGAAAGGTACTGCTCCATTTACAAATGCATTACAAATCCAATTAGGGAGATGGAACAGCTGAAATTCTTTTCACATTTGTGATCAAAACTAGCTTTGCGATGCTATTTAATTTTTCTATCTCTCCCTCACCTAGTGGGGAAGAACACAGACACCTCTACATGTCAGAAAGCAAGCGTTACACATAGATGTTAGTCAATAAATTCTTGGTGATTTGCCCCCCCCCCAATCACAGCCAAGTAGAAGCTATCAAGTAACTACAATAACTGTGATTTTAATCAAAATATTATGGAAAATCAAATATCAGGAATACTAACACCTGCCCATTTCTTTGAGCATCTTGGTATTTGTTAAATACATACCTGCACATAAAATGACCTAAGTTGCTATGAATCACTCACGTAGCACTTTTAAAACCCAATGCTAAGGAACATTTTTCATGCTCCTTTTCCTTGCACATGGTCTTGAGAAGCTTGCCAGGAAGCAGCTGGAAGATGCACATCTATATTCCTTAAATATGTCAGATGTAGGTCTTGTATGACCCCCATGATAAACTGATTGCCTAAATGTGTGTGGGGTGGGTGGGTTAAAGAGATCTGCATTTGTCAGCTCTCAGGTTCCGCATTTGTGCATCTTCTGAGAATTTTCTAAGGCATGGTAGGGAAATTAATAAATAATAATAATAATAATAATAATAATAATAATAATAATAATAATAATTTATTTATACCCCGCCCATCTGGCTGGGTTTTCCCAGCCACTCTGGGCGGCTTCCAACAGAAAAATAAAATAAAATAATCTATTAAACATTAAAAGCCTCCCTAAACAGGGCTGCCTTCAGATGTCTTCTAAAAATCTGGTAGCTGTTGCTCTCTTTGACATCTGATGGGAGGGTGTTCCACAGGGCGGGCACCACTACCGAGAAGGCCCTCTGCCTGGTTCCCTGCAACTTTAAATGGTGCCTTGTGATTTTTCTGCTCCTGTAACAGGAAAGAGCAGTTTACATGGTCCCATCTGGGGCCCACAACTTTGCCATCTCTCAATTATCTTTTCCCATCCCCCCCTGCCCCTTCAAGGTCTGTACTGAGTGGTTCTTTTCACTGCACTGCTCATTCTGCAGACACACCCAGTTTTCTTTTCCTTCTCTCATCAAGACTCTTCCTTTCAATAACCAAATAGAGATGTTTCCCTTAAATCGGTGAAGAGGCTGACTACCTCATGTACGGATTTTATGTATTATTATTTCTTACATTTATATCCCACTTTCCTCTCAAGTTGCTCAAGGTGGTATCCGTGGGTTTTCACATCTTACTCGCACAACAATCCTGTGAGACTGCAAGGCTGCAAGGCAGATTCTGTACCATTGAGCTAAGGTCCAATCCTTTAGCAGTTGGTCAGCAGCTGAACATGAATCTTCAAGGTGATGCAGTTGCTCAACAAGCTAACACAGTCTTAGACGGCAGTGGCCATGTCCTTAGCATGAGAAGTAATAGTTCCACTCTATTCTTTGCTGGCCAGACCACAACTGAAGTTCTTTGCTCAGTTTCTAGGCATCACATTTTAAGAAGAGCATTGACAAACTGGAAGCATGTCCATTGGAAGGCAACCAGGAATGGGGATGGGTCTGAAAACCAAGTCCTATGAGGAACAATTGAAAGAACAATGGGTACATTTAGTCAGGAAAAGAGAAAATTTAAGCAGAGGAAGGCCAGACATCCTGGGACAGGGTTATAGTCTCTGCCATCTCTATGATCTTATTCTAAACCTCACTGCAGCTAAGTCCAGCTCTGGAATTTCAGATAGGCTAGATAGGCCCCTTGCTCTGACCTAGCAGGGTTCTTTGCATGTTCTTATGTAACTTTCTAAGAAGTTCTGCAGCAAATGCCACATATTGCAAACCCACTCATACCATTCAAAGTCCATGCAGGCTAATGAAGGCTAATGTTATGGGAGAAGATGACCCCGATCTTCAGTTTTTCACCTCCCTCTCCAAATATAATTATGTTGGGGTTGAGGGGGAGGTCACAAACTCCACTTTTCAGATTTCTGAATTACTTTCCCTGCACTTTTGGGAGGCACATTTTCTGATGTGTAATCTGTTACCATTCCCAAGTTAATAACATCGCCTCTTTATCTTCGTTTATAATTAATTGATTATACTGGAGCACCATCCATCATGGATTCTTCCCTCACTACCTTTCAAAGAGAAAATAGTAAATCAACTTTATAACCATAAAAATTGATCTGACTCAGTTACTGAATGTAATTTAAAAACAAAAACAACAAAAAGACAAATAAATTGCTAGAAGTTGCAGCAAAACGGGTTTGAGTTGTGTTTTGAAAATATATATTGTACAATCACCTTTGAGACTGCATCGCTATGGGTATACGACTGTCCTGGAATAATTTTATTCCAGACAACTCTCAGACATTTCACTCCCTCATCTAATAGTCTATACCATTTATGCAGAAAGCTATCCCTATGCCTCTGCATGAGAACCTTCATGGCCATTTACTTGGCTATATAGAGTTGTGGGGGGCACTTACCTCTTTATTTTGTTGTTGTTCTACTTCGTGTTCTACCTGAGCTTTTTGACATTATTCAATGTCATGTCCATTTTTAAGAGAGAGAAACCACACAAATGGACCTCAGCATGATCAGGGGCTTAAGTGGGATCCCCAACACATATATTCTTATGACATCTGTGTGGTGGCGGTGGTGGTAGGGGGAAATGGTGCACTGTGGCTGACGAAAGCCCCGGGGAATTTGTGAATTGGGGGCTTTGCCTTTCTGACAAGGAGAATGAACTTGAAAAACAGAAATAGAAAATGGGAGATCAAGTTCTCTAGGAAGACATCAAAGTCACTATCTATGATACTTGAGCCGTGTTTTATTCCGGCAAAGGAACAAAGAACAAATTTGAATTTCATAGGATTATCAGGGAAGAGAACTCATTGTTTCCATTATAGCTAGCAAATCCAATGCTAACTATAGCATTTTCTTCTTTCTTTGTGTTACATCTCTTATCTCACAAAATACATTCATTTATTAAAGAAATTGGTAAAAGGCAAGTCCTTGATGTTTCTGCATGCTAGACAATTTTTTTGATCATTTCAAACTAGTTCATGCTCTGGCAAATGAAGAATAACACGGCAGATGCAACTACTGCAAGGAACTATCACGCCAACCAATTTATTTTGGATAAAATGGTTCTGCCATTATTCCCTAGGTAAAATTCTGAAGTTCTGACATCTTTGTGCATATGCTGAATACACAATTCTTTACTTTGGCTTTTGACACTTGAGATACAGTACATGTTTTGGGACCCAACAATTTTTGGGATTGTAAATCATTTGAAATGTTTTTAATGTTGTATTTTAAATTGTTGTGATCCACCCTGAGACCCTTCTCCCTTTTGTATTTCCTAGTAACCTTTGCTAAGAATTGATGCTTTTGAATTATGGTGCTGGAGGAGACTCTTGAGAGTCCCATGGACTGCAAGAAGATCAAACCTATCCATTCTTAAGGAAATCAGCCCTGAGTGCTCACTGGAAGGACAGATCGTGAAGCTGAGGCTCCAATATTTTGGCCACCTCATGAGAAGAGAAGAATCCTTGGAAAAGACCTTGATGTTGGGAAAGATGGAGGGCACTAGGAGAAGAGGACGACAGAGGACGAGATGGTTGGACAGTGTTCTCGAAGCTACGAACATGAGTTTGACCAAACTGCAGGAGGCAGTGCAAGACAGGAGTGCCTGGCGTGCTATGGTCCATGGGGTCACGAAGAGTCGGACACGACTAAACGACTAAACAACAACAACAACAGTAACCTTTGCTAATTTTGTTGGAACTTTTGTTGCAAAAGACACGTGTGTGTGTGTGTGTGTGTGTGTGTGCGCGCACACACACACACACACAGTTGTTTCAGCTGTTCCACACTTGAAGAGACCATGGCTACCTAGTAAGCTCCATAAATATTTTGGAGTTTTCTGTATTCAGGCAAACTTACTAGTGTAGCTACTGTGCGTCACTAACCATTTGTAGCCCTGTGGTATAAAGAAAGCATGGTATACTAGATAACTAAGTCTGTTAAGACCATGGGTTAGCAAACTAAGGCCCACAGGCCAGATCAGCCCCAATTCCCTTCTAAATCTGGTCTGCGGACAGTCCAGGAATCGCTGTGTGGACCGCCAGTTGGTGGATCGCCAGTGCGTGCATTCTTTCCCTCTCCCTCACATGGTACCGCCTCCTCCTCCCTCCCTCCTCATGGCTTCTCCCCCCCCCCCCGCCTAGAGGAGGAAGTGGGCTGGGCTTTGTTGGTGCTAGCCCCTCTCTGGAGCCCTTTCGCACACCACTCATCATCCCTTGTTCATTCCCTCCCCCAAAATTGTAGTCTGGCCCCCCACAAGTTCTGAGGGACAGTGGACCAGCCCCTGCTGAAAAAGTTTGAGGACCCCTGCTTCAGATAATCAAAATGGAGCTGGGGTAGGATGCCAAATTTGAAACTAGGTGTCTTGGCTACATATTTATTCTATTGGCAGTTAGAACCATCAAGTTGAATTTCAGACCTGATGATCACCAGTGTTGGATAGCATGGAATATGTAGCCTTGAACCCTGGTGGCAAAATAAGCTGTTAGCATCATTTCCCCAAGACCCTCTAATAGCTATTGCCAGGACTTTTTTCCAGCTATAACTTGCCAAAATTCAGTTCCAGCTCCTCTCAGGTAGGTGCCATTGCCATTATAATAGAACAAGGGAGGCGTTCATGGTAAATTCTGACATCTCTTTTCCTAGAAAAAAAGAACTGGCTACTCCCATATCCACTCTCCTAAGCCAAGTTTTATAGTAGGGGTTGGAGGACTGCCATCAATCAGGCCTTTGAACTGGATCAATGGCTTGACAATATAAAGCAGATTTAGACAGACAGACAGTCAGACAGACATACATACATTTTATGTCCTTTATAAAAAGGAAGGCAGTAACCCTTCCCATGTACAGATGAGATTCTGTATTGCAACCTGCACAATGACACTGATCATGAAAAGTCCACCCTAGAACCTGTAACTGTGTGCAAAGCAGTTGTAACTAACCTAGGCAACATAAAGATCAACAAAAGCTCTGAAATCAGCTATCACCCATTGTGATGGAGGTGGGCGGATCCTGGCAACCTTCTCTTCTCTTACCCCAAATGGACATACAGTATTCACAGTGCCAACTATCTCTTTTGCAGGTAGATCCTCTTTTGTCCAAACAGCCTGCTTTGGTGCATGACAGTCTCTGGATTGGAGCTGTGTGGAATTAATTCAAATTCTGTACAAATGCTTTCTCTGTCTGTAACTAATTGCTGAGCACTAAGAACAGCCTTTGTATCCCCCCCCACCCTCAATTGTGAGGTACTTCTGGATCAAAACAAAGGAAATGTAGATATTTCAGGATGTAATTCACACAGCTATGTCCAGGTTCCATAACATGATTAAGATAAATTACTAGAATTTAAGCCAATTTAGGCCCCCTGACTGCCATGGTAATAAAATCCAAGTACTTGACTTAACTTGGCTGTCAAGAGGCCTGTGTGTGTCGTGCTTCACAAGTGTTCAGGTTCAGACTTGTCTGGGGTTTAGCAGAGCAATTTATACATGCCCACACATCAATTTCAGGGAGATGATTATTTCAGATGTATATTTAATCTAGAAATGCGGCTGCTGCTGATTTGAAAGTGAAGTTGCACAAATGATGCCTGATTGTAACAATTCCATCTCTGCCTGCAACATTAACATCTGTAATTCGTCGTACTTTTCACAGCTTTAAAAAACCTGTTCTTGATCATTTTAATGGTCCATAAGCATTAGGCATTATTGTACCTTGCTTCCTGCTGATTGAGTTTCCTTCCTGCAACTGTCAGTACTGAAGAAGCTACAAAAATGAAGGAAATGAGTTAATACTTTGCATTCTAAAATACAAAGATAAACAACACAATTCATAGTTTTTGTAAGTCAAACTTCAAAACTTGAAAAAATGTTAATGCAATTACAAATTGCTAATGTTCAGGGCAACCCTTAACACATGCTCAGTATCTTACAGGAAAAATTACTAATGGGCAATGATATCCACAATTTGAGTGATTATTATATTATGTATTTCCTCCCTGTCAAATGCAGGTTCACTTACATCGCAAGTAGATTACCAATGAGCGAAACTTAGCATTAGTAAGGACAGATGAGGTGGGCCATTTTGAGTCTGGACAAAACTGAAAGTGATATGAACTGGACTTGTTATGGGTTGAAAGAGTGAGGTGGTGCCCCTTTTTGAATATTCACCTATTCCCAGCCCATGATTCAAAATGACTAGTTTCTGCCTGTAAGGTGGCAGCCTTTGGGTGGCATTGAAGGTGCAGGGATAGGAATCTGCCCACTCGGAACTATCAGTTCTAGCCTTTCTCCTTTTCAGAATGTCACTAGAATTGGGATAACCTGTGTTAGAATTGGGATAGCCTCTGCTCCATTTCAACCAACACAACTATTTTGTGTTCTCTTTTGGAAATGTTGCACTCAGTTAGGCTAAAGGGCTTCTTTCTGTAATATAGTCTTGGGATCTGCTATCACACCCCAGATTTACATACACACACACCTGCACACAAAAGAGTGGCAAAAGCTGTAATGGGATGCAATCTCAAAAATGACAGAATGATCTCGATATGAATCCAAGGCAGACCTTTTAACATCACAGTAATCCAGGTTTATGCACCAACTACCGGTGCTGAAGAAAGTGAAACTGACCAATTCTATGAAGACCTACAACACCTTCTAGAAATGACACCAAAGAAGGATGTTCTTCTCATTACAGGGGATTGGAATGCTAAAGTAGGGAATCAAGAGTTAAAAGGAACAACTGGCAAGTTTGGCCTTGGAGTTCAAAATGAAGCAGGGCACAGGCTAATAGAGTTCTGTCAAGAGAACAAGCTGGTCATCACAAACACTCTCTTCCAACAACACAAGAGACGACTCTACACATGGATATCACCAAATGGGCAGCATCGAAATCAGATTGATTATATTCTCTGCAGCCAAAGATGGAGAAGCTCTATACAGTCAGCAAAAACAAGACCTGGGGCTGACTGTAACTCAGATCATCAGCTTCTTATAGCAAAATTCCAGCTTAAACTGAAGAAAGTAGGAAAAACCACTGGGCCAGTAAGATACAATCTGAATCAAAGCCCTTATGAATACACAGTGGAAGTGAGGAACAGGTTTAAGGATTTAGATTTGGTGGACAGAGTGCCTGAAGAACTATGGATGGAGGCTCGTAACATTATACAGGAGGCAGCAACGAAAACCATCCCAAGGAAAAGGAAATGCAAGAAAGCAAAATGGCTGTCCAATGAGGCCTTACAAATAGCGGAGGAGAGGAGGCAAGCAAAATGCAAGGGAGATAGGGAAAGATACAGGAAACTGAATGCAGATTTCCAAAAAAACAGCAAGGAGAGACAAGAGGGTCTTCTTAAATGAGCAATGCAAAGAAATAGAGGAAAACAATAGAATGGGGAAAACCAGAGATCTGTTCAGGAAAATTGGAAATATGAAAGGAACATTTCGTACAAAGATTACCATAATCAAGGACAAAAGTGGTAAGGACCTAACAGAAGCAGAAGACATCAAGAAGAGGTGGCAAGAATACACAGAGGAATTATACCAGAAAGATATGGAGGTCTCGTACACCCCAGGTAGTGTGGTTGCTGTCCTTGAGCCAGACATCTTGGAGAGTGAAGTCAAATGGGCCTTAGAAAGCACTGCTAATAACAAGGCCAGTGGAAGTGATGATATTCCAGCTGAACTATTTAAAATTTTAAAAGATGATGCTGTTAAGGTGCTACACCCAATATGCCAGCAAGTTTGGAAAACTCAGCAATGGCCAGAGGATTGGAGAAGATCAGTCTACATCCCAATTCCAAAGAAGGGCAGTGCCAAAGAATGCTCCAACTACCGCACAATTGCGCTCATTTCACACAGGTTATGCTTAAAATTCTACAAGGCAGGCTTAGGCAGTATGTGGACCGAGAACTCCCAGAAGTGCAAGCTGGATTTCGAAAGGGCAGAGGAACCAGAGACCAAATAGCAAACATGCGCTGGATTATGGAGAAAGCTAGAGAGTTCCAGAAAAACGTCTACTTCTGCTTCATTGACTATGCAAAAGCCTTTGACTGTGTCGACCACAGCAAACTATGGCAAGTTCTTAAAGAAATGGGAGTGCCTGATCACCTCATCTGTCTCCTGAGAAATCTCTATGTGGGACAAGAAGCTACAGTTAGAGCTAGATATGGAACAACTGATTGGTTCAAAATTGGGAAAGGAGTACGACAAGGTTGTATATTGTCTCCCTGCTTATTTAACTTATATGCAGAATTCATCATGCGAAAGGCTGGACTAGATGAATCCCAAACCGGAATTAAGATTACCGGAAGAAATATCAACAACCTCAGATATACAGATGACACAACCTTGATGGCAGAAAGCGAGGAGGAATTAAAGAACCTTTTAATGAGGGTGAAAGAGGAGAGCGCAAAATATGGTCTGAAGCTCAACATCAAAAAAACCAAGATCATGGCCTCTGGTCGCATCACCTCCTGGCAAATGGAAGGGGAAGAAATGGAGGCAGTGAGAGATTTTACTTTCTTGGGCTCCTTGATCACTGCAGATGGTGACAGCAGTCACGAAATTAAAAGATGCCTGCTTCTTGGGAGAAAAGCAATGACAAACCTAGACAGCATCTTAAAAAGCAGAGACATCACCTTGCCGACAAAGGTCCGTATAGTTAAAGCTATGGTTTTCCCAGTAGTGATGTATGGAAGTGAGAGCTGGACCATAAAGAAGGCTGATCGCCAAAGAATTGATGCTTTTGAATTATGGTGCTGGAGGAGACTCTTGAGAGTCCCATGGACTGCAAGAAGATCAAACCTATCCATTCTTAAGGAAATCAGCCCTGAGTGCTCCCTGGAAGGACAGATCATGAAGCTGAGGCTCCAATACTTTGGCCACCTCATGAGAAGAATCCTTGGAAAAGACCCTGATGTTGGGAAAGATTGAGGGCACTAGGAGAAGGGGACGTCAGAGGACAAGATGGTTGGACAGTGTTCTCGAAGCTACGAACATGAGTTTGACCAAACTGCGGGAGGCAGTGCAAGACAGGAGTGCCTGGCGTGCTATGGTCCATGGGGTCACGAAGAGTCAGACACGACTAAACGACTAAACAACAACACCTGCATATTAGTGTGTGTTACAAAAAAATATAAATGGAAAGACACATAACAAATACTATGTAAGTAATCAAAAAGCATAGACTAAAAATACAGCTCTGATCTACTGTAAATGTTGAGTTGCTTCATTTTAGAATGCAGAAAATATTGAAGGATTAGTTCGACAATAATCAAGTTTTATTTAATGACAGACATTAATGTCTCATTAGCTAGCTATTATCCATAGATAATAGAGGAGAATCTGAAGCTTCTTAAAATGTAAGGCAGAATGACTAACTAGCTAAACATCAACTATCATGGGCAAGAGGAGAGCAGTTCACCAAAAACTCATCTTGAGCATACAGTAGTTTGTATTTTGCACATACAATCTATTTTTTTAACAGAGGGAAGGAAAAGCCATGCCGTAATAAAAAATAAAAAGCATTTGTGTATAAATTTATGTATGTAATGAACATGTGTGCATGTGTGCCTGCATATACACACAGGCATGTCATATGTGGTGGGTCTGAGGGGTTTTTGTGTGTGTGTGTCTCTGTGATGTGCCAATATTTTTGCCAAATATAATTGACTGTTAATGGCAAGGAAGCTCATGTTTCCATGTCTTGGAACTGGTAGATGTGCCTAAGGAAATGAGAAGTGAGAAGTCAATTTTAAAAGGTATATTTGGTCATCTTTTGAAGACAGACACTTTCTCAGACAACCTTCTTTAAAAATGTCTTTGTGGCAAAAGAATCCTCTTCCTTATTTTCTTCTTGAAATTGTGCTATATCATGGATATATTGTCACTCATAATAACATTTAGCTCTGCCTCCTGCTTTCCCTTTCCAAATTTACTCCTTAATATGAAGTTTGTGTTTTCAGTTTTACTGATATAACCAAATGCAATTTTCCCTGGATGCCTACCTCAGTGTCTACTAAGGTTTTAGTTAACTTACTCCATGTTGTTCCTCTATGTCTTCTTATGCTAATGAGTGGTTCTTAATCTCTTAACCTGCTACTTATGATATAATACAGTGGAGTTAATTATATTCCCTGCATAATGTAATTTTGAACTCCCTGGGATGGAAATAGCTTATGAATTTTCTATAATATCATGTTTGCAATCTCATTACTTTGGAAGTTTAAATTGATTTGGTTCAGGTGACCTCATGTTAAGGGATTTTCTATGCAAACCGCAGGTGTCCTTTTGGAATTTGGTTTTGTTTCACCAGTCAGAATGGTGAACTTGTACAGCTGGATCAGGTGGCTTTTGAAAAAGATTTAGTCAATATTACAGCCTATCAATGGGTATTATTGGTTTTAAATTTGGAATCTCCATATTCAGAGACCGTATGAATCTAGATGTCAGCATGTCCTACTTGCAATATTCCCAGACGCATCTGGCAGTTCTCTACTAGAGACAGATTCCTGGATTATGTAGGTTCTGATTGTTTGTGCAAGGAGTGCACAGATTTTTGTCTATTTTTTTCAAATAGATGTTCAGATCTGCTGTACTTATTTCCTTGGCTCAAAGGTCGCATAACTCCATACCTTCCAACATTTCTCCAAAGCAAATAGGGATGTTCTAAGGAAAAGCAGGACATTCAAGAATCAAATCAGAAACCAGGAAGGCGTCTGTAAATCCAGGAGTGTCCCTGGAAAATAGCGACACTTGGAGGGTCTGTTAACACAGTCCTCCCCCAAAAAAGCCTTGTGTGTGTGTGAAATGGAGGATTTGTTTATGCCTGTTGATTTTGTTTTAAGCTTTTGTTTTAAGCTTTTTATATCTGTATCCAGCTATGCAGTATATCATGTGCAAGTGTCCATCATATACTGGCTTCCAACCGTTGTACCTAATGCCATTTTCTTCTGACTTGACATGCATAGAATCGCAGTGTTAGAAACCAGATTAAGGAGTTGCAGTTGAACTGTAATAGACACACAATTAGACAGGTGATGAAATGGAAAAAAAGGTATTGGGTTTCATGAGCATGAAACACCTTTTCCATCAAATTTCAGTTTCTGTAAAAAATATAATGAAGGTTACAGTCATTTGGCATCACCTCTTTGAAATAAAGGATAAGCTTTAATAACAGTTGCTATATTTCTCCACACAATTTTGTTTGCACCCTTCTTTCGTTCATTGTTGCAGTGCCCACAGAGCTGTAAATTGTTCTCCTTATTTTAATATGGTTTATTTTTGTTGTCCTGGAAACAAAATATGTTTTCTCCCTCTTTTATATTGCTGCAAGATATACAGTAAATGGTGCAAAAATGTCTTACATATAGACCTAAGTACTAAAATAGCTGTGCTATCAAGAGAAAAAGCCATCAGGAAAGAAGAAAGGAGTTTGGTTGGATCCAAAGTAGGGTAAGCAAAACTGTTAATTTTGGTTTCTCGTAGTTTCTCATTTTTCCAGTCTTAAGTTCCATTCTCCATATTTCACATCTGTTTATTATTATTATTTTCAAAAAATGATCTTCACTTCATTGCAAATTTATCCTAATATATGTACACATTATTGTATGCAAGCCTGTCTAATGTACACTTCATGATGACACAGCTTTGCTGTGAGTGGGGTTTCGGGATAAAATATGGTGGCCAGGTCTTAGGTATTCCCTTCCCTTGCTCATCCTGGATGTCTATCAACTTTCCCCCAGGTTTTCCTCCTTCTCATTGTGTTGGATGTATTAGTATTTTACAGTGGATGTATTTGTATTTTGCATTTCTGCAAAATGACAACACACATATGATAAGTTCATTTCAGGTGGGGGTGTTCAGATTATACAGAGTGGGACGCAGGGAATGATTTTATGGATTTACTTATCATTGTTACAATTGTACAATGTAGGTGTCAGAAATGAGCCAGCTCCTAGTGGAATGTTACAGCCAGCTGCAGAACAGAGAGGGTTAAATCTGACACAGGCTAAATTGTGGCCAGTGGCCAGTGCTCAGTGCTACTCCCCCGCCCCTTGGAATGCCAGTTGCCAAGGGAACGACTGAGAGCGGGCTGGAACACAGCCAAAGCTCTCAGGAAGTTCAAACAGGAGTGAACAGACACACAGACAATACATCAGAAAAGGAAGAGTTTGGAGCTAATCCAATCAGTCCAAAAAGTCAGCGAATGGGAGGTCTGTTAAATAGGAAGCAAAGCAAGAGACATAAGGGATGTCGGTTCAATATATTCTGTAGAACCTGGAAGGAGTCTTCAGAAGGGTCATCTTGAGTGATTATGCCGGAGGCTTTGTTAGAGCTGTCTGGAGCTATCTGTTTGTTTTTGCTATAAATCCTCCTTTTTAATTACCTACGCTTACTGTGTTATCAAGCTCGGAACCTGGACTCCGGACAGTAACATTGTTACAGTGATAAGTAATCCATGAGATTGTTCCAAAACAACCATTGTTGGTTCAAGGACACAAGTTATAGACAATGTCTAACGTCTAGAGGCCATAGAGCAGTAGAATTAGGTGTCCATTTAAAATATGCGTAACTGATTCTGATTTGATATGTTTTTTTTCCGTGTCTTATAAAATTGATGGGTTGGAGCCAATTGTTCCATAGGATATCTGGCAATGGAAGAGGACCCCCCCCCTTTATATAATCACAATTAGGGAGAGTGTTGGTGCACTCAGGTCATGTTTCTGTAGGCATCTGACTGGCCATTGTGAGAAGAGGATGTTGGACTAGATGGCCTTGTACAGCAAAGTTCTTCTTACATTTTTAGTTCTAAGGTCTTTCCATGGGCAGAAAAACACTTGGCTTGGATTAGGCATCCCCAAACTGCAGCCCTCCAGATGTTTTGGCCTACAACTCCCAGGATCCCTAGCTAACAGGACCAGTGGTCGGGGAAGATGGAAATTGTAGTCCAAAACATCTGGAGGGCTGAGGTTTGGGGATGCCTGGCTTGGATTACGGCCATTTCTGCATCCCTTGTAAAAGCATCCCTAAATAAAACCTTTCTCACCTCCCCCCCCCCCGAACCTACCACTGTCCTTCAGAAAGAGAGGTGAGCAAATTGCATTATTCAGGCAGGTCTAGAAATTACAGCATGGGCAGTGGTAATGAATGGTCCCATTCAGTGAAGTCTTTACAAATGTCTAATTATGTTCGGCTCTGCAAAGTGACTTCCCTGTGTTAACAAGTGTTGGTAGCTGGTTCAGTCTCAAACTCTTTGACTTCACTCTTGACACCCGTTTTGCTTCCAGTAATGAAGTGGTAACAGTGAATACTTCCATAAAAAGCACAAGATCCTTCCCCCCCTCTGATCAGCAATATCTATGGATTCCCTTAAGATTTCCTTCCCCACCCTCTTCACCCACCTGCTGGGGCCGTTACTAAATGCTGAGTGATAGGCTTGCCACAGCAGTACTGCTCAACAGACCTTGAAATTAGCAAAGGGAACCATGGCTGTCTGACAGCTACTCCTATCATGGCCGCCAAGTTTGAACAAACAGCAGCAGCTATCTTGCTCACAGGAGAAATAAGGTTCATGGAAATATTAAAGAATCGTGAATGCCACTGCCGGCATGGCAACACTTTACAGTAATTGGCTTTTTGTGATTCATGCTGGTGTGAATTCAGGGAACCACAAATAGGAAGCTTAAAAGCATTAGTCTGGGAAATGGCTCTTCCTTCTTAAAAAATGGGGAAAGATCAGATGTCCATTGAAGTAAATTTTGTTTTAATTTACAAGTCAATTTCTTTCTTTAAAAATCTATTTTCTGTAAAGTGTTCTGCTTCTGGCTGTTCTGTGAAATCGCACTAAGACCATTCCTTGCCTTCTTGCTTCTTATTTAGGAAGATCTATCTTTCTGAATGTCAGATGTTTCCATTAACACACTAAATAAATGGGACATGCCACCATTAATCACAAACTTTCCTTGCTTTGGTCTTTTCTTAAAGTAAATGGAGAAGATCTAGTCAAACAGAACCAATACACTGACCACCATTGGTCATTCCTGACATGTCCAACTGCTTCTATAATTGGGATACTGCAGTGAAATTTGGCAGTCTTATGTACTCTTCCGAGAAGAATTCCTGGAGAATGCCTTACAAACCTCTGAATTTAAAGCTTTGAAGGGTTTCAGATTGGCTGGCAAGATAGTTTCATGTTTCTGTTACACTATTTTACCAGCTATGTCCCATATCACATCTTGTGTCTTGCACTACTTTCATTTAATTTATGCTGTTTCTTTCCGTATACTGTACTGCTTGAATTTCTTATTAACTTTGGGAAGTAAGGGGGTGGGGCTGGTGCATTTCACTTAGAATTTTCCAGCCCCCACCACCCCTATAATAATTCAAGCACTGTTAGCCATTAAATTCGTTTTAGGCTATTTGGCTTATTTCTGGACATAGGTGTGTTCACATTACCAAAAAGAAAAAAGAAAAAAAACCTAATGCTATTCAAGGCTGCATCAACAGAAGTCCAGATCAAGCGAGGTAATAGCACCACTCTATTCTGCCTTGGTCAGATTACATGCAATACTGTATCCAGTTCTGGGTGTCATGGTTTAAGAAGGATATTGACAAGCTGTTCAGCAACTGTTCCAGTATGTGTAGCCCTTTCTGTTCCAGCCCCTTATGATTCAGGATTCCTGACTAAGTATGTTCATCTCTTCTGATCTTCCGGTTCAATGCAGGAAGGTAGGAAATGAAGCACATGGGGACATTGCAAGCAGGACCAGCATGCATGGCATCGTGCTCCCAACATGCATCAGCATGCTCTGTTCAAGTATAAACTCTGTACAGAACTAGTGTCTCTACTGGAAGCCTGAGACCTCTACCCTGAATTTTAGTAAATAGCAATTTGTCTAGCTCTGCTTATTTTTTTCCCTTTGAGGACCAATACATTCGGAGGGAAACCAAAATGCTTGTTTAAAAAGCTATTGTACTACCCACCTTACTGTATGCTTGTGAAACATGGACCACTTATAAACGCCATCTCCGACTCCTCGAAAGATTCCACCAACAGTGTCTCTGAATTTTTTTACATATCTCTTGGGAAGACAGGCCAACTAATATCAATGTACTGGAAGAAGCAAAGATCACTAGTGTTGAAGCAATGATTCTTCAACATCAACTTCGCTGGACTGGTCATGTTGTGTGGATGCCTGATGATCGTCTTCCAAAGCAACTACTCTATTCCAAACTTAAAAATGGAAAGCGTAATGCTGGTTGTCAGCAAAAGAGGTTTAAAGACTGTCTCAAGGCAACTCTAAAAAAATGTAGTATAAACACTGACAACTGGGAAACACTGGCCTGTGTGCACTCCAGTTGGAGAACAGCCTTTACCAAAGGTGTCATGGGCTTTGAAGACACCCAAACTCAGGATGCAAGAGAGAAACGTGCTAAGAGGAAGGCACGCTTGGCAAATCCACACCATGATCAACTCCTGCCTGGAAAACAATGTCCCCACTGTGGAAGGATGTGTGGATCCAGAATTGGCCTCCACAGTCAATTACAGACTCATTGTTAAAACCGTGTTTATGGAATACATTCTTACTCGGCTACGAGTGATCACCAAAGAAGAAGAGATATCTATATCTATATCTATCTATCATCTATATCTATCTATCTATCTATCTATCTATCTATCTATCTATCTATCTATCTATACCGGTATATATATGGAAGAAGCAGAGTTCCCATATTTCAGTGAAAGGATAGCTATATCCTATATCATTTGCATTTTTAGCCATGTTAATGGCTGGTGCTTTGAGTCAGTTCCTGGCAGATGTTTTGAGCCTATCAAGCAAAATAGCATGTGGAACATGATTGACAGCTGGATTGCTGACTCTGGCAAGTATTGGCATATTAAACTACTTTGTTTTCAAGAAAGAAATATATACAGCCCCAGTATTTGCAACACAGAATACTAGATGGACCAATTATCTTTTAATGATAGCTCTGCTCTCGTCTCCATATGTTTCACTCATTATATTAACAACTTCATATGGGTTTTGAAATGAAGGCTGTCAAGACAGATCCACAAAGGCTTCCTGTATTTAAAACTGGAGGTTGTCTTCATTATTTTTATTTTCACATTCAAGTTATATAAAGCATCGCATGCTTCTTCTCTTGTTGCTGTAATGCCACTTCACTGTCATAAGGCTGGAGTGCATTTAGATACCTTCCTTCAAGGTCGGTGCAAAGCATGTCTTCAAAACTCATTCTCTTCCAGCCAACCATACCTTTCCCCAGGATGTTCCCTTCCTCACCCTAGTTTTACACAACAACAACAACAACAACAACAACAACAACAACAACAACAAACAACAACATACACTGAGTGTTCTGTGACCACTGTCCATGGTCAGTCAACATTTGGCCATTTGGGTGGTTTATCTTTCTGCAAGCATTGCAGTTTCCCAGGGCTTGTTGATAACTTCCTATTTGACATGGGGGTGGGGTGGTATGATTCTGGTGGATCAGCACTCAGAGAATGAGTTCACTATTACTATAAAGCAGAGATGGGCAACTGGTGGCTCTTCATCTGTAGTTGGGCTACATCTCCTATTGCCCTTGGCTATTGGCCATTTTGGCTGGGACTGATAGAGTTTAGCAATGTCTGGAGAACCACATGTTTCCCATGTAGGCCGGTTCCTATATATTCACTATACATATAAAGAGGGGAGTGAGATCACATCTGCTGATCTGCTCCCCACCTCCATGTGTACAGTAGAAGGTATATGAACATGCATATAGGAGTTTTCTATATGATCAGTGCCAGCATGATGAGCCCTGTTAGTCTTCCATTCGCTAATGTATTAGTTT
Source organism: Zootoca vivipara (assembly GCF_965207765.1). Classification (NCBI taxonomy): domain Eukaryota; kingdom Metazoa; phylum Chordata; class Lepidosauria; order Squamata; family Lacertidae; genus Zootoca; species Zootoca vivipara. Next base: position 42,885,539 of record NC_142586.1, on the reverse strand, counting down.
AAGTTTGGCTGCTCACAAGTTGTGAACTCCTTGTCTGGTTATCCAAAACCAGATGACTGTTACTGGTACTTGTTGTTGTTAAATTTCCGTCCCACCTTTCTTCAAAAGTGCACAAGCCTACTTCACAAATCAACACAGTACAACATAAGATAAAAGTACAACTTAAAAACAAAACAAATTAACAAACAAAACAAACAGTACTCTTCATGGTGTTTCCACTCTTTGTGATCACTCCTGCTATTAAAGGTCAAGTTACTTTTTGCCCTGTCAATGTTCATAAATTTAATTAAATATTAAGGCAATATTCACATCACAAACCACTCTTGAAACAAACTCATGTTCCAAAAGCAAACTTTCAAGTGGCAGAGGAGGTGTTTTTATACAACAAAGAAGCAAAAAGCCCTGCTGAGTGTGTGGTGCTGATTATGACAATAGCTCTAATCTTGATATATAATTTGTATATTCTCCACTACTCTGAAAAGCAGTAAAAGTTGGATAACACAAAGCAATCAGCTCATATTAGTACTGGAGAAGGCAAGCCTCAAGCATGCTTTAATGAACCTGATAAACTGCATTTTAAATGGAAAGTTAAATCTTTTGCAGACAAGAAGCACAGCATACACAGTAATTTCAAATCAAGTGGTCTGTGTAGGAAAAATGGATACTCGAGAACTAGTACATATCAAAGGGGGAATGAAATTTCTGTTTAAATATATCTATTACTGTAATATGACTGTTGTGTACAGGGAAGCTATACGGAGTGGTTTGTGATGTGAAAGCAGAGTTCCTTAAGAGCCTGCTTGTGCAACCCAAGACTTTACACACACCTAAAGTGTCTCAAAATCAGCACCTATATCAGTAAGCCCTATGCAACTGAGTTACTATCCCAAACAAATGAAACTACAGGGTTGCATCCAAAAGACTGTGAATGGGAAAAGTCACTGCACTTGTTTGCAAAAGCTTGTGGAAGAGCTGCAGAAGTCTTTACATAATATCATAAGCAGGTTCTTAAACAGCTCTATTTATCTGCTCTTTATATCACATAAACCACAAATATTCAGTCTGAGCTCAGTTCAATGCTTTCACAAACACAGTCCACTACAAAGCCAACCTCTTTAGCAGATTTTTCAAAAGTGAGGGTTGAAAGGGAGCAAAAGTGTTTGCAGCAGTCCCCTTCCCAGTGTTCACCTGCAGTGACATTCTTCTTCCCTGGAACCTATTTAGGACACTTCCAGGCTGTCACACTCTTCTGCATGGCTCCCTCTTATTGCACTGATGTTTTATGATATGGCAGTATATAAATACTTGAATGAATGAATGAATGAATGACACTTCTCCCAGGAAGAAGACAATGGAGTTGGCAATTAAAAAGTCTCTTTAAATTATGGTTATTAAGAAGACGCTGATCAGGGAATTAACAGGCTGCATATATGATATGAACCATATCCACAAGAGGGGATATATTTCAGCTTGCCTTCCAGTCCCCAAGTACTAAGATCACCATGAAAATGTTCAGAATCAATTCACGCTCCAAGTCAATTCTCTACAACTAGTAGTGCATGATACACAAGTGGGTCACATATCCTGAGCTAAGGTGGGCTCGCTCACAGCAACAGTACCAATACCATTTCTAAATCTCATGGAACTGAGATTTAATTACAGTATTTGATTCTGGAGAACATTATACAGCCAGGCTTCCATCTTCTGTTAGTTTGCCTTTTCAAACATTGCTGTCCCAGTTGCAATGCCTCCCCGACTCCACCTGCAGCTCTAATTCTAAGGTGAAGTGTGAGAGCAGAGACTCAGACAGACAACAATCTGGAGTTAAAAATGGCCACAACTTTATTAATTACAGGTGTAGGCAGAACTTTGGCTCAGGCATTGGATGGTGTCCATTCCCACCTCCTGCTGGAATCTCTTCAAAGTCTTGCCAAGGAGAGAGAGAGAGAGAGAGAGAGAGAGAGAGAGAGAGAGAGAGAGAGAGAGAGAGAGAGAAGAGAGAGAGAGAAGAGAGAGAGAAAGAAATTAAATTTTCTAATTTACATTTCAAAATATTCATTCAAACAACCTTAAATCAATGACTTCCCTTTTTCTCTTTCTGTGGTTCATTTTGCATACCATACATCCCTGTATATTTTACTTGAACTAAACCATTCACTAATCCATTGTTACATCCATCAAACTTATTTACATTGTTGAATTTTTCTTAATGCTACCGGCATTTTTAAATGAACACAATTTTCACTCATATATTCAGTAAACATTTTCCAATCTTCTTTAAATGTACATTCTTCTTGTTCTCTTATTCTATATGTTAAACCTGCAAGCTGTGTGTATTCCATCCGTTTAAGTTGCCATTCTTCTTTGGTTGGGACCTTGCTCATTTTCCATCTTGGGCTAACAAAACACAGGCTGCAGTAGTAGCATAAATAAATAGTCTTTTTTGATACCTGGGAATTCCCCCCTGAATTATTCCCAACAAAAAGGGCTCTGGCCTTGGGGGGGGGGTACTTTAAAACATTTTTTTCCAATTCATTATATATCATTTCCCAATACTCTTTTACCCTTTTACAAGTCCACCACATATGATGAAACATACCCTCAACCTCATTACATCTACAGCATTTATCTGATTTGGACTTATACATTTTAGCAAGTCTACTCGGAGTTAAATACCATCTGGGGACAGTAGAGGGTTGTGCCAAGGATTACGGCCTCCCCAAGACATTGATCTAATGAGGTGGGCATCCTAAGGCCTCCCCTGGAAACCCTATGGCCTGTCTCCCCCGCATTGGCTTCTGGACAGGGACATCCATTGAGACCCCTTTGACAGGGTACCCTGAAAACATCACTGATTCCATACTGGGTGATGCATCACTTCATCCACTGCTCAAAGACTATGATTCCACCCAATGCCTTAACCAATCTCTTACATCATGGAAGGGCCACAGCTCAGTTGCAGAGCATCTGCTTTGCATGTAGAGAGCCCCGGGTTCAGTTCCTGGGATGCCCAGGGATGTCCCCTGAGTAGAGAGCCACTACTAGTCAGTGCAGACTATACTAAGCGAGACAGACCAATGGTCTGACAATGTATGACAGCTTCCTGTGTACTTTTCTTTCTGCTGTGCTATAATCATTTCCCCCTAACCTCTGTATGGCACTACAAGAGAAGCATTCAGAGTTTCCCCTGTTGATGCAACCAGAAAATATCCAATTTAAAACATGCCCTTCTAAGCCACTCTGTTTAATAAAAATCAAAAATACTTTTTGGGGGGCCGGGGGGAGGGGGGAGAGACAGGATAATGCTGACATCCCATCCTCTTGAAATTAGCATTCAAAAGGAACTGGTTAGGAATTCTCAGAAACTTGCATTTCTTATTTTAGATGCAATGTAAAGCGCCCCCTCTCCAACACTTGGAAAAAAATCTTTAAACTTTAATACAGTAATCCATTGCAAGGAGAACTGAGGGCAGGGTACCATCGCTGAACTCTCTCTGGGCAAAGAGAGATGCTCTTTCTCCTGCTTTTGAACACTTGGAATTTTCCAAGCTATTAACAATTATCGCAGAGGTTGTGTTGCTGGAATGCTACATGGGTAAAAACACGGGAAATGTTTATAGTAAATCATCAGCAACGCTTGTTCTTACAAAAGTCAGATCTCTCTCCTGCAGTTAACATGCCAACGAAACCCATGGGGTAAAAGTCACGTGGAAAAAGCAGCAGAGCCTTAGAGATCCGGGGGAAACAAAGTGTCTGGAAAGTTCGCAGACTGTCCCACTCATTCACACATAATTTAAATCTCCAAATACCTTCAGTATTGTATGTGTCTTCTACATGGTGCACCCATACAGATGACATTTGCCTAATAGACAGAGCACAGCTGCCAGATTCTGGGATAACTTGGTGGTCTGTATAATCCCTCCAAATGTCAAGTGAAGTTTACTGCATTTGAAGTGCATATGTGGGGTAGAATATGTAGTGAAATGAGGGCCTTTGTAGCTGATGTGCTGTTTTGTCTGGATAGAGGTAACAGCTCCTAACCTTACTTTGGACAGGCACGTTCTTCTGATCACTTTGCAAGAGTTCTTCACAATTTTTGAAAGATCTGACTCATTACAAAAGCTTCTTTGCCAGTTCTCTTCTGTCCCCAGATTTGCAAGACCCAGTCCTCCATCTTCCTCTCTTGAACATATCTTCTATCAGTGGGAATGTGTGTATAAATGAAGAGGGGGTCTTCTTTTCAGACCTTCATTAGGCCTAAAGGCAAGTCTGTGGAACCTGTAGTCCTTCAACTTCCATCAGTACCAGCCAGCATGGCCTATGGTCAGGGATGATGGGAGTTGTGGTCCAGCAACATATGTAGGATCACAAATTCATCAGTGCTGCCTTGCAACCTTGCAGCAGTAAATTCCCAGCTCAACGGACAGTGTCCAACTAAATAGATTCATTTGCACAAGGAATTCCACTTGTGTAATTAAATATTCCCTCCTTCTCCTGGCCCCATGAACCTCTATACTCCCCAAATCTCTAAATGGTTGGGAGAGGCTCCCAAACAAATTTAGGTGTGGTGCAGCAAGAGGAGAGAGAGGGGAAGTTCCTTTGTGCAGCCAAAAGTCTTGTTGCTAGTGGATCTTGTTAGTTAACTGGAACCCAAAGATCTTTGGGAGTTGTACTCTGGCAGGAACAGACTAAAGCTGGACAATGGATCAAATGACTTGCCTATGAATTTGTTTCTCCCAACTTCCAGGGGCGTTGTTTGGTAGGTTGTTGTGCTAATCTTAGCCTTACACAGAAAACAAATAGTTAAGTTGGTTCCATGTGGACATAAGAAATAATTATTTGGAACTTCAAAGGCTCTTTCCATTAAGAAATCAAAGGCATATGTTTTTTGAAATTGGAAAAATGAACAGTATTTTTTAAAAGAAATCAATGTCATGGAGCTGCAACGGCTTCAAAACAATAAAAGAGCATAAATGCTTGGTAGTTCAAATTAGGTCTCCCTCACCACCTTGACTAAAGTGCATTGGACACAACCCAGGAGATGATGTTTGGACTTTTGGTGAGATGCAGCACAGCACAACTGGGCATCCTCTCCCACAAAAGAGTTTCTTTTTCATTTCCTGTCTCCTGCAGCCTCCCATTTGCTTTGTAGAGTGTGGGACACCATCAGAGTTGTCTTAGGGGTACATGGGCAGTGACAAGGATTAGAGAAACTGGAATTCTCACTGTTCAAGCGCATTTCCACTAAGCAAGTGGGCAGGCATCGCTGAATGTCACCCTATATTTCATTGAGAGGAATGGAATGGGAGTTAATCCTTATTAACAAGTTGTGCTGACTTAAGTGAGACCATCATTGCTGATTTTTGCTGAATGATTCCTATTCTTATAGGCAGGCTTATTAAAACTTGGATTTACAATAAAATTGAACTTCAGTGCACCTGTTTACACAGGCATTCCCTTGAACTCTTTACCTGAGTTGGGTTTTAACCATTATGTTTTAATGGGATTGTGTTATTGCATATTTTAATTATGGGTGTTTATATTTAAATATTTTAACAAGATTATTTTATTGTATGTTTATTTTAATTACTGTGTATTTTAGCAATGTTTTGTAATTGATTTTATATTCCGTAAATGACTTTGAAGCCTATTGGTATTAAGTGGTATACAAACATGATGGTAACAACAACAACAACAACAAAAACCAGAAGTAATAAACAGTGTGTGTGTGTTTGTGTGTGTGTTTGTGTGTGTGTGTGTATTATTCTACCCAGATGTGCACAGGAACCTGCATGCCATCACAATACTAACATAGTTAATGGCCTCTTAAAACAACTAATAAATTCTCCTTCTAACTTTTGCCTATTGGCGTGTCCTACAAAGATGAAATTTTTTTTTGCCACAGGATGTTACAGTGATAAGAAACATCAGTAGAACAACATTTTGTCTTTTACCTTCAGTTAGCAGGAATAATTTGTCCTTTTTCAGCAGACAAGAACTTCATGGCCACGATTCACCTTCCATCACCTTCAGCCTGTTTTGCTGCAGTATGCTCCTTGCTAGTGTTGACTGCAAATCCACATGGCGATAGCAACTCATCCATCATGTAGCAACTGATTTATTAAATGGGTCAGCCCAAACAGAGCAATTTACTTGGTTCCTAGATAACATCTCCATTATAACAAATGTTGTCTATGACACATAGTTACATAATAATCAGATTAAAGTTTGAGTTGATGTTCTTTTACTTGCTATCTTGAAATATCTGCTACAGTACAAGAATGCAAGATTACTGTAAGAGTTCCGCATATTTGAAATGTAAATGGGGACCTTTGTAATACCTTGTCCTTGCTACCAATGAAATAATCACCATCAGAGGGCTAATGCCAGTGTCAATTGCTGCATCGCTTTGAGGAAGTATGCAGGGAAGTATGGAGCAAATGGCAAAAGTCCTTTGCAATGTCAGAATGGCTTGATGCCACTTTCAAATCCATTCTGCCAGCTGCAAATACACAACATTTCTGACATAACAAAGACTTTGGGCTCAACCACGCTTAGCTTTTGCTCCCTCACTTTCTAGACACAGGTTTGCGCTTTCCTGGTCCATGTCTGAGCACATCCCCCTTGCCACTTTCTCCAAGAAAACTTGCTGTTTAATGCTGAATAAGGACAAATAGGAATTTGGGGTTTCCAGATTGCCATTTGATCCAATTCAGCAGTATAGAATGAGATTTTGCTGCAAAAATAAAATAAAATAAAATAAAATTCCACACCCAGAAACAACACTTTAAGCGTGGACTCATGCCTAGAAACCAAGTCTGGATGAGCCCTAAGCTGTGCTTCCATGTCAAACATGTGTGTTTATTGCAGCACATAGGGTGGTAGGCTCACCCCATTGCCAGTGATAATGAAAAGCAAAGGAGCATCACAGAGAAGGCTCCCTTTTAAGATGCCATGGTAGGTCCCATTGGGCATTCTGGAACTCAGTTTATTTTGCTGTATGCCAGATGAATTTTTGACAAAATGATTTGGGTTCCCTAAATTATTTCCATTATAGACTGTATGAGTCTATTATCACTAGTAATATGCTAGTATGACTACAGTAACCGCTTTCTCAAGCTCTCTCTCTCTCTCCTTCCATATGCAGCGGAAGGGGTTTGAAAGGCATTGTTCTTGAACACTTACCCTATCTTCATTTTAAATCTTCTGAAGTCATTGTGCCCAATAAAAGGTGCAAAACATCTCAATGTAAACAAATAGATTCCAGCTATGGTTGTTTTTGAATGGCATGTCAACGTAGTATATGTGGAATGCACTGCATTTGCTTTCGCACCTGATTTCTGTTGAAATTGTTCTTCGAAATACTCCTGGAAGTGACACATTTCATCTTGTTATGCTCTCCTTGATGCAATGTGACTGGCTCCAATTGAGTGTGAAGCAGGCTTTGGTATACATGTGTTGCTGAAACTATTATTAGCTAGAAGCCCACTAGGTAACTTATGTTCACTGCTCCCAACACCTTTCTGCGTGTGCACCTTTTCAGGATGGGCTGGGGTGGGTGGGGGGGAGAGAATCAATTTTGTTTAATGGTTTTAGGGTTTTTTTGTGACACAAACTTTCTTGATATTAGATAGACCATATTCGTTCCAATCCATCTCACACAAGGCAGTCACTCGTTTTCTGCAGATCTTCCATACCCAGTGAAGGTGCCTGCGGCCCACAAAAGCTGCTTCTGAATGTGAGTGTCCTTTGGAACTGCAGCAGGGAAGAGGGATTGGGGGAAATCAGATTCCTCACCCTGTACGAATGTAAGATGTTTCTGCCAGCACAAAGTCAACACTGGATACAACTTCTAACCCATCTTCAGGCACCCAATAACCTAATGAGGAAGTCTGTAGGGATGAAACCTGCTTATTGTCCTTCTGTCACCCTCCAACATATGGAGGCCGGTAACAGGAAGAGTAATGTGAGGTCACAGACAGCAGCACCTCTGGCTTGAGATTATTGTACACATTGACTGAATGTCTGGAGAGGGTTATCATTCTTAATTTATGTGAGAGATTTGCCTAAAGTTGAAAGAGCTTGATTTACTAAGGGACTGAAAATAGAAGAAATGGAAAATGGTTTTGTTTTTTTAATTCTCATACTGTTTACAATAGTTCCAAAGGGAATTTTCACAATTTTTGCTGCAAAACATCAATATAATACGGCATTAATCTCCTTTTTAATTAAATATTTCAGTTCAATTGTCGCATTCAGAGGAAGAAATTATGCTTTATTGTAGCAATTCAAATTCAAAGCTTTAGATCACTTTTATGTCAACCCTTTCTAGGGTGGCACACTACAGACTCACAGTATTCCATCCTCACATGGAAACTGAACTTAGAATGGCCCTAGAATTTCTCATATTTAAAAATCTATAATTTATTTTTTGGCGTACTATAAAGTAGAAATAGTTAATCTGAAAACCGATGTAATCCGTGAGATGCACCAGCCGCAGCTGAGAGAATGTGTAAGACTAGCCTGTTGATGCCTGATGTGAACCCTGTTATATTGAGAGAAGTTGATGTATCACCTCCAGAGGGAAGCATTAATTGCACTGTCGTCCAATAACCTCTTTTGCATTTGCATACAGAATACAGAAATAAAGGTTATCTCTGTGATGCTGGTGTAGTTGCGTCCTTCAGCGACATCTGATGGGTCTCCTTGTTTTGTGTTATTTACATGTCCTATACAGCAGGTAACTCTTGAATGGAAAATTACTGGCTGTGCTTATAAAACCACATGCAGCTTTAAAGGCCAATATCACAATTTGGGTTATTCCCTGTTCTGTCATATACATAGATGTGTTCAGAGCTCAATGTAAAGTGCAGCTTGGATTCTTACCAACTGCACGGTGGGAGAACAGGGATCCATATACCCCATCACCATCATGCTTCCAAATGAGATGTATAGCTGTGGCAATTATAGCACATAAGCTAGCGAGCAGGTGGAAATAATTGAACTATCCTAATTTTTTCACTAGCTGTTGAGAATGAGGATGAGCATGCAAATAGTTGAGGTTGGGGGAAGGAAGTAGCTTCCCCCTTCATTTAGAAACCACTTCATATTTAAAAGTTTCAAAGCTCTGAAATAACAACAGACCATCCTTCACAGGTTCTGTTGACTGCTCAGAATCCCCAACCTTCTGATGAAATCAGGTCATGGGTATAAGTCACTATGGAGAGCTATGGGCTTTAGGGACTCCAGACTGAAAACTACGGTAGCTCTCTCTCCTTTTCTGGTAAAACTCTTATATCAAGAGATAGCTCAATTAAAACTTATTGCCTAAGGCAAAGGACAAGATGGTATTCTTCTATTCCACCTATGCCAACTGGACTGGCAGCTGAATCTTACGCCAACACTAGAAACAAGAAAACCTTCTACATCAGACCTTAGAACCGAAGACTAGCTTAAGAGGTTCAGAGCTGTGTTTTCAAACACCTGATTGCTCTTCCCAGCATCCATCAACTGAAGCAGTCTATTCACTCTACCTAATAATAGGTACCTAATCTCTGCTTCAATCACAATTGTCACATGACTCTTTGAACAAACAGAATTTGAAGACCAGGATCTGAACTTCCTTCCTTGAGGACATGGTGTTTGCAACCATGTAAAAAAGAGACACTTAGGAATATGTCGTATATATCCATATGCATAAAACATATACATTATAGCAGGTGTGGGGAGCTTGTGTGACCCTCCATATGCTGTTGGACACCCACCAGCTTCAGCTGGCATGGCTAATGGTCAAGTTTACAACATCTGAAGGACCGCAAGTTACCAATTCCTGCATTAGAAGTGCAAAAGAAATGTCAGAAAGCAAACATTCTTACAGCCAGGAAAGTTATGCAAAGAACCAATGCATCTATCAGTTAAGGTGTCCAAGAGTGATATTATCTAGAGAGATAAAGAGATCAGTCATTTTTTCCAAGATCTTTTAGAGCCTTGGATCTGGTGTCGCTCAACACCTTGCAAACATATACTGTCAGTGTGAAGGAATGTGTATCCTTTAAGTCTTGGAATAGCATCAAGTGAGGGAGGGTATGTGAAGTGAGACACATACACAACCTCCAGTGGTAGCTAAAACAAATATTGTTTAATCTAATCACTGACTTTTGCTTTAAACAACATTCCTTTCAAACCTCTTTTTCTCCAGAGGTAATGGAGTTGTGGGAGTTTCTGTGTTAAGCAGAAGATTTCAATCTGCGTCCTCACATTTCCACAATACTCACACACCACAACCTCTGTAACCTGCTTAAAAGATTCACAACATCCATAAACACTTAGACCAATGAAAGAAGACCCATGTCTCTAAATGTCATCTCAAGGCTTATATTAAAAGAGGTTTCTCAAATTCTCATCTGAATTTCTTCTCAAGTTTGCAATTCTGAATTGTTCACTCTGGTTCTAAAATAGAATGGAGCCAACTGATGCTTCGCAGGTAAGATTTACCTTCTGTTGTGTGGGCAGGGCTGATCCCCTGGCAACGCCTCCCCAGGCAGGATTGGGTGATTGGTTGAGGTAGGCAGGGACCTCCAGGTATCCAGCCTGGGGAGGATGAAGTCAGCCCGAACTATCAGGAGCCACACTGGGATATGGGGCGCTGCGTGAGACCATGCAAAAAGTCGTGCTCCCCCCATTTGATGTGGGAAGTGGTCATTCCATTCAATATTGAGGGCCAAACTGGAGGCTTGGGGTGGGGGGGGGGAGTGGGCTTCAGCTGGTAAAAATTTGAGCAGCACTGGTATAGGTAGGTCTGTAATCAAGTTACAACATGCCCTCTGGTGTTTATTTTAATTTGAAGACAAACAAAGCCTTTGAATGTCTGTGGTTCTTGTGGTCCTTCTCGTGGCTGAATATTTCAAAGTTGGGCTGCACTTGCTAGAGGAAATAGACTCGCTCATTGGAAGAAAGCAACGAAATATTCCCCCAACATTTTCCCAGCAAGAAAATATATTTCATTTCAAGTAGTGGAAAATTGTGATATTCTGTCCTCGAAACAGAAACACTTTGTTGAGGGAAGAAATATGAATCTAACACAACAAATGAGCAAAAATTGTATGTTTATTATGCTCTATAAACACACTAGGCTCCAGAAAGGGTCTGCTGTAGAATGATTGCCTATGCAATGGATGGGGAACCTGGGACCCTGACTCACAACAACTTGTGTGTCAACATGGCCAATGGCCAGGGAATATGGACCATGGGTTACTGATTCAGCTCAGTTCCTGACATCCATGCAAAATGCCCCATAAACAAAGGAGGAATGACTCATATTAATCCCACCAGAGAATCCTGATGAACAAAGAAATGGCTGTATCACCCAGGCCTAGAAGTTGTAACATATGAGGGAGGGAGTTAGGAAAAGAAGAAAAAGTTAATTGCTATGTTTTTCTTTCAAGCCATCAGTTTAACTTCCTAAGAACTTATTGAATATTATCTTCAGTTGAAAATTGAACTTAGGTGCATGTTTTATTTCTTTTCAAACTATAAGGCTATATTGATCAGATTGTAGTTTGCTCACTGAAGAACATGCAGCTTTGAAATATGTGAATGTTAGCTCATTACCAAGTGGCAGCAAATGGGAAGAGTTCATGCTGTACCAAGTTTAAAACAAGAATACACACTCCTGCCAAGAATGAGTTCTAAAACACTGTCTTGCTTACACAATTATTGGCTGTGATGAGTGATACAGCGACTAGATAAAAGTAAAGTAGCTGATGAATGGAATCCACTTTAATAACTGTAAATGATGCCATGTGCTTGCAATCACTTTAAAAGTGATCAAATGTAACAATAGACAGTGCTGACAGATGTAGAAAGAAGTGTTGACCTTGTATTTTGTGTGTGTGTGTGTAAATTCAAAACTTAAATCATGGAGCTCCTTGAATAATTATTCACAGCTTCTACACTATATTGTATAGCAAATAAACAAAAACGAAGGAAGGAAAGAAAGAAGCAAGGGCTGTATGGAAAGGTACTAAAAAAAAATTTCATGTGGTTAGCTTTAAATAAAATGCCATCTCCCTAAAATATTTAGGTCTTTAATCTTTATGTCGATTCTTCCACTAATTAGTGAAAAAGCATGATTTTGTGCATCTTTGTTTTTTAGTTTAAAAAACCCCAACTGTAGTCTTTTCTGAATACATCTATTGCTTATTATCCACTGCAATAAACATAAAAGCGTGTGTGACTCCTAGTGAAACAATACCAGATATTTCCAGTACAGTGGTACCTCGGTTTATGAACACAATTGGTTCCGGAAGGCTGTTCATAAACTGAAGCGTTCATAAACTGAAGCGAACTTTCCCATTGAAAGTAATGGAAAGTGGATTAATCCGTTCCAGACGGGTCCGCGGAGTACTCAACCTGAAGCGTACTTAACCCGAAGCATGGGTGTAATTGGTTCCGGAAGTCTGCTCATAAACTGAAGCATTCATAAACTGAAGCGAACTTTCCCATTGAAAGTAATGGAAAGTGAATTAATCCATTCCAGATGGGTCCGCGGCGTTCGTAAACCGAAAATTCGTAAACCGAGGTGTTCATAAACCGGGAAGCATGTCCTTGTCCCTATCTAGGAGCACTGAAATTTGGAAAATTGTTTTAACCGTGTTTGCCTGAAGTATCTTTGCATCTTATTGGGCAGTTCCCATAGCATCACTGATCATGACCAACATATACCTTATGTATGCACTAAACTGTGACATCTACTTTTGTCACTTTCACGGTGCAAACATTCTCATGTATTGGGAAACATGTTGTGCACATAAAGGTGCACCACATGCTTCTCATGACTTAATTCCTGCATCCAGCATACATGTGGTACACCTTCTGCTCAACTGAGACCTCATGAACATTGCCGAAAGAGTCCACACTTAATCTGCCCCTCCCGTTTTTGCAACATCCGTTTGTTGCAAACTCACATGGTACAACAGCATTCCTGTGATGTCCACTTCCTTATTCTTTTCACTCTAATTGTGATGGTTCCTCTTTTTCTTGTGCTATGCAAACACATAACATGTGGGCAAGAAGTTGGCTATAGTTACTGCTGAATGGCGGCTGAGCTTCAGCCAGTAGAGTTGGATTGGCAACTTTTCTCTCTCCTCTTCACCTTTTGTGCCAAATTTCCTGGGCAATTGGGCATCCTTTGCATTTTTTTTTGACAAAGCAATTTTTCTTCTGGAATTTTATTTTCAATAGTTAATTTGTTCTTTTGAATCCCTGCCCTGGGGGATATTTCAGGTGTTCACCTTCTGTGTACAATAGTGCATACAATCCAATGTGTTTCTTCAGCCAACACCTACTGCGAAGCGGCACACAATTTTCATTTTATACCTTTTACAGTGGTACCTTGGTTTGCAACCGCTTTGGATTACAACCGTTTTGGATTACAACCACATCAAACCCGGAAGTGCATGCCCACTTTTTTGGATTACAACCCATTTTTTGGGGGGGGGATTACAACCAATTTTTTTTTGGGGGGAGGCCCCATGGGCGAAAGCGCATCTTGGGTTACAACCTGTTTTGTTTTACAACCGGACCTCTGGAATGGATTATGGTTGCAAACCAAGGTACCACTGTACTTTAAAGAGGAGGTCATGCCATAAACCACAGTGACATATGCCTTGGCTACATCAAGATTCTGAAAAGCACGTTACAGCGTGGCTGCTTTAAATTACAGTGGTACTTCGAGTTACAAACACCTCAGGTTCCAAACGCTTCAGGTTACAAACTCTGCTAACCTGGAAGAGTTACCTCGAGTTGAGAACTTTGTCCCAGGATAAGAACAGAAATCGTGTGCCGGTGCGCAACAGCAGCAAGTGGCCCCATTAGTGGAAGCATGTCTCTAGTTAAGAACAGTTTCAGGTTAAGAACATACCTCCGGAATGAATTAAGTTCATAACTAGAGGTACCACTGTGGTTTTCAAAAGCTTTACTTGGCCCAGAAGGAAGCTGGTAGGGTGCTTAAAGCTGGTAGGGTGCTGTGAGAGTGTACTGCAGCCACTTTGGTAGCTCTGCACTGGTTAGCAATATGCTCCTTAGTACCATTCTAAGTGCTTCTTCTGACTTGTGAAGTCCTAAATGTTTTGAGCCCAGAGTACCTAAAGGACCAGCTCATCCATATATCACCTAGCTGGAGAGTCTCTTTTTCTGTATCCTGACATCACAGAGCCTTTTCTGTGGTTGCACAAAATTCTCTTCTGTGGATATCTCATTTTGGTCTTCTCTCTTTTTAGCGGCCAAGTTAAGGCAATTTTGTGTTGTTGGCTACTAAACTTTTTTTTTTTTTTGGCAAATGATAGTTGTCATTTTTTCAGTATGGATAAAGCTGTATGTTAATTCATTTCACAGTTTTGCTGTATTGTGAAATGAGGCAAAGAGTGCCTTCCAGTGTATATTAGCAAATGCAATTATATACTATGCCGTTTTAATGCATTATCAGTTGAATAGTATTGCAATATATCTTTTAAATGGTCTGGGTTTTCAGATTAAAGTTCAATTACCATCAGATTCATTAACACTTAATTTTAACCTCTCTTCGGTGCTCACATAAGTATAATATTTGAATTTTTGACCCTCACTTTCATGTCCTAGTGCACATTTAATTGAAATTAATATTTATATGCAGACCAAACATATCATTGGGAAACTTTAAGTGCAATTTAGTACTTTTTCACTTGACTTTAAGGTTGAAGAAAAAAGGACCCAAGGAGAAAGAAGGCCTTGGACAAGAGTAGACATAGGGATCAGAGTCAGGTGAGCTGTGCAGGGCTGGCATAGGAGTCCATGCCCCTTGAGGTAGGCATATGCCACTCCCCCCAAAAAGATTTCTCTTCTAGAAGGATGGGGGATGCTCCAGAACAGCACAAATGGCAGTGAGGGATGCTGCAGAGACGAGGGAATTGGAAAACGTTGCCTCCCCTTCTCTTATATGAGCAGGTATCTCCAGTTGATCAAAATCCATTCTGCATTGAATTTCACAATTTGAAATCTAAATCTACAAATTGCAAAAATCAATAGACATATTATTATTTCAGGTGTGGATTTAGCTTTCCAGTTCTGCAACATATCTCTATGGAGGGAGAGGGAAAGGGTGGAAGGATAGACTCTAGATGGTGTGGGCATCATAGATATCACACACACCAATGTATGTCTATCATATATCTACCTACCTACCTACCATCTTATCTATCATCCCTCTCACTATCCAAATCAGGAACTTGAAGCCTTCTGGATCTTACTGGATGGACTCCAACTCACATCGATCCCAGCCAGCATGGTTAGCATTGATGGGAGCTGTAGTCCAGCAACTTCTGGAGAGAGGCGGAGCTAGCTGCTCTGGCACCCAGAGCGGTGCACGTGCTGTGCACTTGGGGGGCGGGGCGCGTCTTGGGAGGAGGTGCCACCTACCACACCCCCTTCCTCCACCAGAGCTTCTGGATGACCACAATGTCTGTGAGAATAGGATGCATGACTATCTTAAGCCTTTGGGTTGATGCTCTTCTCATGTTCTTATGGATACTCTGTAAACAAAATGAAGGAAGGAAGACAATTCTGTAGAAAATGGCTAATGTGGAAGCATCCTGGATTATCTGTTGTGTTTCTGCCATTTTATTCCACATTGTAAAACTGTGTTTTTCTCCACTGTATTTCCATTCATTAGTATCATTGGCTATCCTGCCTGTCAACTCATTTATGCAACGAAGTAGGTTCTTGCTTGTGAACAACTCGCACAACATAAACCGTATCACTGGAATTCTACTTCAAAATGATTGGGGTGTTTCAACAGCAGAGCTTTTATGAGCTTTTATGTCTGGAAAGAAATTTCTTATCATGTGTCTTCTATTACAATACCAAATTATTCTATATTTTCGCAGTGTGGTTATTGTTTGGATGTTCTTCAAGGACTTCATAACATTTGTGTTTACGCTTATAGATCCCAGTAATAAAAACTGTCGTTGCCTGGTGCCTGGCGTGCTATGGTCCATGGGGTCACGAAGAGTCGGACACGACTAAACGACTAAACAACAACAATAAAAACTGTTTCCACATACACATTTGATACATATGCCAGAAATGAATTTTTGGGCCTTAGATTATGTGGGGAATAAGAAGCATACAAAATGTAAACTTTCATTCCTTGTGATGAAGATAACAGGAGCAGGAAACAAATGTAAACCTCCACAAATTATTTCGCAGTATAAGCCACCTATTGGGAAAGAAATATGTATAAATCTTTTTTTTTTAATGTCCATGCATTGTGTCTGCTGAGTGGTAAAAACAGAAGTTAAAGAAAATAGGTCAAATATTTTAATTGAAACAACAATTTTTAGTTTGGTTGATGATCATATTATTCTCTGGAACCTTGCAAGATAAGTACAATGCTGAAATACAGCTTTCTTCAACTTGGTGCCTTCCAGATGTTTTGCAGTACAACTCCCATCATACCTGACCAGCAACCACATCATTGGGGGCTGATGGGAGTTGTGACCCAAAACATCTGGAAAGGCACCAGGCATGAAAAACCATTGTAATGCAATGACTCCACTGGAAAAGGAAAATGTTATGGGGGGAAAGGTGATAGACGCATTCAGATGCCAATTCAGCATTTCCAGTTTGAACAGCTAAATCCTTACAGCTGTTTTGGAAGGGTATTGGAAAATGAAAAGATACAGTGCCGTGCAACATCTTCCTTTAATACTGGTGTGGACCCTGATACAGTTGAATAGCAAATCTAAACTCAACCTGCAAAGCCATTGTGAAGAGGGACAAGAAATGCTCCTTGCATATATGATCATGCTGTTGCAGACTGAGACGTTAAAATGAATCTTGGTGTGCATATTCAGAACCATTAATATGAATGCCAACTAGGTCCCTGCCCCATCTTCAGAAGGGATAGGAATTCTAAAAAGAAATACCTGTAAAATTACACTGCAGCATCTCAAGCAAGGCGCCCTCAAGCATTCTGCTTCACCAGTTATAGTTTTGTGTATTTTGATACATCAGTGCCTACTTTTGACCCAAGAAATGTGCTAGTCAGTCACCTGGCAGTCTGTAACCAATCACTATTTGGAATGATACAGAAAAGGATGAAAAGATGTTAAATATGCAGTTGTTATTGCTGGAGGATTATTAGTGTTGTGAAAGAAGACGTGCTGAGAAAAAAGACCCAATCTGCACAAAGGTTATATAAACTAGCTGCATGCTGTTTATAAAGGTCCCGTCACCTCTCAGTTCCGTTGATTAGAATCACTTGTAGCAATGAGAGCATTTCTATAATCAAAGGCACATCAATGTGTGATGTGTTTTTAATTATTCACACCTGCTAATGTTCAAAACACCACACACTGCTGTGCCTGTTTGAAGATGGAGAAACAAACAAACGCTTGTGACTCAAGCAGCTATTTTTGAGTAACTCGCAGTCTTCCATTTCAGTTCCTTTTCAAAATGGGGAGGCAAAGCAACATTTCTTAATGAGGGTACGTCAAAGTCTCAAGCCTATTTTCTGTGTCCTTGGAGGAGTATGCCCTTCTAGAACATGAATGATCTGAGGGAGCTTCATTCTGCTTTATGGGAACCTCTTCCTTCTGCAACTACTGGTCCTATCCTGATGGAGGATATGCTGGCCCAGAGACTAGTCAAAGGTGTCCCTCAGGCTAGAATGAATGCCAGAATGCCTTGCATAGCTGCTGTGCTTTAAATATGAGGTGACTGGGATTTATCTGCCACCACTCATCCTTTGCTCTTTACCTCGTCACTTAGTACAAAATGGTTTCTGCTCTGAGTAAGGGGATTATTCCATAGACGAAGGCTTTTGTGGTAAGGTGGCCCAAGATAGTGCCTGCATAGCTGTTAAACTTTTGACTGGTTTATAAGCAGGTGCCCAGCCTGGGAGTTATTTTGGACTCACAGCTGTCCATGGAGGCACAGGTTAATTCTGTGTCCAGGGCAGCTGTCTACCAGCTCCATCTGGTACACAGGCTGAGGCCTGCCCTCCATCTGCCTGCAGACTGTCTCGCCAGAGTGGTGCATCATGCTCTGGTTATCTCCCGCTTCGACTACTGCATTGCGCTCTACGTGGGGCTACCTTTGAAGGTGACCTGGAAACTACAACTAATCCAGAATGCTGCAGCCAGACTGGTGACTGTGAGTGGCCCCCGAGACCACATAACATCGGTCTTGAAAGACCTACCTTGGCTCCCAATACGTTTCCAAGCACAATTCAAAGTGTTGGTGTTGACCTTTAAAGCCCTAAATGGCCTCGGCCCAGTATACCTGAAGGAGCGTCTCCACCTCCATCGTTCTGCCCGGACATTGAGGTCCAGCGCTGAGGGCCTTCTGGCAGTTCCCTCATTGCAAGAAGTGAGGTTACAGCAAACCAGAAAGAGGGCTTCTCGGTAGTGGCGCCTGACCTATGGAATGCCCTCCCATCAGATGTCACAGAAATAAACAACTATCTGACATTTAGAAGACACCCTGTTTAGGGAAGTTTTTAATGACTGATGTTTTAATGCATTTTTAATCTGTGTTGGAAGCCACCCAGAGTGGATGGGGAAACCCAGCTACGTAGATGGGTGGGGTACAAATAATTTATTATTATTATTATTATTATTATTATTATTATTATTATTATTATTATTATTATATTTTCAAGTTCTTGTGGCAAAGAACCTCACCCAAAATGCCCCGATCTAAGGAAGGACCCATGGTCATGTGAGCAGGGGCACAAGACACCTGGCACAGGGCTTCCTCAATCCTGGCAGCACCTTTGAGCACTCCAATAAACCTTAGTGTCATGAAACACCAGTATAAACTTTTACAGAATGGTCAGTGAAATCAATGGAGCTTTATCCCAGGTAAATGGGGTTACAGACCATTTTGCTAGCTTAATTTCACAGTTTGGCATAAATTTGTCACCCTGCCTTCTTTTTGTCACTCAACCATCATGAAAGGAGGGGCGGGGGACAGCTTAAGACCTAGTTAACATTTTGCTGTTTGTGCCCTGGATTGTATGAATTACTTCTTCTCTTGGTTGTAATGCTATTCAACCACATCTAAGTCCTTTTTTATTACAATATTTTATTTCATAAATGCATATTTTATTCAGAAATATGCTGAAACATAACGCTCAAGAAATTGTATGCTTTAAATATTAGGAATTGGCTTGAAGTGGGCAAGATTTTAAAAGAAATATTGAGGGGATGGATGCAAATCCAGATGTTTCTCTCCACTTTGACAAGGAGATAAAGTCAGCAGGTAACAACAGACCACTTCTTTCCTTATGAAAATAAGTATGATGAACAATGCATTCCATTTGTTTTTAAAGCTCATAGTAGGAAGTGGATTAAGGCTGCAGTCCTAATTCCATTCACCTACGGTAAGATTAAGCCCCTCTGAATTCAGTGGGACTTCTGAGTAGACATATGGACTGCAATCTTAGTGCATAGAGGCTACTTTTAGCAACAAAGAAGTTACACAAAGGTGGCAAACAACACTTTTGAAAAAAGAAAAGCAATGAGGCACCTATTGGGACAATGGCAATTATAAAGCAATTAATATGTAAATAACATAAATCGTTGCAGAACAATTTATGTATGTATTGTGAGTGATGTGCCCTGTTTTTTTTGAACCTTTTAGTTGTAGAAAATTAGGGCAAAAAGCAATCACAGCAAATCGGGTCCTCCCTTAAAGAGGGCATGTGTTGCGGTGAGACCTGGCAACCAAACCCTTGTGTTGTGGGTGGGTATGGTTGGATAGCCCCAACACCCGATTGGTAGGT
The DNA here is from genome assembly GCF_965207765.1 of Zootoca vivipara. Lineage (NCBI taxonomy): Eukaryota > Metazoa > Chordata > Lepidosauria > Squamata > Lacertidae > Zootoca > Zootoca vivipara. Next base: position 42,865,717 of record NC_142586.1, on the reverse strand, counting down.
CCCTTGATGCAGGGTTCTAAGGATCCTATTCCATTCTGCTCAACCTTCTCAGGTGTTGGGAGGGGCCAGAGGCAAAGGTGTGTAAAATGAATGTAAAACATGCCTCCCCACAGTTTTTATTCATACTCAAACACCCCTCCCTGTCTGTCATCCAATAAGCAGGAGTTGTGAACACATTCCAGCCAGGCAAAAAGACTCAAGGGATGTGCAAAGCAAGACCCCTGAGGGGTCTGGCTTGGGGAGATAGGATGTGGCCTGGGGAGAACCCCAAGGGCCACATTTGGCCACCAGGCCTAAAGTTCTCCACCCTTTCTAGATTGCATCATAACTTGCCACACTGAGCAGCCTTGTCTCTTATGTGCTTCTTTAAACAATTAAGGGTCATCCTTGGCAGCTATGCCTGTCATCACCCACCACTACCTTTTTTGCAACTGAAAAATAAGCACACAGGACTCCAAGTCCAAACAGGACTGCAGTGCATAAAGGGAAAGTTTAACCCTTCTCTCCCCACCCATGACTCTTCCACCCATCTGGTGCAGCATTCTCACTTTTGTCACAGACCCACCCTTCCTTGTTCCTTCCTTCCTTTCTTCCTTCCCTGCTGTGCAGAGGTGTGCGTAGTGGGGGGAGGGGTACGTTTAATGAGTGTCGTGGCTGGGAAGAAAAATTAAACCTCCTCTCCTTGCACACTTTGATCCCAAACTTGTGCTTATTTTTGTGTAAGGAAAAAAGGGCATGCATAGCTTCTGGTTACTTAGCAAATGTAATGCATAGAATGACCCCCAAGACCATACAAAAAAGTTGCACAGTTCCCATCAAATCCTTAAGATGAGGCAGTATTCCTACCTGATATTGCACAATTGGTATTCTTTCTTTTCTGCTCAAGATACAATGGCTGTAGGGTTGATTCCTGTTTCTGTTAGTTCTTTGTTTTCCCCATCCTACACACAGAGACTCTCTCTCTCTCTCTCTCTCTCTCTCTCTCTCTCTCTCTCTCTCTCTCTCTCTCTCATATATATATATATATATATATATATATATATATATATATATATGTAGCATAGGAGAACAACCATCTTTAAGGATGCTATTTTCCTTGCAACTCCTCCATCCCTTGCCCCCATCCCTAAAGAGAGGTCCATAATTAATTTCTGCCTCTCGCTCTTTCCCTTTTCCTCCTGCCCTTTCCAATCTTTTCAGTGCGGGGTTTATCTGGAGGGAAAGGCACAAAAATATAACCTGTTTGGCAGGCTATTTGACCTGTGGTGATCTCAGTCCATTTCTCAGTGGCCAATTTCCACAGCACAAAACGGCTGCCATTTAGCTCCCTTATTGAATAGCACAGAAAAGCCCAGGATTGCAGATGCTGTAGAATCCATGCCAAATGGGATTTTCAAATGTGGTTTAAAAGGCCATGTCATTCAAAACATGAGTTTTGGGATGTATATTTACATGAAAGTTTGATAGTTGTCTCCTTATGGACTAGGTGAATTCTAAATATGAAAATGATTCACATCTGAGAAGATATGCTTGCATTGGCCACTTCCCTGTGGAGCTGGATATCTCACTGCTCAGGCAAACCATACAATTCTTTCCTTCTGCACAGAAATTGTCAGTCCTCATGGAGCTCCTTCCCTTTGCTGTGGGAAAGGATTTCATTATTTGTCCAACCCGTGGAGCTCCTCTTTACAAATGTAACCTGCACAGTGTGAGATCCAGGCACTCGTAGGTGACAAAACCCAGGAGCAGCTTATGTGATGGAGTGAAGCTGCGGGGCTGCCTCCCTGACACCAGCAGCACAGCAGCTTACCTGTATGAGGTGGGGAAGGGCAGGAAGTGGTGAGTTTGGACGTGCATGGAGGCACTGCCAGAGTCAATCCAGTATTCTGCAGAGCCCCAACCTTGCGCAGTGAGCCCTGCACTGTGTATTGCCATGTTATCATGATCCAGTGTGGTGGAATTCAAACCATGTATATAAAGGCTTATGCGGGTTCAGCTGATGTATGTCTAGCACCTTTGGAGTGTACGGTTCCTGGTCCAGCAGAGGAGACGTAGAATTTTGATTCCTTGGACACAAGTGTTTCGCTCTTACTGAACTGGGATGAGGGATTTCGTTTTCAGTGTGTCTCATTTTCCTCTTTTCCCTATCTTCAACTCTCTACATTTCCACTTTTTTTTTTAAAAAAAGAAAAGTTTGCATGATCTTTTCACCAGCATTTTAGGGTGAATTGTTCCTGACACACCCGTTTTCGTTTGCTATTTGGCCTAAAGTACATATTTTTGCAAAGTATACTTTGCCTAATATTTACATTTTATTGTGCATTATATGCAGTTCTATGCACACTTTACCTTGGTATATGCATTTCCGTACACATTACTTGGCTGGAGAACTGCATTGCAAAATTCAGAGAAGTGTGAGTTTGAAAAGCTGGATCTGTTTCACTCCGCATAATGTTTCAGAAAATGCAAATTAGGTTGATTTGCCTTTAAATACAAACTGAATTTGTCCCCCACCTCTAGCTGGGACACAGGAACAGTTCATTAACCAAGTTTTTGAATTTACCCTATATTGTTTGGAATTCGTAATGCGGAGGCTCTGCAATGGTTAAGAAAGATTTAAGCTTTCCACACAAGCAGCAATGCAGAAACAAAATGCTAATGACTGTTTTTATATTGGTACCGTTCTTAGCCGGAATGTAGGCCAAAAGCAATATATATTCCTCTACCTACATTTCCATTTGTCAAAATGCATATAAATACTTTGAAAAAGGTTAGAGAGGTTACAGGGGAAACTAAAGCGCTTTGATGTTTCTGTATATAACTTTCTCTAAAACATCAGCAGTAATACTTCAATTTAAAAACAGAACTGTCAAATATCTTATTTGTATTTACTACAAGTGGATTTGGTGGAGTGCTCAAATAATAGAAAATTTCAGGGAGTTTATCTAGTGGTGGTCATTGCCAAGAGCTAAAACTTAATAAGTTATACAAAGAACTAGATGAAAAAGTAGGCCAGGCTCATGGGGGAAAAGCAAACCAACAACAAAGCAGAAAAGTTTGACATATTTAGGGCAAAGAGATTCTTGATGGATAGTAGTCTTAGCTTTTTTCTTCTTCTCGACCAGTAATCTGTGTTACCAGCAAGTAGTCAGACAAAAATCTCAGTGTCTTGTTTGTGTATTTAAACTGCACTCATCGCCTAGACCCTGTTTGCATCGTACCAACTGTGCTGTTCCTCTATTTTCCCACTCACATTCTAAAAGCACCTCCAGGGAGACACACATTTTAAAAGCACATCTAGGGATGCACGCAGAAGATCCACATCTCTGCAATGTCAGACAGTTCAGATCAGAGAGTGAAAGGCATGAATTCTGGAAACGTGCTGGATCTTTTTTTCTTGTATTCTCATATACATTTCCTGGCTGCTTAAAAAACCCTAGCAACAAGACTGAGGGAAATAATGTAGTCAAAAGAAGCACCATTGAAAGGAGTCACTGAACATCATCAAGATGTGTGCATGAAGCAATTAAATTGTGCAGCCATTTTGTGCATAGTTCTCGATTATAAAATTGTTGCTTTCTGTTTAGAGCAGGAGTGGGGGGGCTTGAGGTCAGAGGGTGCATGCAAATGTGGCTCTCTAGGCCTCTCTATCAAGCCCACAGGGGAAAGCCCCCCCTTCCCAGGCCACATAACAATAATAATAATAATAATAATAATAATAATAATAATAATAATATTACGCATGCGGGGTATCACCACCCCCCATGCCTCCAAAGCCGTGTGCTTCCAGCTACAAAATTCCAGGTAGAAAGCCCACTCAGAGTTTGTACCTGGAGGCGCGCGGCTTTGGAGGCATGGCGGGCGGCGATACCCCACTACATAACACGCATGCGCAACTGAGTGGGCTTTTTACCTGGAGTTTGTAGCTGGAGGCACGCAGCTTTGGAGGCACGGGGGCGGCGATACCCCACCATGTAATGACGCATGACGTTACGTAGCGACGCTGCACCCCAGGGTGCATGGCAATTTGCCTCGCTACGTGTCAGGAAGTTCTTCCTAATGTTTAGGTGGAATCTTCTTTCCTGTAGTTTGAATCCATTGCTCTGTGTCCACTTCTCTGGAGCAGCAGAAAACAACCTTTCTCCCTCCTCTATATGACATCCTTTTATATATTTGAACATGGCTATCATATGACCCCTTAAACTTCTCTTCTCCAGGCTAAACATCCCCAGCTCCCTAAGCCATTCCTCATAAGGCATCGTTTCCAGGCCTTTGACCATTTTGGTTGCCCTCTTCTGGACACGTTCCAGCTTGTCTGTATCCTTCTTGAACTGTGGTGCCCAGAACTGGACACAGTACTCCAGGTGAGGTCTGACCAGAGCAGAATACAGTGGTACTATTACTTCCCTTGAAGTCATCTTTGTCCCTTCCTGGTATGCCATATCTGAAAGGGTTGTGTGTGTATTTTTGGACATCATCATTTGTATCAGAATATAGGAGCAATTGATTCTTCTTCAACATGGGATAGCTTAGTAGTGGGTAGAGCATGAGGCTCTTAATCTCAAGGTTGTGGGTTCGAGCTCCACATTGGGCAAAAGATTCCACATTCCTGCAAAAGATTCCCTCGTGGTTCCTGATCCAACTCTAGAATTCCACAATCTTGTTCACTTGATTGACAACAGAATAGTGCTTTCTAATGTGCACATGGGATTCGAATACTTGTTCCTATCAGGTGGACTATTCCCATACACAAACAAGGCAAATCTATGAAAAATGTATGAAGCAACTGCACCCAAAAGTATGAGGAAGACAGATGTGTTTCATGAGTCTAGGAATTCAAAACTGACCATAAAGAGATTTATTTGTAGTCTCCTATATGAAAGCTGCAGTGAGGGAGATGCATACGTCATTTTAAAGATGCACATGGACAACACATTTTAATAGGCCTCATAATGATGTCTATATGATACCCTCAGGACGCTTCCTCAGAATACCCTGGTGTCTTGTTTGTAGGCTTCTCACGGGCATCCAGTTAATCATTGTGGAAAACAAGATACAGTATTTGACCGGCCATTGGTCTGATCTCTTACAGTGAGTCTTATTGAAATGAATGCACATGAAGTTGCACAGTCCTCAAAAGCAGAAAATGGTCTGAAATAACAGTTGAGCAGTTTCAAATTTTCCTGAAAGTACTTAGGACTTAAAGGTGAAAGGACCTCTGGATGGTTAAGTTGCAGCACTCATCTCGCTTCAGGCTGAGGGAACCAGCATTTGTCCACAGACAGCTTTCTGAATCATGTAGCCAGCATGACTAAACCGCTTCTGGCGCAATGAAACACCGTGACGGAAGTCAGAGCGCACGGAAATGCCATTTTCCTTCCTGCTGCTGCGGTACTTATTTATCTACTCGCACTGGTATGCTTTCAAACTGCTAGGCTGGCAGTTGCTGGGACAAAGCAATGAGAGCTCACCCCGTCACACGGATTCAAACCGCCGACCTCCCGATCGGCAAGCCCAAGAGGCTCAGTGGTTCTTCTGAAAGTAACTGCTGGCAGTACACAGGATACATTATTGCTATTCCCCATAAATAGCACACTTTCATCACACAACTCTTTTTACTTTCATTTTATTTTGGTCATATCAACAGCTATTATTTGTGCTGTAAACTTGTGTAAAATATTTATGGAAGTTTGCTGACTTGAGAACTATGGTAACCCTCTAGTAGTTTTTTTTTTTCAGTCAATGAGTCCAACAAAGCTTAGGCAACGTATAAAATGCTGCATAAAGTGGAGTCGAATCATTTAGAGCTGCCCTTAAAATTAGTGCTATCAACAACTCCCTGAGCCTCAATTACTTAATCTACGCAGCTGCTGTTAATAGCATTAATTATTTAATTCTAACAGGAAAATTGTCGCTTCCCTCGCCGCAGCAGCAAACTCGGATGCCGCAGTCTCTCAGTTCCCTTTAATGGTTGCCACCACTAGATGGGAGTAGACAACCTTATTCTCTCCGCTGAGCACCACAACACAGGCATCATTCAAAGATTGCCTACAGCGCACAGCATATAGGATCTTAAGGCTTTGAATAAACCTTGTTATTTGTTAGCTGTGGGCAGTTTCATGTTACATTGAACTGAGATTCTTGCCGATTTCCCCTTTTTGCTTCTAACGCAAATTCTAATGCAAACCGTGAGACAAAGGCTCGGAAACTCGAGTCAGGACGTGGGCTGTACTTTTGAGATCCAGGGCTGTTTGATGTGGATACGATTTTAAACAGTTTATTCCTGAGATACCCTCAGGGATGCAGAATGATCCTGTGTGTGCATAGGTCCTGGCCCTCTGTGCTTCAGCCACAGCGTGCAAATCAAGCTGCCTCATTGAATCACCAATGGAGGCAAAAGGGGGGTGGAATTGGGACTGTTTTACTGCTAGGGGCATCATTTGGGCTTATGTGCAGGGTCCTGATCTAGTGAATAAGACATGCAACTCTTGGGGCGGAAAACTATGGAGCCACTATGTCATCCATTAGTATGTCCAATAGAGAAGGAGGGGAAGAAGGCATCTGTTTTGAATGAATGAGATCTCAGGGGGTGGGCAGCAAGGAGGGCAGCATTGTCTACCTGCCTTCCCAATGCCAAGCATCACTGCCAGTTCTTGAGAGGGTGAAGGGAAACAGAGAGGCTCGGGGAGCTCAGGCCAGTGCAGGGTTCATGGCAGAAGTGTGGAAATTAGCAAAAATGAATAAAACAAGCACAAATACCTGCTGAAAATGTAATGAAAAAGAAGGGAGCTTTTATCATATGTGGTAGTCATGTAAGGTAATAAAGGCTTTCTGTGAAAAGATATATAATGAACTGTGTGTGTGTGTGTGTGTGTGTGTGTGTGTGTGTGTTTAAAATAACTTTTGTAAAAAAAAAAACCAAGCCAAACCCAGAGGCCTTTCTATTAGGAGTAGGTACCGACATTCCAAAGGAACAGAAAAGTCTCTTTATGATATTCAAAAACAGCAGCATGGATGCTACTAACCCAGAGATGGAAAGAAGAAAGAGTCCCTGCCAGAGAGGAATGGCAAACTAAGATGTGAGACTACGCTGAAATGGCAAAAATGAGTGGGAAAACTCAGAGACCAAGAAGGCAAGAAACTCAAGAAAGAATGGGGAAAGTTTATAATTTATTTAGGAGACCACTGCAAGCGGATGAAAACATTAGCAGGGTTTTAATCTCACTTGTAATGTAAAAAAAAAATACTATGGACAATATGGATAGATACAGAACACAGACTATGAAATAATATTCAGTTGGAAATGTTGACAATAGGACCCATGGAGGGGATGGAGGGAAGTCTTGAGATTCAGAGAAATCTCATTTTATGGATATGTATTGGGTATTGTAATTACTTTACATTTGTAAAACCAAAAATAAAATGATTTCAAGAAAAAAGAAAGAAAAAAGAAATGGTTCTGCGATGACGCCAAGCTCTTTTCATCTTCTTGCTCTTAGGAACCTGGCGTGATGCTTGATGGGCCATGCCACCCCGCTGCCCTGCCCTGCTGACCATTACCAAGTGTGACAGTGTAGGCTAGCTAGGCTGAGCTAGATGGGTCCATGGTCTGACCTGGCATCCGGCAGATCTCTAGGTCCCTGTGCTTCCTAAGGAGATCCAGGCTGCACCACAGGGAGTTCAGCAGCCTTCACTCACCACTGTGCCTGCCCAGGCTCTTGGCATGATGCCCAGCAGTAGTGACGTACAAAATCAAGCAGAGGCAAACTCGGCCCTCCATATGTTTTGAGACTACAACTCCCATGATCCCCAGCTAACAGGACCAGTGGTAAGGGATGATGGGAATTGTAGTCCCAAAACATCTGGAGGGCCGAAGTTTGGGGATGCCTGTACAAAATCATCTGTGCGCCAGCATGCAGAGACAGAGGGCAGAGAGCACAGAAGGAGCAGGGCTGAGAACAACACCTTTATTGCAACAGAGCCACAATGTTTGGCTTAGCTTGGAAGCTCTCAGGCCATGGCTGCACACTTGAATATTATTATGACTATTATCTGAAGTTCTCAAGGTGGCTCACAATATAAAAGACAGATTAAAACCAAAAAGGCACATAATACATAACAAAAACAAAAACAAACGTCAATATCCTCCCACTCCCTGAGTTCAATGGGACTTGCATTTGACCCCCACAAAATTGCTTAGGGATGCATTGCAGAAATCCCTATCTGTATCCATGCTATGATAGTGGCTTCATAGGTTGAAACTCCCAGCTTAAAAAGCTGTTATTCATATCGCTCTGAGAGTTTGCCATAGGTAAGGATGTCCCAGTGTACAGGCGGGGAGTTCTTCTTCCTGCAAGAGCTTTTCCATCCATTTCAGTGGGACATCTGCTCACTTGGCTGCTGCACACCAGGACTGAGTTAACTCTAAGCATTATCGATATCTATATCTTAAGCATCTGGGCAGGTGAACGCTGCTAAAATGTATTCTCACAATCAAAAGCTTGCTATTGATTAGGGGGGAAAAAACTTCCACAGAAATATTGCATAGCGTATATATTGCATTGAATTCCCCCTCGTTCTGTGGGCTGTTCACTCTGAACCAGACGGCAGCCTTTACTGATTCTAATGGTTATGGATTGCAACCTGCGCTCCCAATGAATTTGGCTTGCTTCTCCTTCGAGATGCCGTTGACACATTCCTGAGCTCTGTTCATTCTCTGTCACCTTCTCCTTTGCCTTAAGTGTTACTACAGCTCATAAAAGTAATCTGCTCCAAGAGATTTCTCTCACCTTACCTCAAAAGCAGAATGCTTTTTTTAAAACCTTTCACTTGCACATCCCAGTTGTGCCATTTTCACAGAGCTCAGTTTAAAAGGCACAAGAAGGCGGGGGGGGGGGATGATCTGTGTGTTGATGATCGATTTGATTTTTCATATTAATATTTCCCCATGATTGGACACTGCACACACAAACAGAGGCAATCCCTTTTCTGCCAGGAAAGAGACAAGCCTGAGATTTAAAATTTGTTACTATAGCAGTTGTTCAATTACAAATAACACTCTCGACAGCACTAAGTGCTATCATTGGTACCCTGTTGCTTTTACGATTACATGTTACATTACAAGAAACATTTGACAAAGCTGCGCTGTGATCCTGCAGGCTTCTACATAGCACAAGGTACTAGGAAATCGAAGGGGTGGGGTGCAGAAGTGCAAGGGCAGTGTATGGCCTCACCCTTCATATGTGTAGGTGGAAGTGTCCTCTCTGCTTCCATATCTGTTTACATGGGCGTACCCAGGAACAAATCTAGGGGGGGAGGCAAGCCATGGTCATCCAGGTTGTGACATTTCAGCACGGAAAAGGCAAATGAAACCAAAATTTTATTATATATAATTATAGCAGTGTTTTATTACGGTAGTTATACAGTAGTTATTACAATTATTTGCTTGAATTTTTTAAAATTTCTATTCTAATTACATGTCTTATACTAATATCATTTTTCTTGGGTTTGAAGAAAATGTTGAGGTTTGTTTGGTCCGGCCTTTTTACGTACCTGGACTAAACAAACCGGCAGTTGTGTGGTATAGTAATGCATATACAGTCCTGCCACCATGTGCACTGGTTAAAGCAGACTACTGTGCTACACAAACTCTTCACCGGGAACAAAACTGAATTCAATAACCACATCTTTTAAAGATGTAAGAAAATTAAGGAGTACTCTCACCAGAAAAAAATTTGTTTCCCTCAGAAAATGTTGAAGATTATGGTGTTAAGCGACCCCCAAGCTACATCTGCTCCTGGTGGTCATCTAGTCCCACCCCCTGTAATGCAAGGACATGCACCTATTCCATATGGGGATTGGGCCTGCAAAAATTTGGCTTTATCAGCACTACTATCCTGCCAACCAATAATATGCAGCTTGCCCAAACGGGGATTGAACCTGCATCATAGGGGTTATCAGCACTATTATCCTGTCAACCCAGGAATAGTACCTCAAAGTTTGGATGGGACCCGGGGGTCATCTAGTCCAACCCCCTGTACCGCAATAATATGCAGCTTTCTCATATGGTGAAAGAGCAATTGCCAAAACAAATCTGATAAAAGGGGCCCGAGGCTATGCACAAAGAGGGGGTAGGGTAGGGTAGGATTAGGGTAATTTAGCTGCTGGCTACAAACTGCCAAACCCTTAAGCAGCAGTTCAGCCCAACACAGGACTGCACGGCGATCAGGGAAACAAAGAAACTAGGATTAGAGTGATTTAGCTGCTGGCTAGAAAGGGACTTAGAGGGAACCTTTACGATGCAAAAACCAACAGAGGTGACCCAGCATTCCTTCCCTGTCCCAGGGAATGGTCCACACTGAGGATGAACACTGCAACTCCGCTCTCCGCTGCCGGCTGTTTTTTTTTTTTTGCTGCATGGGAGCTCCCCCCCTTTTTGTGCTTCTCTAGGGAGGGGCAGCTGCACCCCCCTGCCCCATGCTGGGTACACCCATCTCTGTTTATCTCATATCCTGCCCTTCCTCTTAAAGGAGCCCAAGGCAGCTTACAGCCATCATCTAAATAATCTAAAATTGCAAACACACGATACATATAAAATGCAGGCCCATGTTGCAGGCAATATGTGTGAAAACATGACTGCATTGACTGGGTCGGTCGTGTGGGCGTCTCCCATCCAATCAGCACTCTTCTTCTTTGAGTAAGGCACTGTGTCAGGTGGGGGGAACCTTTGGCCCTCCAGATGTTGCTGAACTACAACTCCCATCAGTCCCAGCATGTATGGCCAATGACCACGGATGATGGGAGCTTTGGTTCAGCAGCATCTGGAGGGCCAGAGGTTCCTCATCCTGGCACTCCTACATACCCTTTAACATCCCACTGATCAAAAGCAGGATGCTTGTATTTTGGTCCAGCACTCTGGTGAGAGCCAGCTGATTTGTGTGACAGCGCAAGACCAAAATAACAAGTGTCTTTTGGTCCAGCGCCAGAGCTGGCTGGCTTGCCCCAGAGCGTAAGACAAAAAATGAGCATCCTTTGGCCAGCTGGAATGTGCCAGAGTGTTGGAGAGAAAAAATGGGATCCAATCAGAAACTGTGATGGCTTCTGACATTCTGGGATGTCCCACTTAAACTGGGATGGTTGAGCAGTGTGCTCCTATACAGAGGACTGAGTACATAAAAAGTGAAATATTTCCATAGAAAACATAAGCAAACTTTCTGAGCAACAGCCCCTTGTAAATCCACCATAAGAGCATAAGAAGAGTCCAGCAGGCTGTTCTTACTGTGGACAGCCAGATGTCTGTAGGAAACCCCTAAGCCCGACCCAAGTGCAAGAGCATGGCCCAACACACTCTATGTTTGCATTCCTCCCCTTCTCAACTATTTTCACTCTTTTCTCATTTCTACAAGGACTGTTTTCATTCCTATCTTAACAAGGAGCCCAATCTTCTCACAGAAAGTTTCCTCTTCCCGTTAATACTAATATCCAGCCCGGAGAAGAATTATGTGTCATTAGAAAGCTCACACCACCTTCTGGCCATAATAAAACAGAGCTGCGCCATATGGCCTCGTTGTCATGAGTTTCTTGTTGCAGTGCACACCTGGGTAATCGCTGTGCTTAAATCACGGTCTTATCTACTGCTGCTTATTTTTAATGTTGTTTTCTTATTGATGATGCCCTATCACTGTTTTAGTAACTTGGGAATTTGAGGATATAGTTTGTTATTGACCATTAGGAGAGACAACTGGCGAGAGTCAATACCCTGAAAACCATGCAAGAACATATTAAATAAATAAATGTTAAATGAAATAGTATTGTTGGTTCATATTGGTGGTGTGGCACCCACTCCCCATTGGGGCTACTAACCAGTCCAAGGGCTCCGCTTCCATTGTGTAACTCATTCATTCAGAGTTTGGGAGAAGAGTGTGACAGTGCATAAAGTGAAGGCAAGGCAGGGTTGCTTGCCTTGCCCCTGCCGCATTCCCATTCTATCCACTCCAGCTCCTGAACTTTCTACAATGGGTAAGATGGTCTGAAGCAGCCTTATAAGCATGTTAAGCGCAACATGCTATGAAGCCTACTTGCTATTGAGAACCATGTGCTATCTCTAGCCTTAGTAAATCCAAAAATATGAGGCCAAATGTCCAGGCAGGCAGGCAGGCAGGCAGGCAGTGCCAATAATTTAATGAGAAACTGAAGGCTGAATGAAAATGGCCCCTGGAAATTCTCTGCACTGTTTGTGATGGCAAATTCTTCAACAGTTTGAGTTTGAGGGGTGGGAGGAGGGAGATAACATTCTCAGAAAATGATATTTTCTGACACTTCGGCTCAGTTAACTTTTCACCACAGCAGCCAAGGAGCCCACAAACTGGTTTGGGAGCAGCAGACATGAGGAATGTAGGTTAATGTTTTCTCTTGATGCCACTACCTCACTCAAATCTACTTATTTGCTACCAAATTTCCTTGACTGGCCCTACCAAACTTGCCTCTTACATATATCTTACTTGTAGATGTTTTATTTATCTTTTAAAAATCTAGTTGAACAAAGGGCATTGCAGGCCCAGGCCACACACTCCACCCCTCCTCTGCTCAGGTGAGCTACCAATAAAGGAGACCACACAGCTGAATGGGATCAAATCAAACCACAACTTCAATGACTACAGATGAAGTGGTCTGGCATAGGCATTGGGTAAGCATTTATTCCCGGGCTGCCTACCAGAAATGACCTCAGAATCAACCCAGTAGCAGGGATTCCTATGACTTACATCAAATTGGGGGGTCCCTGCAGGGCCCAAGCCCCCCATCTGGACAAACGGACAGAAGCAACTCCATCACGGAACCCTTTCATGGGATACTCAATTTCTGGAGGGGAAGGCGAGGGTACAACCTCCTCTCCAACTAAGGCTACGGTTACCCAATGCCTAAACTGCTAAAATTGTGATGATTGCTATGGGGTAGGCAAAACCTTCAGGTCAATTCACCTGGTAGGCAAATTCCCACCAGGCCCCACAAATACGGCAACCACCACAGCCATAGCACGGTCAATTCAATGAGTAAATGTGAAATTACCAGAGTGGGTCGGTGGGTTGATCTGACGAAGAAGAGCTGGGCGTCAGGGGCTGGTGTGGGCTGTCTTAAATCCCAGAAGCAAACCTGACGGAAGCCTAATTGTTTCCTCAAGTCCGCCCCTGCAGAGCCCAGCTCTCCGCTCCAGCTTGCCATTGGCCAATTTGGCAGGCTGACGCAGAGCTGGATTTCAGCAGGGAGTGTGAACTGAAGTTTGCACTCTGGCAGGGATCAGACCCTGACACCCAGCCCTGCATTGTTGGCAGGAGAAGAGGTGCTGGTCATCCTGCAACCGCATTCCTAAAAAGTGGTAAGCGGACTTATCCCATTTGCTCTGTCTTCGTGGAGTTGCTCTGCTCTTTCGAAGAACCTCCCTTTGTTAATAAAAGAGGCCCTAAGGAAAGGAGACTGGAAGTTATTTGTCTTTGAAGATTTATTTTTATCTTTGCCAGCTGTTAAGCCTGCCCCGGTGGCTTATACTGCCAATAAATAAAAATAAAATAACTCTTTGTATTTCATTTATACTGTAGTCTTACTGGGCAAAAGAAAGAAAGGTGTAATATGTTTCTTGGCATTGCATGCCCTTCTCCTCCTGAATTTAGGCAGAGACTTGTGTGTGTGTGTGTGTGTGTGTGTGTGTGTGTGTAATTCCAGTGAAAGCAACATTTCCTATCCTTCAATAGGACAGTTACCAGGGGGACTAGCATTCAGCAGAACCTGGTGCGTATGCAAAACAAGAGACAGGAAAGCATACTAATGACTGCCAGTTCATGCTGTCTGTAGAGGATTACTAGGGATTATATGTAATTATCTGAAATTGCACACTGTTTCTGACAGGTTTTTTTTAACAACGGTGTGTAATCGATAGGGCTTCTAATTTTGTTTTAAATTTTTTTAACCATTGCTTTCCATTTCCTCCATTCACCCATTTATGAAAAGTAGATAATGGTTATAATCAAGAGTTGAGAGAGTTGCATTAAAAAAACACATTTGCAGGGCTTTTGAAATACATTTCAGGCCTGAAAGGAGCCTATTTTCTTTCTACTCATTGCTAGCCACAAGGCTACCCCAGTTGCCCTTTGACACCATCTCTTTCTCCAGCATTGGGCTGTGAAGAAGAGAAGGGGTCCCACAATATGTCCTACTTTTGAGTCATGATTCTCTGTGCCCTTAGATTTTCTGTCCATTCTGTTGCCTGTCAGGAGGGGGGGAAACCCTGAACCTCTAGATCAGGCATCCCCAAACTGCGGCCCTCCAGATGTTTTGGCCTACAACTCCCATGATCCCTAGCTAAGAGGACCAATGGTCAGGGATGATGGGAATTGTAGTCCAAAACATCTGGAGGGCCGAAGTTTGGGGATGCCTGCTCTAGATCAAAGATGGAGAAGCTGTAGACCTACAGACACTGCTGGGTATCAACTTCAGCCAGTTTATAAACCATTGCGATGTTATGATGAGATTGTTATAAACATTTCACAATGTTATAGAAACAGTTTAAATTCAAAGCTCATGACCTCCAACTCAAATCCAACTCCCCGCAAACTACTTCCCCAACCCCCCTCCCCCCGTTTTATTAGGTAGATTTGCTTCTCAACTGAATTCAAGTTATGGGAAGTCAAAGGCACATCTCAGCCAAAGGAACACACACAGCAGATAGTTAATAATTGTCAAAGATAACACAGTCACTTCTACAGCACTTCTACATACCAATCTAGCATCTAGGCAGCTATTCCCAGGTCCACGCTCTGTGGAGCAGTTGCAGTAACAAGGGACCACTCTCTCTCTCCAGAAGTTATGTATCCTCCCCCAATGGGCTGCACACACACACAGCCAGAGATGCTTCATGCATGGCAACTTCTTCTGCTCATCCCTTTTCAACCCCCTCCTGGTTCTGGGAGACAGTGGTGCAGGAGAGGATGGAGAAGCACCTGGCCCTTCATTTGCTTCCGCCTCTTCTTCTGACCCATTCTGTGCTCTGCCCTCCAGCTCTGCCTCTAACTCTTGCCTCCTGGCCAGTTCAGTTCCCCACAAATCACTGGCCCGTCTCGATTCAGACTCCAGCCCCGCTTCCCCTGTGTACACTCGTCAACATCCTGCCAGTTCCTGACATGGGATGGGACTTCCAATGCTTATAGACCTGAAAAATATTGAGCATCATTTAACAAAAAGCCATAATAAAGGTTTACATAGAATCTTGTTCATATCAAAATGGCATAAGAGAAAACCATTCTAATAGCAAATCCTACTTCTTTCCAAATGGAGATTTTAAAGTGTTGCAAAATCTAGGATTTGCTGTCATCCAAAGCCATATTCACAACCTTCATGTCAGCATAAATGATTGATATGGGTTTGATGATTGGACCATTCTAATTATATTTCCAGTGTTGAGATCACTATAATTAGGCCATCTAATATGCTGTTGTTACTTCACCAAGAATTCCAAATTCCTAATAAAATCTGTGATAGTATGGGTGCTTGAAATTCATCAAAGCTTATGGACGATTTCATCCCACTATAAGAATTCATTTTTCTTTAATCACTGAAGAGTGATTCATTTTACAGAAGATGCTTTTTCACTCACCAATGTATTGGATATCAAGAGAGAAAACTCTATTAACATAATGTTCAGGCGGGGGAGCTACAAGGTAGACCTGAAGAGCAAAATTTTAATCCATATTTGCAAGAAGTTCTACAAGGATTAAGCAACATGCAAAAATGAAATGCACATTAATTTGTTCTCAGCAATGACTACGGTCCAGAGATAGCTGTGAGCAAGTGGGTGTTCACTTCTAGTAACCCATAGGCAATAATCACTATGTGCAGTGGAGCCAGGCATCAGATAAAAAGGCTCATTCCCATCAGAGGATGGATGTGAAAGATCATCTTCACCTTTACAATGTCAAAAGGGGTACCCCTTAACTAGATCACCTGCACATCTGTATCCCAATGCTGCTGTTGATGCACTTCTCATTCCATGCACATCAATTGGCTTATTCCTGTACAGGGTTAGTCCGTAATTTGCCCTTTCTTTACAAATGCAACGGGCAGTGGAAATTCACATGAGCTACTTCAGGCTGCAAGTTTCCTACCACATTCTGGAAGTGTCTATCTGATAAGGGTGTTCCATGATTATAGTAATATTATTATTTATGCACAACCCATCTGGCTGGGTTGCCCCAGTCACTCTCATTCATTTGAACTCAGTTTTCTTTTTTATATAAAAAACCACTCCATTTAAAAACCAAGCCAACATAATTCCTGCATTTTTATCATTTACCACACTTTCTTAATATATGCTCTATCCATGATAAGATGAGACAAAATGAGACAGCTATGGGTATACATTCAATATCACTCCATGAAGGCAGGGGCTCCTCGCAGAAAAATTCCACCAAGCCTGTTGAAATCAAGGCGGCAGTAATGACTAACAAATCTCATTCATTTTCACAGGCCTGACTAAATTCTTCTGGATCTTGAAAACTGTAACACTGCATCTTCCTAACCGTTGTTTGTTTGATTTCAATCTGCAGGGAACCCATGAAAACCACACTGAGATGAAGCCTCCAAATTTGACCATTATGCCTACAGTAATTCAAAATGCACCTTTGGCTACTGCCTGGATACTAGTCGTGGTATCCCTGTTACAGGATTACAATCAAAAATGCATTGGAAACACAGAAAGAGCTCTCAATTTGCAGATATGGAATGTCTTGTGATCACGGTTCTTTGTGTTTTGTAGCTGACAATGAGACCCTACTGTGGATGCAATATTTTTTTTGAATTGCTGTCTTTACAAATATCAATATGACTATCTTGCCCTAGATAGTCATTCTTTTTATCTTCACTCTTCTAACAAATATATTAAATGTGTATTTGATTGTCACCCACTAAAAGCATCCAGGGAAGAATATGGGTTTCTAGATCATTGGAACTGGTTATGTTCCCACGATGGGGTTAAACAATGGCTGGAAGTGCCAAAAAAAAAACCCCAAACTTTCTCTGAGATTTTGTTGAGTTATAGGCAATTTGACACATAATGCAGCAGGAAACTTGGGTTTGCCATCAAATCTGCCACTGACAGAGAGCTCTTGCCAATTCCTGCATCCTGACAAGTATGGCTGAATGTACCTCTTTTTTTACACATTTGTTGCAATTACTTTTTTAATGTTTAGGTGTACACCTAAAAAAACTTTTAGATGAATTTCTAAAATGTAATGCATTCCCTTATTCCCTGAGTAGAAACATAATGATAAAGCATCTATAGGAATCATATTGTCTAGGTCCATAGCCTAACAAAAAAAATTGACATGCTCTAAATATGTAAAGCACAATAAGCAACAGGATTAGAATCTGCAATCTAGAACATGCATAATGATCCAACTAGTTCTGATTTCTATTTATTGAAATAAGCATGTGTAGGTTCTGGTTTTGTCCAACTGAAGCAAAACATTCCCTTTATTCCCTTCTCAGAAATGTAACTTACATGATCACCTCCCCTCTGATCAAGGTTTGTTTGTTGTTGTTGTTTTGCAATGCAAAGTATTTTTTTTAAAGTACACAACAAAACAAAACCAAGAACAAGTTAGAATGTGGAAATGGTTGGGGAGGGTGTTATTGTTTTGCTTTGTTCTTATTACGTATTTAGTGTTTTTGTCTTGCATTTTTATGTTGTGAACTGTCCTGAGATCGATGGGTGAAGGGTGGCAGACACATTTAATAAATAATAATAATAATAATAATAATAATAATAATAATAATAATAATACTTAATTCCAAAGATATGGCAAGTTATTGAAAATGGAGCTCAATAAACTCTCTTTTAGTGTCAACTGCCAATATGGATGCTTTAAATCATCCGCATTACATATCACCTGTGTAACCTCTTGTGTTTGTAGTCCTTATTAAATTCCAAGGTTTAATACATATCTTAAGGACAAAAGAGTTCAGGATTGATGTGACAGTTGTACCAGAAAACTACTATTTAAGTCTAGCCGGAACTGAGCATTTACTAGAGCTTACCAATTCACCAGAATTACAAGAAATTCCTTTGATTTTGCTGGAACGAGAATTTCTGCTTCTTGAAGGTGATGATTTATCTGTCAATAGTACCAAGGACGGCTGTTATATTGCTGTATTCAGCAGTATGCACTGTTGTCAGGCACTTGAGTAAGGTTAAATAAAACTGTGGGAGGCCTATCTTCAAACCGGGAACTTCAGAAGGCTAAAGACTTAAAATGAGATTAGTGGATCAGCACCTGACTCTGGCATTCCCATGTGGAGTACAACCTTTTTGGAGCATGCAGTGAACTGTTAGCACAAATAAGAAAATAAGAAAAGCACGGAGTTTTCGCCTTCTTTCTTTTGATCACATGCAACTGGATTTCAGATCTTTTAAAAAAGTGAAGTAACTGTGTTCACTCAGTTCTGCTATTTATTAATGGAACACATTTCTACCACCCTTCAACCAAAAATGGTTCCCCAAGGAGGCTTACAGCAATAAGTCAAAATACAAGAGCGATGAAGTCAATACAATAAAACCTCTGCGGCTTATTGTAGGCTGTTTCTGAAGCTCTGCAGATCTAGTTTATCTCAAGACACTTGGACCTTACAAACTGATAGCCCAATAATTGAGAGATCAAGGAACTTCCACAACAGATAGAAAGCTGAATTTTGAGCTACACAATGTCCAATGCACACAGATTACTAGAAAGGTAAGACGAACAAAAAAATAATCAAGCAAACCTGTAAGAAAACACACCAGGACACTTGTACCCCCCCCCACACCTCTTGAAACTGGAGATAGGTGATGAAATCTTTTCTAGAGCAGAGAACAAACCAAGACACAGATGGGACTCAGTATTGTGCTGTGTGTTTTCTTGCTTCCATTTGGAGAAAGGGTTTCAGGGTGTGAAGGCTTTGCAGAGCTACATATCCATTAGTGGTCAGCACGGAGGGCAGTTGTGCACCTGAAACTTCCTACCAGCAGGAGGTCGGCACAGTGCAAACACACCAGCAGAGCGAATCCCACGCTCCTGCCAGTACATTTGCACTATAACAACTTTCCCGTTCGCTCACCCTTCCCTCTTCTAGTAAAGCACAGCGACACCAGTGAGGGAATGTCAGGTTAGTGCCACTGCCCCTCTACCCTGACCACCACTGTACATCTTTAGTTAGAGATGGACCATCAGGCCAATGTAAAGCATTGTCAAGTCTCATTGACTTGAAAATTTAAGCAAATGCTTAAGCATCTTCTATGGAAGTTAAATGTCTTCAGAATTGTCATCTGAGGCCTTTCAGTGAGTGACCTGCTTGCTAGCTGGTAACAAGTAAAAATACCTTCTCAGTGGTGGCTACTTGTTGTGGAACCTTCCCATCATTTCAGTACCAGATGAGTACTGATTTCAGTTTTCCCAATCCATGTAAAGAATGTGATTCCATTATTGGTTTAGCTCAGTGAATTTTCCTCTTCTATACTCATGTTGGATTAGTGCTGTGTATTTTTAATTCTTTTGTTGTTTATTTTTAAGTAACACATTCTGACCAATTGTCTTTTATTTGTTGCCCTTTTTTCTTAAAAAAATGTAATTATGATTCTAAATTTTTGTTCTACGCTGAAGCTGCCTAGGCAACCCTTGTTAGGCACCATAAAAATAACAGAAACAATAAACTTTGCCTGGATTTTGCCCATCATTTTGAACTGCCTGACTTTATTACAGCTTTTGGCAATTGCCATAGGAGGGTGGAACTTATCAAGCAGTTATAACTTTGAACCTGAATGACTGTTTCTAAACTCATTTGGTGATTTAATACAAATCTATCATTTTCAAGTAATCAGCATCACTAACAACTAATGACTAACTTTGTGTCTGTGTGTTTTCCCCCTATAACTTTGATTCATATTTGAAGGAGTAGTTAATCTTATTTGCAGTTAATTTATAAAGACCTAACTTGATTTAGGACTTTAATTATGGAAATACATAATTTTCTCTCCATCTCCACCTTAACAACCTGCCTAAGACCCCAGAAAGATTGCCATAGATATTAGTTTTGCTAATAGAATTTAAGCTGAGGCTAATGATACATAAATTATACCGGGATACTTAAGTCCACATTTAATTCACATTTTCCTTTCCACTTAGTTATAAGATATTAGGTTAGAATTTGATCTTCACCAACATGGCTTTTGATCTGTTTATTTTCATGGGCCTTGGGAGAAAAATTATTTTACCTTGTCAAAAGAGAATCACTCACATCAAGTAGCAGGTGGAGTACCGTACCTGTGTAGTTTCTGCAGCATCCTTGGTGTATAAAAGCTACTAAAATGACTCTTTCTGTTTCCGCCTTTCAATGAGAAGCAATTCGGATGCTACCCGGAATTGAATGACATCTGCTATAACCTCACAGACAATGCTCTTAGCTCAGTTCTGTTCCTTGTGCTTAGAGTCTATTAATGCATTGCGTGACAAGGTTACCAGACATCCCCCCCAAAATAACTCACACCACACACAGAATTTTACTTTGGGTTTTGGCATTAATTTGGCCACAACTTTATTTAAATACAATTAAATGTGAGTGTTGGATTAGGCATTGGTTAATCCATCTGTCCCCCGCCTGGGACAGATCAGCTCCGACTTCCCTAGCCGTATAGGGAAGTCAAGTAAACACCCCATGGGAGAGGAGGTAGCTGTGTCCAGGCACTCTCCCCTTGACCAGAAATGCTCCCCAAGGCACGTGCTCTGTAATGGCCCCAGCCCTGCCCGTTGCAGGGGTGTATGAACAAGAGCCCCGGAGCCCCAGGATTCCTTTAACGGAATACTTCTATGTGGACCAGCATTTTACTGAGGGGTAGGCACCTCCATGCCATACCCCTCCACCAACCAGACTTATTAACCAATGCCTAACCGCCAACTTAACAAGTTGTGACGATTTGCTAAGCAGTAGGCAAAAACCAATGGCAACAGCCAATCAGCCAAATGGCAAAATTCCTACTGGGCCCTTGCAAAGCAAGCGACCCCATGACGCATGGGTGTAGGCAGGGGGGGCAGGAGGGGGCAATTGCCCCCCCTAGAAACAAAGGCTGAGGGGCACAGCAGTGTGGCAGCCTGAGGCTCCTGCTCCCGGCACGAAGCTCCAGAGTCGCGCAGGGAACGCGAGCCTGTGGCTGCGTCCTCCGCGCCTCCCAGATCTTCGGAGGAGGCGGCCCCAGGCTCCCGCTCCTAACGCGAGCCTGGGGCCGCCTCCTCGGAAGACCTGGGAGGCGCAGACCACGTGGCCCCGCCCACATTTCCACTGTGGCCCCTCCCCTCCCGCCCCTTGCCCCCCCTAATTTTGATCCTGGCTACGCCCCTGCCATGACGGGCAAAGCAATGTCAGGCTAAATCATTAGGGAAAAGGTGGTGGGTAGGAGGGAGATCTGAAGCACTTTGCAAAGTGAAACTAACTGCTGGGCGCTGAGGTTTTAAGGCGCCCTTCCTGTCAATCAAAAATTGCTACATGCTAATTTCCCCAGCAACCCAGAGGGGTCCTATCACACGCACTCCCTCTCACCCAACACCACCCCCAACCCAGGGAGATGTCTCTTTAACCCTTCCGCAACCTGCGCTCTCCCGGATTGGAGAACGCGCTTTCTCAATCTGCTCTGGACACTGATACAGTCCAAAGGAAAGCAGAGCAATATATTTGGCACCAGAGGCACTCAAGGCACTACCCAACTGTGTTAGGGACTCCACTCTGGATTTCTGCAGGGTTTACTCCTTAGCCTTTTCTTCTCCTGAAGGCGTCCTACAAAGCAGTGGGCACCCACCCACCCACACCCAGCAACCAACCATTCAATGATAGAATAGAACAATCATGACTAGCTATTCAATGAACTTTTAAACAGCTGCAAAGGCCTGTAAGCATAGACAAGGTTTCAAGAGACGCCAAAAAGTCAAAAGTGAGGATACCTGTTGAATCTCTGAGGGAAGCGCACTCACTTCTGGTTGGTGCCACGTGTGCCCCTGAAACACTAGCAGAGGCACATTTATTCACAGAAACACAACAGCTGCTGCTGCAAGCAAGAATTTCCTCAATTACAGCACAACCTGGTCATGCAGCAACTCTGGAATCTTCTCTCAGTACACTTCTCCTTTGTGAAACGATTCATGGGAGTGCTTGCACTTACCCTGGAAGGAGACCTCAAGAATGGCTGACCTCAAGAATGGCTGCTGAGTCCCAGGGCTCACCTCACAAGGCAACCTCCCTGTGAGAGGAGTGGTGAATTATTATTATTGCGTGTTCAGACCCAGAGACCTCCCCCCTAAATAAATTCACACTTGACTCAAATTTTAGTTTGGTTTTTGGCAGAATTTAGGCCACAACTTTATTGATTACAGCAAGTGAGTGGTTGCATAGGCTCTGGTTCGACTAGCTCCCTGCACCCTTGCAGGTAGCGCTAACCCAGAGCTGTATCATAGGTCAGCCAAGCAGGGCTGGGCCTATGGCCAGGCTGGGTGGCGCAGGGCGCCAGGGCATCGGGCCACCAGGGGGGCGGCGCGTAGCTGCGCCCGCCCGCCACGCAGCTGCGCCTGCCGTGCTGTGAAATGGGGGGGGGGCGCTGGAGGGATCTGTTGCACCACGGCGCCAGGGCACCAGATATGCTTAAGACGGCCTTGCAGCCAAGGGTCAACACCTGGATAGGCGGAAAGCTGAGAACAGGCTATGTCAACCACTCAGATGTCCCCCTGGACTCAGGCACGGGCACAACCCCCTCTCAGGGGTTGACCAAACCATTTGAGATCCTGGATTCCTTTAACAGAATTTCCTTCACGTAGGGATGGCGAGAGCATTCTCCCACCCCTATCACCTGAACCAGTGCCTATCCACAACCTTACAAGTTGTGACAATTTGCTGTGGCACCAGCCAATCAGCCAAGTGGGGAAAATTCCTGACGTGCCCCTGTTCCAACGACAGACAACACATGACGGCATGGCAAGGTCAAGCGCAACAAAGCCCTAAAAGTTGGGAGAGGTGGGCGGGTGTTCTGAATGCACGCACCGAAAGAGGAAGCTCTGGGTCACGTGCATGGGTTGGGTATATATATAGGTCCCTTTATCCATTTGGACTGCACCCCATTGGCCAGATTGAACGCAACATCAAGGGACCTACCAATTGGGTGTTGTGGCTGACCAATCTTACCCACCCACAACACAGGAGGTTGGTCTCCAAGTCTCACCGCAACATGTGCCCTCTCTGAGGGAGGACACTATTTATTATTATTATTATTATTATTATTATTATTATTATTATTATTATTATTTATTAGCTACCTTTTAAAACAAACTTAGTATTGAATGATGGTATGGAAATTAAAGAAAGAAGCATTTAAAAGAAGCCATTTTTTGATGGGAAGGCTTAATGTGCCATTATTGGAGGAGATGTGTGGGAATAGGAACAGCTAGCACACTCTCCGATTTGAAAACATAACCCCACTTCCTCAAAGGCAAAAGCTAATGGGGTGCACATGTTTGAAATGGAGTCTAAAGTGCTGCTTATTCACATGAACTGTAGTTCACTCACAGGGAGACTGTTGGGGCATTCGTCTTTAAAAAGCCCTGATTGAACAGTGAGAGCTTGATTAAAGTGTAGAATGCTTTTACTCTCATAATGGATAGGCCTCACTGAGCCATTGCAATGTTCTGAGTCCTCTGTTTATCTTTGTTCTAGCTGTGCAGTCCTAAATCAAGATAAAAAGCAACTCGACATGAAGGAAAATAAAAAGAAGGTCATTTAATCACCCTGTTAGCTTAAAATGATTATTGATTCCGAGAGGTGATGTCTAATTCTGCCAGAAAATCCATTTCAGTGATGATTACTGCCCTCTGCTTTATCTATAATACTGGAGGTTATTAAAAGTGGGAGTCCCCGGGGAAGTATATGGGCTTAGACCACTAACATCATATTTAATATTTTTTTATCAGAACAGAGATTCAGACCCTGCCCTTTAACCTACAACAGAATCAGGATAGACAGCTAGGAAAGTGTATTTCACTGCCAGTCTAATTATTAATACACCCCATGGAAATCTGGCAGAATATGGCAATACATGATAGATAAATATCACATGGGACAGTGGCAGAGTGAATGTTTCATTGCACACAGTTCAAGAAATATTGTGCCTAGAAGTCTTACAGTAAATACCTCAATAGCTATAGACTTATTATTGTCCCTTTTTCATGGTTCTTATATTTTTATGTACCTGTGACTTAAATGGGAATATCCAATGTTTTTCATTTCTACAGAGAAGAAAGTTGACTCATACTAAAATAAATTTACATTACTTCGCATAACAAAGTTTCCAAATCTATAATTATTATGTTTGTAAAGATGTTTCTAAACTGGGCTTCTTTGACCAGACATATTTGCTTATAATTATAAGAGGGGAAGGAAACTGTTTCTGTTTATTTGTTAAATTTCCCAGACCTTATTGGAAATTTAATTATTCTGTCACCATGCCTTGGCCATGGTATCGGCTGTATAATTCCATTAATTTCATGGCCAGGGAAACATTCAAAACACAAGCACCAGACATTTATAGACTGGAGTTGACCTGGCATATGTTTTCATTAACAAGGGGTTATGTGGGGACAATGAATCTGGATTATAAAAGTATTCAGATGATCTAATTTACAGATTTTCAGTGATGAAGTATATTTGTTGTGACAGGTTTATAAGCAGAGAGAAGCTAAAGCTTGAGTATGCCCTAAATCTCAGATATTTGGGCTCCGGTTCTGGCTGTGATTAATCTCTTCAATGAAAAGCACTCTGTACATGCTCAGAACATGTACATGTATCATTTTCTTTGTTGGTATCTCACATAAGCTGAATGGAGCTGCCACCATTGCATTGAAAACTGTATTTAGAACCGAGGTTCTGGCTCAAATTGCCCCCAGTGATTTAAAACAACTTTAGAATTTACAGCTGTAGCTCAGGCATCCTGAACGCACATTCAAAAACCATTCTACGATTTCTCTGCATCCATAATTATAGCAGTCTTCTCAAACAGCAATGGAAGCCAGGCTATATCTTCGAAACAGGTTTCTGTGCTTTTCCTGTGCTAAGCAGCTCCAGTTTAACGTTCAGAACTGGTTGTGAGGTGGATGTAGCCACCGCATGTATAACAGAACCTTTAAATACCTGATATTTGCTAGTGTTATCATGTGGGGAGGGTATCCCCTGGAGGTTTTTGTGTAGCTTATGAAGCTTTCATTTTATGAGGGTGAACAAGATGAAGAGACATGACTCAAGAGGAGAGTATTTGCTTCCCATGCAGACAGTCCCAGAATCAATCCCTGGCATTGATCGCTGGCAAGGCTGGGAACGTTCTCTGCCTGAATCCCTGGAAAACTGCTGCCAGCCAGCCAGGGTAGACCATACTGAGCTGGGAGAACCAATGGTCTAATCCAGTATAAGGCATCTCCCTATATAAGCAAAGATGAATGGACTGAAAGCTGTTACATGGTGGTGGTGGGGGCATGTATTTGAATACTTCCCTTTTAAAAGTCCTTCCCCAAGGCCACTGCCTCCCTGTTCAAAAACGACAACAACATGTCAGTAAAAAAACTAGGTTCAACTCTTCTCCTTGACTTGCAAAAGAAAAGTGGGCTCACTGTGGACCTTGGCAGATGTTTGAAATATTTGTAAAACTGTCTCCTCCCCCCCTTTTTAAAGCAAGCTTTCATACATCACATACGTACATTTCAACAATTATTGATCCAGATATCCTGTGGCATTTAATCTCTCCTCAACCACTCCCATCTTTATTTCATTTATTTTTTTAAAAAAATACATGTAATTTTCTAGGAATTTGATTTAAAGGTAAAGGGACCCCTGACCATCAGGTCCAGTCGTGACCGACTCTGGGGTTGCACGCTCATCTCGCATTATTGGCCGAGGGAGCCGGCATATAGCTTCCAGGTCATGTGGCCAGCATGACAAAGCCGCTTCTGGCAAACCAGAGCAGCACATGGAAACGCCGTTTACCTTCCCGCTGTAGCGGTTCCTATTTATCTACTTGCATTTTGACGTGCTTTCAAACTGCTAGGTTGGCAGGAGCTGGGACCAAGCAACGGGAGCTCACCCCGTCACAGGGATTCGAACCGCCAACCTTCTGATTGGCAAGCCCTAGGCTCAGTGGTTTAACCACAGCGCCACCTGGACTGAAATGAATGGGGAAATGAAGCTACAAAGCATCGCAGTCTGGGGGAGGGGCTAAATTGTGGTCCTCCTGATTTTGTTAGATTCAGCTCTCATTATCCCTGACCATTGGTCATGCTGGCTAGGGCTGATGGGAGTTGGAGTACAGCAACACATGGAGGTCTGCAGGTTCACTATCTCTGCTCTAGGCAGTGAGGTATGTGTAATATATATTATGCTCTTGCCACCCACAGTCTCTCTCTCTCTCTCTCTCTCTCTCTCTCTCTCTCTCTCTCTCTCTCTCTCTCTCTCTCTCTCACACACACACACACACACACCCCACACCCCCAAACACATATGTAGTTTATGAGGTGTAAACCATAGGGTTTACAGTTTGTACCGTACAGTACTGTACAGTTGTACAGTATGCTACAGTAAACCATAGGGTTTACACCTTGTTTCCAGTTTGTGGTTTGTCTGCAGAGAGCTAAGCCATGATCTGGGTTAGGACGTTGTGTTGAGCCAAACCAGGGGCAGAATGACTTTGGAGGAGTTAAGTGTCTGCAATCTGCTCTATGGGAGCCCACAGCACTATTCACTTATTCATCACAGCACTGTGATTTGGCTGACTGTTGCTTGCAAACCAGGTCATAATTTGAGGAAAGTTGAAATGCTTAAAAATGAGAAAGTCTATTTAATGGGTCTGAATAGCTGTTTATACTTGTACCAGATTTTTCTAATGCAACCATAAATCTTTTACTATATGTACAACCTGGTAAATGTTTGAGCTTGCTATCTTAAAGAACCCAGAAAACTATGTTAATTTAGTCACAGACAATTAAACCTTGTCCTGATAGGTAGTGGAGTTGTGCTCTGATTTCTTTAAACTATTCAGAGACAATGTGGCAAATCTAAAATGCACACTTTGTAAAGAATCATTTCAAAGCTGAAAACCTTTGCATATTTACCTGGGAGTAGGTCCTGTTGCACTCAGTGGGGACCTGCTATGTATTGGATTAGACTGTTCGTTATGTTCTTCAAGTTCCACCCAAATGAGATGTGTTGAGAAGATGCTTTCTAAAGACAGGTATTAAGACTGGTTTACCCTAGGTCAGGCATCCCCAAACTGCGGCCCTCCAGATGTTTTGGCCTACAACTCCCATGATCCCTAGCTAAGTGGACCAGTGGTCGGGGAAGATGGGAATTGTAGTCCAAAACATCTGGAGGGCCGAAGTTTGGGGATGCCTGCCCTAGGTCACCCAGCACAACAGTGGTTGATTTCCGGCATGAATTGCTGATATATATCAGCCCCAAAATATAATGAAGTATCAAAAGATAATGACATGCAAACAATTTGTATTAAATGTGACATATCACTAGCATGCTGAATGACAATCAAAAGTATATTTCATAAAGTTCAGTCAGTCGCTGATAACAGGATGATCCGACATTGAATCAGAGATGGGTGTAACACAGCTATCTCAATCAGACTGTGGCTCAGGAACCCTTTTAAGTCTCAACTGTCCCCTTGGTTTAAAAGCTCTTTGGACCCCATACATTGTTTGTCTTTGTATACTTAATACATTTTCAGCCCCTACATAAGCTTGGTTGCTGTGCCCTTTCATGCAGCTGGAGTAATTAATGGTAATAGAACAAAGATAACAATCAACTGAGCCTGTCCTAGGGTAACAGTGATACATTATAAGATCTTCCCTTTCCTGTACTGAGTGATGTTTCCCTTTGATTTCCCATGTTTTCTGTTCCTGCGTGAGCATGTTTTTAAGTGACTTGACTTTTTATGGCTGCAGTTTGGGGCTTTCCTCCCCCTGTTTCAACAGGAAACTATAATAATCTGGTTATGAATTGGATTTCGAACCTGCCTGATGAGGGAGGATCGTCTTATGCTTTTCTGGCATCTCCAATGAAATGCCTCATGGCTGGCTTTGCAAAATAAAACCTTTGCATCTTGGCTTAATGGACTGTCACTGAAGCAAGCCAATATGCTATGATGTTGCTGTTGTTTTTTCCAGGGGAGGAAACATGAATTTGACTGCAGACAAAATGTGATAGGTAGAACATGATGGGGGGGGGGGGGTTAGGCTAATGGTGACCATCATCTAGGGCTCTGAAAAGCAGATTTCCCATTGCACAAATTCCACCCTGAAAAGGAAGCCAATTGCACACAAAGCATGCTTTGTTCTTTGCGTATACCCTGTAATAGTGTTGGTTTCTCGATTGGAAGCAGTAGTTCTTATCCACCATACAGCAAGACAGCAAACTGTAGTCCCCAGGATTATTTGGGAGACATCATGAATGTCATAAGAGTGCTCTGAATGCGTGGTGTGGATGCAGCTCTCTGAATGATTTTTATCTCTGCATCAGTCAGAAAAATGGATACATTTCTTGCTCTTGGAGCAGTTAGCTCAGGCTGAATCTGTTCTTCTCTTATTGTCTCCGGTACACAAACATATGGGTCAGGGTCCAAACTAGAGTGTCTTTCCCTCCCTCCTTCCCTTCTGCCATTTCTGCTTCTGTTCCTAATTTAACGTGCAATTTATTGTTCTTTTCTTATGGCTTCATGTTACGTCTTCCCAGGAAGTTACACATGATATAAACTTTTGTAACCAGTATTTTGCCAGGATGTTCAAGTATCAAAATCATCTGTGACTTTTGACTTTACTCTCTTTGTGTCGTTTCAATAACACCATCAGTTGGCTAGCAAGAATTAAGAACTTGGCCTAGTTTAATAATAGATTTTAACAGCTTGTGTTTGACTTTTTAAATACTCCTTTTAATGCCCAGAAGAAATCCCCTATTCATCAGGGGTGTGGCTGTGCGTGCGTGTGTGTGCGTGCGTGCCAGTACATTGCCTCATGGGGGTGAGGTGGAAAGGTAAAGAAATGATTGTGGAATGGTTGGGAGGGGCAGAGAAAAACCTTCAAGCTTAAGGTCTGATCTGCTAAGAGAGTTTTTTCCACAAAAGGCGCGTTTTGTACCACTGTTCTTCCTTTGAGAGTTGTCATGCATAAGAAAATGTGAATAATTTGCTTTCTTTCCCACCTGCCACCCCCACTAAACATTTCCATCCAAAGGCTGGAAATCATTGACATAGTTAGGTTGTTGTCACATCGTTCTCCAAGGCTCTTGTATAAAACTGTACGATCCTCAACTTCCTGATCATAACAATATTAGTCTCTGGGGCTCTTCTTGTCTTCCCATACCCCTAATCATTCTCTATCTCCCAGATCCTTGTCTGACTCTAATGGGATAGTGTTTATAACCTCTCTGGGTACATTGCCTTGCTTGATCATGTTTTTGTGTCATCTATCACGACTTGTTAGGAAGTGTCTTTAAAATACTCTGTCATGTGAAGTGCTGTGCTTCAAACCTTCTGTCATCTTGACTTTTATGTTCGAAACCTTCTGTCATATTAACTGCACTGCTGTGACCAACCTTGATGGCACTTGATATAGTCAGCTCTTAACTTTCCACCTCCTCTCTTTGTTAGAGAAGAGGAGGGTGCCTTGCTCTCCCTGCAGCTTGAATTCTATGGCTGCTGGGATGCAGTGCCTAACTGCGGTGCAATGCCCCACTGAATACTGATGCAAGCATGGCCATCCATGGCTAGCCATAATGGCTATGCTCTGCTTCCATGCTCGGGAGGCAGTATGCTTCTGAATACCAGTTGCTGGAAATGGCAGGACCAGAGAGTGCTCTTGTGTTTAGGGCCTACTTTCAGGCTTCTTATAGACCGCCGGTTGGCCACTGTGAGAACAGGATGCTAGACTAGATGAGCCACTGGCTTAATCCAGAAAGCTCTTCTTATGATCTTATGGCCTGTTTCTAGACCAGGGATTGGGAACCTGTGACCCTGCTTCTGGCCTATACCTCCTGTCATCCTTGACCATTGGGCATGCTGGCTGGTGGGAGTTGGAGCCCATCACCACCTGGTTCCCTATCCCTGGTCTAAGCGCAATCACTCCAGACTATTTGCTGAGGAGGCACATGACTGAATAATGAAAACAAATAATTGCACATAGAAAACTAGCACATAAAATGACTTGGAAACTTGCTACCTAAACAAAGGACATTTTTTGTACGGAAGAGAATTTAACCATGTGACCCTGCCTGCAGACTGAAGTGTTACAGTCTAGACATAGTTTACCTTCTCAGTACGGAAGAGAATTTAACCATGTGACCCTGCCTGCAGACTGAAGTGTTACAGTCTAGACATAGTTTACCTTCTCAGTCAGAACTAGTGAACATCTTATAGGCAGTGTGAGGTATGGATTTTGGTGACGTTGGCACATATATCTCTCTGTGTGTATATTAGTATGTTAGTTGTATGGTTTCCAGTTGTGGATTGTGTTCCAGTGGAAAAGAGGGCCCTTAGCCCCATTGATGTGGAGAGGATCACATTCAGTATCCCTACTATTTGTATCCAGACAGCTACAGCAGTGGAGTTGCAATAATACACATTCCTGAATTACTGCACTGATGCAACTTCCTTCGTATTTGACTACAGCAGTGTAAAAAACAACAACCCCAAAACATGCACTAATCTATGGGCTCTGATCCTAACCATATATTTATTGTATGCTATTAGTTTTCATGCGGCTTGGGACCCTCATACCTACCGGACCACCTCTCCTGGCATGCCCCGTGGAGGACCTTAAGGTCCACAATATTCTGGAGATCCCGAGCCATAAGGTGGCTAGATTGGCCTCAACTAGGGCCAGGGCCTTTTCAGTATTGGCCCCAACTTGGTGGAACGCTCTTTCACAGGAGACCAGGGCCCTGCGGGATTTGTCATCTTTCCGCAGGGCCTGCAAGACAGAGCTGTTCTGCCTGGCCTTTGGGTTGGATTCAGTCTGACCCCTGTGTTTTCCTCCCTCGTGGTTTGGATTTATGGACTACTTAAAATGAGGCTGCATTTTAAATTTTAAATTGTAATATTGTATTTTAATCTGTATTTTAATTAATTCTTTTCTTTTCTTTTATGTCTTATTGTAATTTTATTGGTGTTAGCCACCCTGAGCCCGGTTTTGACTGGGGAGAGCGGGGTATGAATAAAAATTTATTATTATTATTATTATTATTATTATTATTATTATTATTATTATTATGGTGTGGGAATAGCTGTATTTCAGGCAGTTTGGCCCAAAAATTTACTGTATCTGTTAAAAGGAGCCCATCACCTTCAGTGACATTTTGTTTCATTCATTGGGCATTTGTAAATATCCACACACCATTTGTCCACAAATGAAAAGTATGGCTGAAGTGGCTGTCTGATCTGTGGCCTCCATGCTTACACTCACAGAGGTCACCAATCAATCATAGCCTATCCGTGGGAATAATGAAGTGAGCCTGGCAAGGGGACAGGGAGCTAGGAATTCTCCGAAGCAGCTGATAGTTTGAATCCGGCTGCTGGTTTGGCTGCCAGTGGTCTGATCAACCCTTGGCAAGAATGAAAGGTCAAGTATGCTTTGGCACCAGGAAAGAGACAGCAGCAACTCACAAAATTCATAAATCTCTGTGGCCATTTAGAAACAGATGGTTGTGCAGTTGATGTATACCATGGAATGGTCCCAGTACTTGAGCTTAATGCAAAATGACTAACTCCTATTTTGTTTGTCCAACTTAGGAATGAGAGAGTGACAACCACACCAGGAACCACTTCATTATCATCCTGATGGAGGATGAAACTTGACTTAAAAGATTCTCCATGGAAGAAGTTTTAGCTATTTAAAAGTAGGATTTATTAACAATGTAATGCAATTAAATGTAGCATTTCTATGGGGAAAAAGTTATACAGAAGCACATGTTCTTCATTATGTCAACTAATGTTCCTACATAGAGGCTTAAAAAGGTAAAAGTAAAGGTAACCCTGACCGTTAGGTCCAGTTACGGACGACTCTGGGGTTGCGGCGCTCATCTTGCTTTACTGGCTGAGGCAGCCGGCGTTTGTCCTCAGACAGCTTCTGGGTCATGTGGCCAGCATGACTAAGCCGCTTCTGGCAAACCAGAGCAGTGCACGGAAATGCCATTTACCTTCCTGCTGGAGCAGTACCTATTTATCTACTTGCACTTTGACGTGCTTTTGAGCTGCTAGGTTGGCAGGAGCAGGGACCGAGCAACGGGAGCTCACCCCGTCACAGGGATTTGAACCGCCGACCTTCTGATTGGCAAGCCCTAGGCTCTGTGGTTTAGACCACAGCACCACCCGCATCCCACATAGAGGCTTATCATACTGTAATTTCACAAAGAGAGAGGAAGGTGTACATTAGAAACACCCTTGTGTACGTTGTGTTCTCCATTTGTGTGTGTGTTTCATTCGGAGACTCCTGAAGTTAGGAACACAGAAAACTGCCCTATACCAAGTCAAACCATTGAGGCATTTAGTCAATGCTAATTGACAGCCATTTTCCAGGGTTTCAGGCTGGTGTCTTTCTGAGCCCTACCTGGAGATACCGGGGACCTTTTGCATGCAAAGCATGTGCTCTGCTGCTGAGCTATGGTGCTTTCCCAAGTTCTCCATCCTATTCTAGCAATATATCTATCATTTGTTTTACAGAGCAATATGGGTGAGGCTCCAGTACTCTCCCTGCCTATGGTGCAAATGCTGATAACACTAGCAGGAAAGCAGTTATATACATGGCTTACAAAGAATACACACACACACAACGGAGGGAGAGAGAGATTTCCTTGCTGCACACACACTGGATCATACAATAATTGAACTGTTAAAAGGCACTCTATAAAAATCAGTGTGATAGACGTGTTCATAAAATGTATGTTTAATCACATGTAACAAACTCAGAACTGTCATTTGACTTTAAATCACCTAGTTTGTGGTGTATTTCTCTTTGCAGCAGATACAATTTTCCCACTTGTCTCCATTAAGTCTTCATTTGCAGTACAGAGTGGGCAGTCCTAGGATTCTTCTTGAAATAATGATATTGTAGGAGGGCAAAGGGCCAGCAGAATATGCAAAGATAAAGATCTCAGCTATTTTAAAAGGTCAAACAGAACAGGTTTCCTTTCAGCTGAAAAAAAAAGATGAATAGGTGACTTCTTGTGGGTGTTAAAAACCAGAGGAATTAAAAAAGAATAAGTGTTAGGTTATTTTAACTAGTTTCAATTATTAGAATGAGGGTCACTAATATAAGTGTTGAAAAGGAACAGGCCCTAAGGGATTTGGTAAGAATTCCATTATGCAGAGTATAGTTAACCTGATATGTAGAATAAAGGCATTGCCCTGGCTAACTTAGCTAGTGCCATCTTGGTGGAGTGACCTTCATGCATCTTATATTTTGTTGGATCCCTGCTGGTTGTGCCAGAATCTTCTCTGTGGCAAGAAAAGTGTCTCACCTGTGATGCATATGGTGGCTTGGAGCAGAGGTGGATTTAGAGGAGTGCAACAGGTTCAGTCCTACTGGGCATGAAGTGTTAGGGGTGCTACAACTACGATGAAGAATGGAAGGTGAGAGGTGGGGTGCCAATTGTTGCCATTGCGCAGGGCGCCACTGAAATTTGAAACCCCAAGCTCTTGGAGAAGTTGGACTCATGAACCCCATTCAGGAGTTCTTGATAGGGCTTAAGTTAACATGCAAAGAAGGGAGAATTTGCATATGCATGCTAGCTCCCCTCCACCTTGTCCTTCACAACTTCTAGGTTGTTTGCAGAGGGAAAGTCTCCTGTACTGCATTTTGAAATCCTGGAGAACCAGGGTTCCAAAATGCACAGCAGTTTCATGAGTACAGGATGCTTCTTGCTGCAGACAACAGTCACCCTGGAACATGAGGAGAACAATGCAGGTTC
This sequence comes from Zootoca vivipara, assembly GCF_965207765.1. NCBI lineage: Eukaryota > Metazoa > Chordata > Lepidosauria > Squamata > Lacertidae > Zootoca > Zootoca vivipara. The sequence continues at coordinate 42,831,661 of NC_142586.1, read as the reverse complement.
ACTTAAGCCCTATTCATAATGTCAGAAAAGGACCCTGACCTCACATAATTCTACATCACTCCTGAACGATCGCTACATTATTCATAATTAATTAACAATTAATATATTAATTAATAGACTATATTAATTAAATTAGTATACAACCCTTCATCAGAAGATCACGGGGCAGTTTACAGCATAAAAATGCAAAGTGAGAACACAAAATATACATAACAAAACAAAAACAAACCAATAACCCCCCATCCCACAAACACATTTAAATGGCTGCAGTATTTTAACCAGCCAAAGTCCTGTTTATAGAGAAATGTTTTTGCATGGTGCCTAAAAATATGTAATGAAAGCACAGGGTGAGCCTCCGGAGGAGAGCAGTCCACAAACAGGGAACCACCACAGGAAATTGTATTCCCATCCTCTGGACGTCTTGTGGAGGAGGCACACAAAGAAGGGCCTCAGATGATGATTGCAGGGTGTGGGTCGGTTCATATCGGGAGGGGTGGTCCTTGGGGTATTGCAGTCCTGAGCCATTTAAGGCTTTATTGGTTAAAGTCAGCTCTTTGAATTGGGCCCAGAAGCACATTTGCATCCACAGCAGTCGGGCCAGGATCTGAGAAATATGCTCAAACTGTCTCACCTTGGTGAGCAACTTGGCCTCCAAATTTTGTACCAGTTGAAGTTTCCACACCATCTTCAGAGGCAGCCCCATATATAATGACTTGTGATAATCAAACCTAGAGGTTACCAGAGCATACCTTGTACTTCAGAGTGAGTGTAACCCCTTGAGGACCAGGCAACCTCACATCCATCCAGTCTAGGATATGGCAGAGAAGGTGGAGCAAGGTGGGTGTGGTGGGTGCCGTCTGCCCCAGGTGTTATCCCTGAGGGGGGTTGACAAAATCCCGGGTGGGCCTGATCGTGGCCACGCTGGATCGCATGCCCTGGCCATGCCGCCGCACCAGATTGCACCACCTGGCCTGGCTGTCACACTGGATCATGGCCCCTGGCCAGGCCACCACATCAGATCATGCCCCCTGGCTGACCGCCACACCAGAGCACACACCCCTGGGCTGGATTGCACCCCCTGGCCAGGCATGATTGCCTCTCCCCCTGCATCAGGAGTTACAAGGGGCGGTGTGCCATTACCCCTCGCTCCTGGCTGGAGGAGGCAGGCAGGGAGGGACGGAAGAGGATGGAAGGAGGCAGGCGAGCAAATAACGGAGGGGGTGGGATGCAATGGGCATCGCATGCCCCATCTCGTCCCGGTGGGTGCTCTGCTCCCCATCCTGCCCCTCCCTATGGGAGGTTCACGCTGCCCCGGGTGCTGAAGAGGCTTCCTCCACCACCGGGGTCCTCAGTCTTATTTGGATTGAACTTCAGTTTGTTGACTCTCATCCAGTCCATTACCAAGGCAAGTCCAGCACATCTCCTGCCAGTGCCACATCTGCAGAGGTAAAGGAGAAGTAGAGCTGTGTGTCATCAGCATATTGCTGACAATGTTCTCCAAAACATGGTGTGGGGGGTGCCTTCTGGCACTTTTGCTACTCTTGCTTTAGTGCCATAAGTTTACATAGTGCTTTATAGAGTAACATAAGCAAAATACAGGTCCCTTCCCTGAGAGCTTTGCTCCACTTGTGCCTATATGGAACCTGACTTGTATAAGGTTGACTTGTATTAAGACTTACTCTGTGAATATGACCTTAAAGATATTGCAAATGAGCTGAAATGACTTTGAGATAAAATCTCACCTAGCTTCTCAGAATTCAAATACATATGTAACTGACAATCTGAAGTTGTCAAAATCTATATTCAAAATTGGATGTTTGAAGTTTGCATCAGGCTCCAGGTTTTGCTGTCAGTCAGATATCTCTAAACCTAAACAAAAAATGTTGCTATCTAAACAAAAAAAGTTCATCTACAAAAGATATATTTACTTGACTATATCATTTTGATGTGATTTCACATTCACTGATATGCAGTTTTAAATTCTGAATTGGCAACTGTTTTAAATTCATGCAAATTCATTTTTAATCTAAACATATCAGTTACTATATACTGATTTATCACCTGCTGTTGCAGAATGCCTTATCTGATGTGCCAGGGTCATGATAGATTCAGTTTTATTTACTTTCCAACTCCTGTAACAGATAATTGGTAATTTTAGAGATTACAAGGGCAAAGAAGCTAGTTTGTGTACATGCAACTAACAATTACAAGTGATGCAACAATTACACAAAGTTGGGACTGCTGATGATTGCCAGTGATTGCAATCAGTGAGCCTGACAGGTGTTAGAAGAAATTGCTCCAGAGAAAGAAGAGACAATATACTTCCACAACATTGGCTTAAATCACGGTACTAGGGCTATTCCATACAAAATCACCACACTACAAAAGCTTGTAGATTTCTGTCAAGGCTCTGCCAAGGCTTCAGGAAAGCTATTCCTCCCCCAGTTGCAGCAAGAGCAGAGAAAACAAGCAGAGTCCTTTTTAATGAGCTTTATTCAATCCTAATAGCAAGATACAAAAGAATGCAACAAGCTTTAACATGGTGTTGCTCCAAACTGGGTTCCTCCTCCCTCTTTCCTAGCAACAAGACCTCCCTTTATGGTGGCTGCTTGTGGCCAAATGTCTCTGATTCCATTGTTCCTGCACCCTTGAAGAACACCAAGTTCTGGGAGAAGGGAGATCAGAAATACTCTCCAGTGACAACGTGTCAGCTGCCCCCCCTTCTTCTAACACTTCCCAACTATTTTGTTCATCTCTCTCTGAGCTATGTCCTTCCTCGTTCCCCTCAAACCCCTGCTGTAATTCAATGTTGCATTCTTCTGCTGTGTCAGGAGAAGGGGGTTGTGTGTGATCTCCACCACTCCTCACTGTCTTGCCCTCTTGACGCCAATCCCTGGCAATTTCCCATAGTTATCTGATCGGCCTCAGTGGGAGCAGGGGGTCATAGAATCATAGAGTTGGCAGAGACCACAAGGGCCATCCAGTCCAACCCCCTAACAAGCAGGAAACACCATCAAAGCATTCCTGACATATGGCCATCAAGCCATAAAGACCTCCAAAGAAGGAGACTCCACCACACTCCTTGGCAGCAAATTCCACTGCCGAACAGCTCTTACTGTCAGGAATTTCTTCCTAATGTTTAGGTGGAATCTTCTTTCTTGTAGTTTGAATCCATTGCTCCATGTCCGCTTCTCTGGAGCAGCAGAAAACAACATTTCTCCCTCCTCTATATGACATCCTTTTATATATTTGATCATGGCTATCATATCACCCCTTAACCTTCTCTTCTCTTCATAAGGGATGTTATGCTCTGATAGCACTTCCACATAGGAACTAGTGTGCCATATGTAGATCAACATGCACATGTTTATTTTACTGTGGTTAGTCACAGATATGTGTGACCGTTTCATAGGCTACCTCGCTTCCCTCATGGTAAGAGCCCATGCCAATGACGCAATGCTTGGAAGCCAGAATCACTTGATGTTGTAGGACAATTTGTGTCAGTCTCTCCTCCCAATGATCATCTTCCCTATACAGATAAATGATGATAGAAGAGATCTGCGTATGCCGTATGTCACTGTAGCAACAAGGGATTCTGTCAGAAGCAAGTAACTTCCATGTTACTAGCAGATAAAGGGGTCCTCTGTGTATATGTGCCATTTTGTGTGCCTGTAGTAGAACACAAATGTAAATCCGCTTGGTGTGTGTTATACATGAGTTGTGTGCTAAGCGGTGCTTTCTGTATCCAGATATTGTGGCATTTGGATTAGCCCTCAGCAAATCAATTGAGAAAGGCAGGCAACATTGTACACTATCTCTGCACATTGCCATGGAAATGTGGTTCCTTTGTCTGTCCCTTCCCTAAACATTAATGATGCTGTATTTGCCTGCAACAGTCACCAGTGCAGCTTTCCTGTGGCACAATGATTAATTTGTAAGCGAAATCTGCTAGGACTCCAACCTGCTGGAATCCCAGACTTGTCATCTAATTTCCATGCTGAGAGTCAAAGGCTGGAGGCAGTTTCCTGTCCAGCTGGCTTGCAAAAGCAGAGAAAAGTTCTCCTGGCAATGCCATTAAAGGAACATCCAGGTTCCAGGGCTTGGCAGTCATTTGTGATACAGGTTCAGATGCCAAATACTTCTAGGTTCCAGGTGAGATTAAACACTGATGCTACTCCTTCTGCTGTCCTATCTATGCATATTAACCTGACCACCAATCCAGGGGATGCATTCCTCTAACTAGGGAATGAGCCCATAGGACAAAAACAGAGATTCAGTTCTACGCAGTAAACGTATGCTGTTACAGGATGAGACGAAGCAACTATATTTGGAAAAGGAATTAAGTGAGGACTTCTGGATTGTCCTTCTGCAGAAGACAGCAACAGAAATATATATATTATTGTGATGCATTGGTTGTGGCAATCGTTCCAGCAGTCGGAGCATCTTTTGTTTACATCCCATTCTTACATCCCGGATACAGAAGGATGATATATTAATAGGTTCTCTCTCTCTCTCTCTCTCTCTCTCTCTCTCTCTCTCTCTCTCTCTCTCTCTCTCTCTCTCTCTCTCTCTCTCCCCCTCTCTCTCTCCCTTAAAATATCACTTTTAATCTTTATCTTGTGTTTACAATAACTTTTTACATGTTGGAACCATTTCAGAGGAGCAGAAGAGAGCATAATTTATACTTTTTTTAAAAAAAGAATACTGGTGAATATGTATAAGCACTTGACTATAATTTTTAATCTCCATTTAGTAGCATTCAGGATCCAAATGCCAAGCTCATATTTCATATTACATGAGTATAGTAGTAGATAAGACAAACTTTAACTTCAGAGGTTTAGGGCTAACACTGTCCTACTACTTTGGGGATATGGGCCTCTCATTCCTCAAGTTGGCCTGCTGTCTTCATGTGAGGACACTGTCTTGTCATCAGTGTTGAAGCAAAACCCATCTACCAGTCTAGTCAGCTTTGTATATGGAATTTGGGGGGCGAGGGGCTCTTGTATTTTGCCACAGGCAGAAAAAAATGTATTGGGCTGACCTTGGATGCCACCACTCATCAGGAAGTTAGCATGTGAGAAGAAGGAGGTCCATAGTATGAACATATATGTGCTCTAGCTGCACCAGGGTTTCATAAAGAGGAGCCTCGGCATCAGACATGGCATTTTTCTTTGTGAGATATTCAAGCTAAACTTCAGAGTGCATTTAATTTATATTGGACTCCTGGTGCTGTCGCTAGGAAAGGTTGGATGCTGACAGCATTCCTCAAAGCTGTGGGTTTGAGGCTTTATATCAGATTTGCCACTTCCATGCCACCTGGCTGTGCTCTTTAGGCAAGTCTCTCCCAATTGCCATTTTCTCTGCCTGCCAAGCATTAGCAATTCTGGCATTTATTTGTTTTCCGCTCCCCTCAATGTCCCATGTATTTTGCTAATTTATAGTTATAATCCAAAACCTACAGGATTTCCCCCAGGTATTGCTTAAACAGATAAATGGGGAAACTTACATAATTTGATTTGTTTTCTGCCTAGAGCAGAATGATGATAGAAAGGTCTTTCTATGATAAGGATAATAAGGCTCGGAACTGACAGATGTCTGCTCCCTGCTGCTCTGTGTTAGAACATTATGTGACACATCCAGACTCTTTATTTATATTCCTCCTTCCTTTGGAAATTGTAGACAATCTACAAATAAGTTAAAATTCAGTCTGCACACTCTGAACAGCTCATATATCTGAAAGAGGATAGAATGGGGGCAAGAAAGTTAGACACATTTTCTCAAACTACAGAGACATCCCTCCTTTGTTTTTGTAGAGTCCCACAGCACTCCTTGATCTCTGACTTGGTTGGCTCTTGGTGCACATTTGTCTTCAACTACAGTGTTTGAAACACTTATGGGACCAAAGGCCAGGATAAGGAGCTGATTTTATTTCTAAAGTCCTCACATGCAGCTTGAATAATTACTGGTGTACTTACTGTTTACTTCAGGAATGGAGAACCTGTGGCCCACCAGATGTTGTGGACTACAACTCCCATCATCCCTGATCATTGACTACCCTGGCAGGGAGTGATGGGAATTGTAATCTGCCAATATCGGGAGGGCCATAGGCTCCCCTCCCCTTGGTTTACTGCCATTATTTATGACCAATGTAACATGAGGGTTAGCCATTAGACTAATGCTCAGAATGCTGAGGAGGCAATGTTATTGTTACCCATTCAGCACTATGGAAAACTCAGATCACAGAAGATGAGGCCTGGAGCAGCTTATGGATTTAGTGGGTTATGTTGCTCAGTCACACTATTCATGCATGGGCCTGGAAGGCAACACAATGAGAGAAGTGTTCAGAAGGGCCATGCTTGAACAGGCCAAAGGTCCATCTACTCCGGCATTCTTCTCAGGACAGCCATATAGCTATGAGAAGCCTGCAAACAGGAACTGGGTGCAACAGTGCTGTCTTTGCTTGTGATTCCCAGAAACTGGTATTCAGAAGTATACTGCCTTCAGTAGTGGAGGCAGAACATGGCCACCATGACTAATAGCCATTGATAGGCTTATCCTCCATGAATTGGTCTAATCCTGTTTTAAAGTCATCCAAGTTGGTGACCATCACTCAATCATGTGGGAGAAAATTCCATCGTTCAGCTATGTGATATGTGAAGAATATCTGTCCTGAATCTTCCAATGTTCAGCTTCACTGAATGGTCCAAAGTTATAGTTTTATTTCACTTTCCATACACCATGCATAATTTTATATGGCTTTATCATGTTTCCCCTTACTCCCCTTTGTTCTAGGCTAAACAGCCCCACCTTTCCTCATAGAAGGGTTGGTCATTTGGGCCATCCTTTTCTGAACCTTTTCCAATATCCTTTTTGAGGTGAGGTGACCAGAACTGTACACAGCATTCGAAGTGTGGTCTTGCCATGGATTTTCACAAGAAGTAAATGCTGTCCATTAAAAAATATATTGTCCCCCATTAGAAGCCGTTAAGCCGGTCTGGTTTCTAGTTGGTGTGGAATTCTACCCCTATCCATAGGAACAGAGTCAGTGGTAGTTTTATTCACTGCACACATAATAGTTTTCTATATATAGGGAATGAAATGAATTATAAGTTTCGTTTTGTCTTTAAACTTTAATTCCTGGTTGGATACTATGAATTTTCTTTTCTTTTTGTTCAGTCCGAGGCCACCACTAGTTCAGCCTTTTAGACAGAAAGGAGTTTGTGAGTTTCCAAGCTCCTTTCTTCTGTCCATCACACTAATGTAAAAGCAAGCTTTCAGGGGCAGCATATCTCAAGACCTTCATAGGATTTTGGATTGTAGCACTTGTCAACCTATCTTTCACATACCTATATTAGGACTGTGAATCGAAGGGAGGGGGGAAGTCTTTCCTGTCTGCTTCAAATCATTGAAGAAGCATGGCCCTTTGATCACTTTTCATCACTCTCAGAAGCTGGAGCTCTGAGACTCTTGGGTTGTTGGGATGCTGCCTTTCATTGCGCCGTAGAAAGCAGTAGCCACATGAAGAATTATGAGGCATTGGCTGCAATTCCAGAGACTGTTAATGAGGCCGTGCGGAAGAAACTCTTTCAGCAAGGAGACTGTCGCTCCACTAGATGGCAATGCTGAAATGCATGACATATACAATCTTCAGGGCAGAGGAGATAAAATAAAATGCTGCAATGTTGTGTTAAACTGATAAAACTGATAAAAAAGCAGGAGCAAGTTTTCAAGCAAAATGAAGGCCAATTAACATTTTACTGGAGTAGCAAACCAGGAAAGAGTTACATATTTACAGTGGAATGTTGAAATCTGAACTTTCAAGTTTTGCATGAACTCATTTTTAATTAAAATTATTATTTAGGAGTACATTGTTTCAACATGGTGTTTGGGATTTTCTAGATATGGGCAGTCATTTTATGTATGGCTATTGTATCGTGTAAGCTGCATGGTTGCTGAATCAGTCTTTGATCATGCTGTGCCATGACCATTTACAGTACTTGCTAGGATGTGGTTGTCATCCGTTCTGTAAACAAAACTGTTCACCTGCAGCTGAATTTGAGGGGCGCAGATCTGAGTACAGAGAGCACAACCCATCTAAAGGCCTGTTAATTCCATTGGGAAAGATTTAAGGACATGCTTAATGGATTGTGCTCAGAGTTTGTGGGATGTACAGTGGTACCTCGACTTACGAACGACTCAACAACCGAATTTTTCGACTTACAAATGGGGCAAATGGCCGCACACTTATGAATTTCTCGACATCCGAATGGAAACCGCGGCGGTTTTAGATGGGGTTGCTTCAACTTATGAATTTTTCCATTTCCAATGCATTCCTATGGGAAATCGTGTTTCCAATGGCACTTTTCGACTTATGAATTTTTCGACCTATGAAGGTGCCTTTGGAGCAGATTAAATTCGCAAGTCGAGGCACCACTGTATACGATACATTCAGTTTTCACTGTGCTTCTTTGAATAGGCCCCACCTTGCTGGTGAAAGCCAGCTGGGAGAATGTTAATTGTTGGTTTGTTTGCTGGGAGATTTCATCTGTTCTTCAGAGAATGGCTTCAGATCTGCAGGTGCCTAATCCTACTTAAAACAAATTTTGCTTCTGATTTTCGGCCAAGCTACTACAATGTTAAAGGACAGAAACTGACCACTTTCAGCTGCAAGATAGTTTATCATTGGGCACCCAAATGTCCACTATGGAATAATACTTTTTTTTTTTTGCTTTCCCAGAGATTCACCGCTGCCTAAACTTAAAAATCTTTTGGAATATTTTATTTGTTTGAATTGGTGGTGGGAGCAAATTCCATAGTTTTACCATCTGTCATAGGAAGTTCTGTGTGTGTGTGTGTGTGTGTGTGTGTGTGTGTGTGTGTGTCTGTTCTAAATCTTCCAACATTCAGCTTCATTGGCTGTCCATAAGTCCTAGTGTTATGGGCATAAACTTCTCTCTCTCCACTTTTTCGATTTCATGCATAATTTTGTACTCCTCTCATGTATATGTAGATGGTATGGGTGAATGAAGCCCATCAGAGATGGCACCGCCTGAACCTGGAGAGGGAGGGCCTGCCACCGTTGGGTGCCTGTATCAACAGCAACCTCTCCCATATTGCTTCACAGCAGATGCTTGCAACACAGCTAAATAGCTAACCATTTGATGCTTTATCATGACATTCCAAATCAGCTTTCTGGGGCTCTCACCTCACTCTGCCTGATGGCAGGGCTTGCCCGGTAGCCATTTGAACCCTTGCCCCAATTTTCACCAGCTCTGCCTTCTAATCTTTCCACCCTTCACTGTTCTGACAGACTGTATTAATGTCTAGCTAATGCCAAATTATCTCTCACTTCTGCCACCACCACACAGATTAACAGCAGGCATGGTGTTCCATGCGCCCTGTCCCTCCAGAGACAGCTTATGCTCCTTTAGTTTGGAGTGGGAGAAGTATGCAGCCTTGAGCTATTTACAACTGAGCAGGGGTGGGCCGCAGATGGACCGTGGACTGCCTGCTGTCCTTGGGATAATTTTCATTGCTATTGTTAGAATATAATCATCTGCTTTGGTAAAATAGCTTTCTAGCCCTCTTGATTCTGAAGAAGTTAGAAAATGTTAGAAACAACAAAGCCATGTTCAGTTCATTTACCTCCTTTCTAAAGCTGAATGGTGTTAAAGATTGTGACTCAAGCTAATTGGGATATAGTTGTGGAAAAAGGATGCCATAGAAAAAGTGAAGATGTCTACAGGGCATGGCTTGGGGAGTACCTACCACTTCCATGGCAATCTTTTTTTCAAATAAAAATGATCTGTAAGAAAAAGTGGAAGCCAGTTATAGACTACCCTTTATTAATTACTTAAAGTTTTTTATATAAAGGACCTTTACACACTGAAACACACTTTTGTTTGCAGAAGCTCATTTGGCAGAATCCAAAATGTACATGCACAGAAATCAAAATGTTTACTTATCCATTATGACACTATCTTCTTAGAAAAGGATCGATCAATGTATTTCTGTTCCATCTCACCCTGTTTGTTTATTCATGTTGTCCTAACCCGTATCCTCATTTATCCGCAAGTTTTAATTTTGAAATTATCCTTATTAAAATGCTTTTAATACTCAAATACATACTTATTTAATAATCAAATAAATACTTACTCAAATACATAGGCACATCTAAACCACCCATCACCAGCTGACCTTAGACATTCCAATTAAAAGAATATAAATATAATTCCAATTATAACAAACAAAAGAACTGGGGAATATTGCAAAATAAATACAGAGCAGGTTTCACATGTCTCTAGCAAATAAAATCAACAGCTAATATCTCATATCTTACTAATGTCCTGGCAGGCACACTGCTTTTTTACTTGGTGCCAAAATAAAGAAGAGTTTGTGCTAAACATATTAAGGCAGCAGGTGCATCAACCTTTCCGCTTGAACTGGAGGTCTCTTCTAGGTCTTATTCCTCTTCCTTGGATAATGTGCCCCCATCAACCTGGAGTCATGGTCATGTTGGACTCACATAGAGATTGCCCATGCTAACACCACATATACCAGGTAACTCTGAATACAAGACTGTACATTTCAGCACAGGCCTTGTTTCAAATAAATCACAAAGACTCCTGCCATAATATGCCATCTTGAAAATGACTGTACTTTTCACTTCAAGAGTTTTGCATTCTTAGTTACATTATTCTTTCCCCGTAAATAAAATTTTACATTGTGTTGTATTCTGCAAGTCACACAGAATATTAAAGTACACAGCAGGCTTTCCAGACCTGGGTTCCACAAGGTTCAAACTGATTTCAGTACTATAACTAGAGTATGGAAACAAATTGTGTGGCAATGCCCCTCCCTCCACATGAAATAAGACACGAGACACAATGAATAAGTTTAAGTGGGTGAAAAGGCCACAACTTTATTGGTTACGAATGTTGAGCGGTATTGGCTTAGGCATTGGATCCTAACCGGCTATATCTGACTGTAACCCGTGTGTTACAGTCTGGGAGAAATTAACTACCAGAAAGGAGCCCAGTGATGTACATCTACTGGGACACCTCCTGTGGACACCGTTGGGGGGGGTGCCATAAGGCCCTGACCTCCGCAGGCTCAGGACAAAGCTACCGCCCCCAGAACCCCTTTAACGGGAATAATTCTCCAATTTCTGGGCAGAGGATGACGTAATCTGCCCCACTTCTCCTTTTATGCAAATTTCCAATGCCTAACCGCAAAACCAAGTTGTGACGAATTGCTATGAGGTAGGCGAAAAAACCAGCTTGGCTAGCCCCAAGTGGAAAAAGTCCTACCAGGCCCCCCGGCCAACCAAGGCGACCAACCGAAGTCCATAGAAGCATCGGCCTAACCTGCCTAGCCTAAAGGGTGGGTGGGCGGGTGATCCGATCGGGTTGGAAGCCGGGGCAGGAGAGGCTGAGTTCCCGCCTCCGGCTTGTTTAAAAGACGCGAAGCCCCGCCTCCCAGCCGACCCTATTGGTCGTCCCGGGTATGACGGAGACGGAAACTCCCATTTCGCGAGGGGCCTCAGCTCTCAGCCCCCATCGTGAGAGTTCGCTCGGGGCCAGCCCACAACACCACGTCCGTGGGGATGCGGAAGTGGTTTTATAAAGATGAGTGCCTCTAAATGTGTGTAGTATTTCCTCCCTTTTTAGCAACCATACCCAACCACTTTTTTTAAAAAATGAAACTGGCCTGCAGCCAGCAACACCCTCACCATGCAGAATTATGTTCCTAAACTCATTTTTTTGGAGGAGTAAATAATCTATTGCGGTTTTTGTTTTTGCCTCAGAAGGACTCATTGTGCACCATGGAGTGTACTTAACAGATGTGGAATAAAATCAATCCATAGTAATGTAATTGTGCTATTCAGAGGGCAATTGTGGCTCTTCAGTTTTTCCACAAACGGAAATAAGCAGAGGACTGTAATGGATTACAGGAATTCTTGCATCAATACAGAAGCAGGGAAAGGGATGCTAAATAATGCAACCACATAGCAAATAAGTAAGTTAGGATGACAGAAACATGCTACAGAGTTGCTAATTTTGTGATTCTTCCACTGCTAACTCAAGTCTTGGTTCATGCTGCATTGGTTCATGCTGAAAAGACTAAGATATATGCATTTGGTTTTCAAAAATGGACAGCAATTGATAAAATAGCAGGGTTAAACCCCCCGCCCAATGGTTGGCATAATCTAGTCTTAACATATTATTTTATATTGGTTTCTGAATAGAAAGATATGCTAGGCAGAATATGAAATATAGTCATACCTTGGTTTAAGTACGCTTTGGTTTGAGTACTTTCAGTTTAAGTACTCCGCGGACCCATCTGGAACAGATTAATCCACTTTCCATTACTTTCAGTGGCAAAGTTCGCTTCAGGTTAAGTACGCTTCAGGTTAAGTACGGACTTCCAGAACCAATTACACTCAAGCTTCAGGTTAAGTACACTTCAGGCTGAGTACTGCGCGGACCCGTCTGGAACAGATTAATCCACTTTCCATTACTTTCAATGGGAAAGTTCGCTTCAGGTTAAGTACAGACTTCCGGAACCAATTGTGTACTTAAACCGAGGTACCACTGTACTAAAAAGAGAGAGCATTAACACTAATACATTCATTTATTATTTGTTCCTGTTCTACAGTCCATCCTATCCTTTTTTGCAGTTCACCCTTTCTCTCTCTCAGCATAATGCGAAATCTGGTCCTGAGGGCCAAATTATGAGCACTCTCAAGGGACAGAATTCTAAATACAAAAGAATGAATACAACTTTTTCTAGATGGAATTGTAACTCTCTTACAGTGTCTATGGATTCCTAAAAAAGAATTATCACCAAACTATACAGCCCTTTCAGGCATTCACACACTCTCTCTCTCTATCACACACCATTGTTGTGAGAATGAAAGTGGGTAATGTTTCTTGACCTGTCCTCCCTGTCACATCCCCATTGCTTGGTTCCATTACCCTTCATTACTTGGAGGGCTAACTTCTGATCTATTTATAAAAATATCCCCAAAATGTATGGTAGTTCTTCCAACATGTGGAGGACAACAGAAATATGTCAGAAGGGATGGAGCCAATGGCTGAAACTTCTGCTTGCCAAATGGCACCAAGCAAAAGATGACAATAGTCAAAATGCCTGAACAATGATAGATCAAGAGTATACTTGTGTGTTTCTTTAACAGTTTATTTCAGAAGAGACATGTATGGGGGGGGGCACGGACACTTAAGAGGAAACCTAATAGTTAAAATACCGGCAGTCTTCCAAATTCTTTCAGGTACCTGCAGCAAATGATGTATTGATCTTGCTGTTAAACTGCACAGCTGTAACCAACACATTAGACATGGAAGATGACTAAAAGCACCTTATTTCATCTGTCACACCTGAGGCTCTGGCTTCTTCAGAATTTAGTGTATTAGCACAGAAAATCAATTAGGTAAAGAGCTATACAAATGAAGGGGAAAGAGTTGGTGAGTGGGGGGAAGCTCCAAGGATCCATTCACAAAGTGTGTGTGTGTGTGTGTGTGTGTGTGAGGCTGCTTATGAACTCTGCAGAGGTAGATAAACTGTAAGACCCTTTCCCTTCAAACTCTGATTACGGTACATATTATGTGTATTAAGCTTTGGCTAAGCTATTGATCAATATAAATGCACAGAGCTGAGCTCTTTGCAATAAAATAAAATAAATATGTAGCACTGTTATTCACCTATAATAAATGCTTGAAACTGGTCACGCTTTTGGTCACTTGGGGGCTCCAATTCACACACTGCAGTGAGGTGTACTAGATTTAGGTTCTGCTAAGAGTAGCTTTTTCAATAGGATAGCTTGGGAGCATGACTGTGTGTAAGAAATCTGGGTTCAACAGTGCATACAGCACTGAACAGAATAGCTCCACCGTTGGTGTTGGAGACACCTTATGAAGTCATTGTGCAGGTCTTAGAACAGGCATCCCCAAACTTCGGCCCTCCAGATGTTTTGGACTACAATTCCCATCTTCCCTGACCACTGGTCCTCTTAGCAAGGGATCATGGGAGTTGTAGGCCAAAACATCTGGAGGGCCGAAGTTTGGGGATGCCTATCTTAGAACCTCAAAGAATGGGCAGAATGCTATTCGTGACATGTGCCTTTTGCCTATATGGCGGGAGTTCTGTGCATGCCAATTGCAGTATGAGGAATGGGAGCCAGCTGCAGGAGAGCTGTTTAATAGAGGGGGTAGGTGCTGTGAAGTGCCTTCCCCCTCCGTTAAACACCCCTGCAGCGAAATTGAACCTCGCTGCAGTGAGTTTAGCAAGCTGTTGGGTGAAGCAGGGTTGGCCCAATACATTTTGGCACTTGAGGCAAACTGCAAAATGGCATCCTTCTCCCTGGCAGGGAAGAGAGGTGGAGGGAAGATCTATATCAGGAGCATGGGGGGCGGGGAGAGAGAAGAAAGATTGACATCTGGATCTGCTGTGCTTGAGACAGGCATCTCACTTTGCCTCTTGGTTGGGTCGATCCTGGTGTGAAGCAGCTTGTCTCTCTGCTAAATGTGCCTGCAGCAAGGTTTAATGGAGAGGGGAGGCACTTTTAAAGGAGCAGTTTTTCAAGCCTATCTGTGAAGTGCCTCCCCCCTCCATTAAATGTGCCTGCAGAGAGTTTTGTCTGCGGGTGAAATGCTTCACACAGCAGAGTCACAAGCTGCTTTGTGGAGTGCCCCTCCTTTAAAAGTGGGTGTGGCTTGTGTGGAAGGGGAGGGGCTTGGGATAATGGGAGGGGCTTGGGTGTGCTGTGGGGAGGGGTGAGCTGTAAAGTGAGTGTCAGATGTGGGGGGGAAGGGCAAAGGGGTAGGTCGCCTTGGCAAGCAAAGCAATGAGGGATGGCAGTCCTTAGTACATCTCTATACATGCAGAGTTCCCTTCAGACGGACACCAATCGTGTGTTTGCTGAGAGGCATTGCTGATGCCAACTCTGGCTTCTAGGCATTAATGTTCCTTTACATCATGAGACAGAATGCCTGGAGAGGGCTGAATAGCTTTCAATATTGCTATTTAGCTTGGTGATTTCTGCAGTCAACGTTTTGCATATTGTGTAAAAAAAAAAATCACATGGAAAGCATAGAAGCACACTGAAGCCTGCCGCCCGAGAAGCCTGACATGTACTAGAAGTTTTAGATGTTTACCAGCAGGAGGGTGTCTGGACCTGGCTGGAAAGCTGTGCATTCAAAGCTCTGCTGAACCCCGTTGTGCTAATGTCATTTTAGGCTGCCCTTCTTATTCTTATCCTTATTGTACACAAATTTGATTGATTTGATTTAATATTTGTATTCTGCTTTAACAACAAATGTTGAGCTCAAAGTGGCTCACAATAATCACAATAGCATTAGGAGGAAGGAACCATGGTAAGCACTATAATATCAAATAAAGCAAACAACAATAAATCCCTTAAAACAATTCAGTAAAATCGTAATATGCCGTCTCCATTCAAATTGAAAGGGAAAGTATTGCAAGACAGGGCAGCCCTGCCTGAATGCATGCAAAGTCCTCTGCTGTGAAAGCTGCAGTCCTGAGCACATACAAACCAAGTCACTCCTCACTGAACACAATGGGGCTTCCATCTGAGTAAATGTGCTTAGGATCACACTGTCCTAGTACTCATAATAATCGAAGCGGGCTGAATAAGCCCACCTCGCACCGTAGCACTGGTAATATTTGAATGTACGTATTGCTATCATATGCCAGTAATTGGATATTATTATATACTCTAGCAATCATTCCCTCCACCCCGGGCTTCTTAAGTACAAGCAATTTTTTAAATGCCCTTTGTGCATTTTTAATTCTTAGCTCTCCTCACGGCCCCCTTTTGCTTTCATATGACATTGTTTGCCAAGAAGTGTTTCCTCCCGAGGACTTCCAGCGATCTCATTTGTCTCTTTCTCTGAAAGCCTACTTACCTGCCCACCTCCTACTGAGACAAACACATCTATGTCCTTCTCGTTAGCTCATAGAGGTCAGTGGAGAAAAGAGGGAAAACTAAGCAGAAATGACAAGATATATACCTTTGCTACTTGCAAGAAAAATTGAGAATACAGAAACTTACCCAGCTAATTATTTGAAAAGTATCACACACACACACACACACACACACACACACACACACACACACACACTAGAATTCTTCTTTCCTGTTTCTCGTCAATTGCATTTGCTCACCTCTCCTGAAGCATGTCTAAACATTTAAAATAGAAAAAAGAAAGTCAAAGTGAAAATTATTACCATTGTCAAAGACAGGATAACATCTCAGACACATAATCATTGCTAGTTGGAACCTGTCTTGGTAAAACTGGCCAAGGCACTATATCTCAACTTCCTTTGTCCAGCCATAAACTGCAAGACGGGAACATAATTGTGATCTACTTTACAGAGTTATTGTAGGGATCCCTAAGATAATGTATGTGAAGCGCTTTGAACACTCCAGTATGTTGCATACATGATTATGGTGATGATGATTAACCTCTAAACAAATCTGACACACCTTTGTCCCTCATTACTGTCCTAAATATTTGCTTCAGAATGTATTAGACAGAAGATATTTGCTTCAGACAGATATTTGCTTCAGAATGTATTAGACAGAAAACACTTGCCTCTTCACATGACCAGAATAATGTCTTTCCCATCCCACCATGCACAGGAAATATTAAAGTAAAAATCCCAACTTTCAAACTTTCGCTCTGCAGGAAAATAAACGTCATGGTTGTCTATACACCAAAATCAAATTCAAAAGCAAATTCACACTGTGCTTGTTAGATAAAATGATCCAATTAAAAGAGGGGGAAACTGAAGCAATCCCATAAAGGTATCTGATTAACATGAGTAAAGAAGTGTAACTAATTTTCTAGGATTTTACTTGCCGCTCCCTTTCTGGCTTTTGAAACAGTTCAGCTTTAAATTTCTCCTTTTGGGGGGAGGTGGTGGTGGTGTTTGCTGGGCATGCATCATACTATTTCACTCTGTTTGAACTGTCAGTCTTGAGTCTTGAACATGTAAATGATTTACCTACTGATTGCTACATATCTTTAGATGGTATAACGAAGCACTTTATATAACAAAATATTCCCTTTGGGGGGAGAGGTTGTTGGGGTTGCCTCTTCCCTTTCAGATCAATAGCATAGTTGTTTTAATGTCCCTCCCCACCCCTCCCAAGTCTCATAGATCTACTCAGCCCTCTCTCCTCTGACATGGTACCCATCATTTAACGAAATATAGTAGGAACTGAATTCTCGGGGAACATGCCCTTTCTATAATGGCTGCACTCTTGCTTCCAGACGTCTCTCTCTCCCTCTTTGGTAACTTCACCATTGTGTGCACCTGAGACTTCCTGTGGAGAGCTAAAAATCATTGGGTTTCAGAAAGTAAACACTGAGTTGTCTTTATTTTAAAGAAGTTTCAGCAAAGGTACACTTACAAATTGGCACAGCAGGTGTGTTTTTTCAGCTTGTGGCAAGATTCTTGCAACCCAACACTTTTTCAGTTCTGCCCAGAGGAAGTTTCAGGGGCAGGACTGAAGGAAAGGAGAGGCAGGAGTCGACATAAGTCTGTTCCTGTGGGCTAGCTCTTGTCCTGCAACAATCCCAGAAGTGTGTTTGAAATAATTAATTCCTTGTTTGGGCTTTTTCTTTGCATGAATGGAAATTGAATTTTTGTTCCTCCCGTATCTTTCTTAAAGAAACAACCAACATTGAGCCAGTTTGTGCATTCCCTTCTATAAAAAGCACAACTATTATAAATAATCATCATGAGCTAAATAATTATCAACGCTTAAACTTTAAGGCAGGCAACCATATTTACATTATTTATTCCATTAATCTTGGTTTCAGCAGACTACACAGGTGAGTGATTTTGCTACTGGATTTTCACCCAAATGTTGTGTTTAACCAAACACCTCTGCTTTGTATATGAAAAATAAATAAATCATACATATTAGTATGCTTTGGGGACTCTGTTAATCTCATTGTGAATTCATTTATTTCATTACCTGAGATAAAGCTAGAGATCATTAAAAGGTGAATATTCATAGCTGATGACAGGATTTCCATACACCTAAAAAATGCAGAACAACAGACGTTATTCTGAAAGCAACATTGAAACATAGTGAATGAATGACAAACTAAAATATTGTAATGAAATGTGGCATCTGGTTTATTTAATCGTTTAACTGAATTTATTTGTTTCAATTTCCATCACACCAGATCTTTCAGAAATGAGGATGAAGAGGATGCAAAGTTGTGCATTTGTTAACAGAGAAAACTGCCCTAAAGCTGCAATTCTAGAAGTAATAATTTTTTAATACTTATGGTAAGGTTCAGGCTGCAATAATAATTATGGTGAATCTAAAAGATTTGTCCTACTTTGAAATACCAAGGCAATCATGTACTTATTTACTTGGAAGTAAATTCCACTCACTTCAGTGGGGCTTGCTCCCGGGTAAGGGTACCCAAGACTGCAGTCTAAATCTGTGTAAAAAAATACAACTCTAATATATATATCCTTTGAGACTCCAAATCCTTTGAGACTCCAAAATCGCACCTAATCATTTAATGATTGTTCTGTACAGCTTTTAGTGTTCTTTTTTTTTTAAAAAAAGTTTTTATATTGCTGTGCACCACCCCCATATTTTGTCAGAGAATGAGATATAAATTGTCACCAGTCCTTGCCAGGTTGGATAATCATCATGGATAATGGGAGCTGCTGTAGTCCAGCAACTTGTGGAGGACAAAGTTTCCCCACCTCTACTGTATAGGGTGCCCAGTTAGGCCCATAGCACAAAGGCCTATTGATAGGAGAACTCCTGTGACAAATTTTTGCTATTCTTCTTAAAACTATGTTTTGTTTTTTTGTCCAAATTCCTCAAATGCTTTTCCAGAGCAGGCATCTCCAGCTCTGTCTCAATTTTTCACTTTAGAAGAAACTTGACAACAAGCCATCCCAGAGATAAGAGCGTAAGAGTCAATGGCCCATCTAGTCCAACATCCTGTTCTCACAATGGGCTAGAGGCCCGTGGGAAGCCTGTAATAAGGATCCAAGTGCAACCACACACACTGTGCCTGTGATTCTCAACAACTGGCTGACTATGTTTCTTTCCTAGGTAGAACTGCCGTATTTCCAGGTTGTTGGTCAACGAAATGAATGAAAAATCCTCATTGTTTTCCTCATAGTCGACAGAAAAATCTATATCTCTGTCTTCAAGCTAAAGTACATATTGCCTGTAAAATAAAAATGAAGAGCTTAAAAAACTGTAGGATGAATAAGAACAGCTCTTTTGACATTCAGAAGCTTTTAACATACCTAGAATAAACATCCTCTATAAATGAATAAACAACTTAAGTTCCCTTTAACACTTAATCATATTAGCCAAAAGTGGTTTTTTTCCTAGGATCACTTAAGCAAAAAAAAGTTATTTTAAACACACCAGGGAGAGCCTTGAACATAGCTGCCAAGTTATCCCTTTTTTAAGGGAATTTCCCTTATGCTGAATAGGCTTCCTTGCGAGAAAAGGGAAAACTTGGCAGCTATGGGCCTTGAACAAAAGCTGGACAGTCCAGACAAGTATAGTATGGGAAATATTTTCTCCTGGGAAGAGATGAAATTGGCACAGAGTTCTCTTTAGCCAAAACTGTCCTGGTTGAAAGCAACTCTCCCCCCACCCAAAAAAATGCAAGTTGTCCATGTCCCAAATTTAAAAAGCCTATGCACTGAATGTAATGGGACTCCTCCATTCTCAGAAGGACTTTTGACCCTATGGGTGAATCCCCTGAAGAGGCATGGAGGTGGACTTCACAGGTCCCCTCCCTTGCTGCAGCTACTGGTGGGCATGAAAACCTCCTCCAGATAATTGGCGTATCCCATTAGATGACCATGGATGGAGACAGAGGGAGCTGCAGGGAGAAATACAAATAAGCTTTTAAAAAATGTCTCTCTTATTCTTAAGTTGCTAGATACTTCGACTAGATGCCTGCTTGTGAACCGAGACTTCTGTTCACAGATGGGCATTACCAGATACAACCATACATTTAAAGCAAATTCTCTAGTGGGTGAATTGAATTTATGGATTGGATGGTGCCCCACCTTGCCTCTCAGATTGATCATTCATTCCGCCTTAAATTTTTCTTCAAGTGGTAGAGTATCTGCCTGTCATGTAGAAGGTTTTCTGTTTGATCCTTGGCATCTCAAGGTGGAGCAGAGAATGCATCCCTGCCTGGAAAGTCAGTGTAGCTCCAGAGGAACCAATATTCTGACTCAGTATATGTCATGAACTGGCAGGATGATGGAGAAGAGGAAGAGGATCCCTAGCCGGGACTGGGACACTCTGGGGCAAGCAGGGGATGGGGTAGGAAGTATTCACAGGGTGATGGAGAATGGCAAGGGGATAGAGGTCAGTCCACAGGAACCAGAGCAGCAGGACCCATCACCAGAGCCAGAGGGGCCGCTGTCCCCATGAACGCAGCAGGCTCAGAGGCATAGGATGTAGTCGGAGGGGTGCTCTAGGAGGCTGACGTAGGCAAGGGCCCACATCCCAGCTCCCTAGCTGGCCAGGTGGGGCTCTCTAACTCTGTAGGGGGAAGTGATTCCTCAGCTAGAGTAGGCTTGGAACAGGTGAGGGTCATCTGCCTCATCAAGCCCAGATGTTGCAACCAGCATGCAAAGTACAAAAGGGAAGCAGCGCTGATGTGCTGTGTCTGCTTAACTGCCCATGTTGATGGACCATGAGTTGGATGCTCCTGGACTGCGATAGGATTGTTCAGGGAAGTTTTTAATGTGTGACATTTTAATGTATTTTAGATTTTTGTTGGAAGCTGCCCAGAGTGGCTAGGGAAACCCAGCCAGATGAGCGGGGTACAAATAATAAATTATTATTATTATTATTATTATTATTATTATTATTATTAATTAGGGTTTGACTCTGGATCGTATCCTGATTGCTGGACTTCAGATGTGGCTTACGTGGATTGATGCTTAACTGTGTTTCCTGACCTTTGGACTTAGCTTGTGTAGATTGACCTCTGGACTTTAAACACTGGATTGATACACTGACATGCTGCCAGGTAGGCCATGGGTTCAGGATAGTATATGAGTTTCTTATGCCTCTAAATTCAGACATAATTCTTTTTTGGATTAGCAGGTTTCACCGGGTGCAGAATTGCAGGCATTAATTATTTGATTGCAAACATTAAGTTCCCCTATAGATTTAGGGTTTATGTTGCTCATAGGTAAGTTTTATGAGCCATCCCACAAATGTTTGCTATGCCTGCTGTAGGAACTCAAGACAACATCACAGTACAATGCAAAACTCCCAAACTATGGAAACTGGCCCCATAAACTATTGCACATCCAACTAAATCAGAGTAGAATTTACATTAGTCATACCCATCAATTTCAACATGGCTACTCTGAATAAAACCCAATATCTTTTCCAAAATAAACAGCAAAACTATTCTCCCCTGTAGGATGGCACTTCCCTGATATTTATGTATCATATATTCTCCTTGCTGCTTTTATTTCCCTCTTGCCTTTAAAAAAATGTGTTTAATGTATATGTTTATTATCATGGTTAAATTATGAAGATGGATCACTTTTGCTTCTCAATTTACTGATAAAAACACACTTTCACCTACAGGAGTCATTTTCATGGCATGTAGTTAATGATCTAAAGGTAAATTGTGGGAGCATACATCTGCTTTCAGTCCATAGTTACAATTAGGACTTCAAGCCCATGCACGTTTGCTTGCGAGTAAGCCCCATTGAAATATGCGAGACTTAATTCTGAGGGTCAGGCTGAATAAGTCATTTATATAATGTGATAAAACTGTATTAGTTGCTAAGGTTGTTGGGGTTTTTTAATGATGCTTAGTGTTGCCTGCATTACTTTCTTCCTGGCAAAACCTAGATACTCTCCCCCATAATTAATAAGATTTCAGGTTTTTGAAGGTGTAATTTAAAGTCATAAGTAAGCAGAATGTGACACCTACCGTACTGCAATTAGACAAATAAGTTTCCTTCTCACACACCACCTGCCGTCCTTAACTGTTCTATCAATGTCTCTCATTAAAGCACATTGAATTTTTAGGTGTAGATATATCGTTATGCTTTTTTAAACCAAGTGCAAAAAGATGTGCTCCCCACCCCCTGCTCTCCTCCTAAGACTTTTTTTCTTTTCTTGCTGATCTCTGTTGGGGGAAAAGTACAAAATCTGTGCTGAACTAAAAATTGTATTCCCTTCACTTTTAACCAAAAATCAATAAATAATGTAACGACAAAAAATATCCTGCCAAAAGAGGCAGCACCTAGTGAGTTATAACTTTATTCCTGTATAGCTCAAGGGGGGTTGCAAAGGGAGTGTGAAAAGTTCATTATTATCAGCCAGAAAAAAGAGCGAGTGCTGAGAAGAAAGAAGCTTCTTTCCTACTGGGATTTCTCTCAAACTACATGATTTGCATGAAGGGCGCCACATCAAACATATTGGGTGCCCTTTTTCAAATATTAATGTGAAGCTTGTTTTAAGTTCTCTCTTGACTTTGTGCCACCTTGTATCAAAGGAAGTTAAAAGTAAGACTTGGGAGGGAAATACTTTTTCTAACTGTTTCAGCACTTAGTAAAAAAAAAAAATTTTTTTTCATTTGCTCAGTTCAGCATCAAACTTTTAATATTTTGACAAACAGGTATATATTTTTTTCATGAGATGCATATTTTAAAACCAATCTTCTCCTTTTTAATTTAGTAGTTTACCAAATGCTGTATGATCCAGTGTTTCATTATAGTCATACCCTGACGCAAGTTGAAGCAGGCTACATATTCTATCCATGTCTTCTGAGATCCTAACTTGAGAATTTAAATATTTTCCCAGGCATATGTGTCTAAGAATACAAATGATCAAGATGGGTGTTTTTAAAAATCTGTTCCGTGTGTGTGTGTGTGTGTGTGTGTGTGTTAGGCTTTTAAAGTGGCAAGCACATGTCTTGTTGTGAAATAATTGAGAGATCTGTTTTTGTCAAATAATGCAAAACTGCCAATGATATGCAACAGCAGAAATAATACAGAAGTGTCCATTGCCACACTGGCATAGGAACCTTTCCTCTTCAGCACACACACAATGATAACATGAATTGTGTGTATATTGTTTGATTTTATTGTATATTTATTGATATTTTCATCAGTTTATTGTTCAACATTATTTAAATTGTATTATATATTAGGGAGAGCTATGCATTTTTTTTTATGTTGTAAGCTGTTGAGCATGATTTAACTATGGAAAGAAGGCATACCAATAGTTGTTGCTGATAGCTCAGTTGGTTAGGGCGAGGTGCAGATAATGCAAAGGTTGTAGGTTCGATCCCCATATGGGATGGTTGCATACTCCTGCATTGCAGCGGGTTGGACTACATGATCCTCAGGGTCCCTTCCAACTCTACAGTTCTATGATACCATTCTGCCTGGTCCTGTTTGAATAAGAAATTGCCTAAAGTAGATATAGAAAGCCTACGTATAGTGCTCCAGGTATTGCTGTATTGGCCCAGATCGCTGGAATTAATCCAACAACTTCTGGGGGGCTACAGATTCCCCATCCCTTGTATTCTTCCTGAAATCTTGGCACATAATTGTTTTTAACTGACGTGACTATATAAACCCCCATTCTTCCTGGTCTTGGCTTGTCAACCAACCTGTTCTGATGGATCTCATTAGGTTTGCTCCTGAACCAAGAAGGAATATGGATTGAGAAGACCTTTCTCTTTGCTTTGTGATCATCAACCCAATCTTTCTGCAGAAAATGTTTACCGTGTCTCTTTTCCTTGATTGGTCTAATACTCTTGGTGCAGGATTCTTCAACAGCCTGCCTCATGTCTTCTCCTAGCCCCCTTCCTCTCCTGCCTCTGAGTCTAGATTGCCCTCTTCCCTTTCATCTTCCAACACCACCTCCTCCCAGTCTGCTCCCCTTTTCCCTCTGGCCATGCATCATTCCACCACCAATTCCCTGGATCTGAGCTTTCTTCCCTTGGGGGTTCCCCAGCTGGTGCCTCCTACCACTTTTGTGAATCCAGCCAATCCATGACATAGGGTGATGTCATCATACTGTGAATTTCCTCACTAGCAGCCACCGCCAAATATCAGAGTAGGAAGAAGAAAATATGATGGTATCAACCCCGTGCAGTGAATCAGATTTCCACATATGGAAAAGAGGGGGACAGTTACATACTGAGATGCCACTTCATGTGGTAGATGCCTCTCTTTCATAACAGCTAGCACCATTCATATATCTGTGACTCTCCAGCAGATCATATGACCCTGTCGGCACATAGTCAGAAAAACGCTGCAGCCCCAGCGATGCTGATCAATGCATAATGAGCTCAGTGAAATTGACTTTTGGCATGCAGCCTCCATAATACATGGCAATGTGGGCTGTTGACTGGGCTGAGTGGGGCGGGGTGACTCAAGCTCAAGAAACTAATTAAAATCCACTGGTGTTACAACCGACTAGCAGAAAGGCCATTTGGAAAGGGCTGGCCGGAGGGTAAAGAAGAGGAGATGCTAAGGCGTAATTCTAACAACTTGCATTCAGTGGTTCAGCTTTGTTTGTGTGTGTGGAAATTTGTGACCCTGCAGACTTTATTAGTCTCTCCCTCTCCCTCTCTCTCTCTCTCTCTCTCTCTCTCTCTCTCTCTCTCTCTCTGTGTGTGTGTGTGTGTGTGTGTGTGTCTGTGTGTGTGTATGTCTGTGTGTACTCATAAATAAAGTATAGAGGTTGGTGGTCAAATCCTTGCTAGCAAGATATTTTAAGAGCTGAATTCTCTCCCCACCCCCCAACCATAGCTGCCAAGTTATCCCTTTTTAAAGGGATTTTCCCTTATGCTGAATAGGCTTCCTCGCGAGAAAAGGGAAAACTTGGCAGCTATGCCCCCAACCCAACCCATGGCCTATTAATGTTAATTGTAGTTATATCCACACAGAGGATAATCCTTCTGATAGAAAGATGAAAGTGCTGATCTCATTACAAATTCTGTCTTGGTTTTCTGGATGTTGGAGGCCTTGTTGGGGAAGGTTAACATATTCAGTATCGTTTGGGTCTGACTCGTTGCTCTATTTTTATCTAATGTTTTTCAGTTCTTTGTAAAGATCGGGGTTACGTGCAGACACATTTAAAGCTGAAGTTCCCAAAGGGTAGTGGAAGAAAATGCAGTGAAAAGGCTGCCCCCACATACCTCAGTGGTGGACGTCCATGTGAAGTTCCATGTGATACCACTCTGACAAAATACTGCCTGTGATGTCATCTTGGGGGATGAACTGGAATTCTTCTGATAGGACCTTTTAGACATCTCAACTCTATTCTCATTCAAAACAACCCATCTACTGCTTATTATTGGTATTATTATCGACATATTTTCATCGGTGTTGCTTAGGTTTCCCACAGAGCTCCCAAAGAGCATGATGTGCTACCTATTGAAGCTGAATAGCTGGGTGCAGATTTTTATTACCAAAGAGCAGCTAGAACACAATGTTATATACAAGCAGGGAGGAAAAGAGAGTATCAGTAGAAAAAATTGACAGATGGGATTCCCAGGCAGGTGAGAATGTGGGAGGCTAGAAGAAATAATATTAGTCTATAGATTTTATTATAAAGTTATGAGTAGGTAAAATATTAGTTCCTCAGATATTACTCTGCAAAAAGCCCTAGTGGTTGCTTTGAAGTAAAAGACAGAAGCAGAGCTAAACTAGATTTATTTGGCATTAACTGTGGCATTAATTGCACAATCAGTGTGCACATTTTAGTGAAGTAAATAGCAGTCAGGAAGAGGAGCTGAGCTGCATCAAAATCATAGGACTGGTTGTAATTGTGTGTGTGTGTGTGTGTGTTGTGGGGATGTTTATGGAGGCAGGAGAGGATATATTATTTGATGATATTCTTCCTAACTTGCGTTAGCAAGTTCTATATCTTAGCAGAGTTCCAAACATTCCCCCTTTTAAAATTTGCACAGTGGTTAACTTGTTGCAGGCTCGTGTGAGCCTCTCAATATAAGATTCTTGGTAAGATCCCTTCTTGTCCCACTTAAAAAGAATAGACACAATAGTCTTATTAAAGTCAATATAAAGGTAGTTTACAGTATTCACAATCATTCAGTTCACAGTTGGATCCCTGAAGGCAGACTTAGGTTACAAAACTATATACAGTCATACCTCTTGTTACAAATGCGGCGGGTTGCGTACGACACGGGATACGTACACACCAAACCCGGAAGTACCAGAACGGGTTACTTCTGGGTTCGGCGGTTTGCGCATGCGCAGACGCGATGAATGACATCATGCACATGTGCAGAAGTGCTGAATCGTGCCGTGCAGACGTGGAAATTCATGTTGCGTACTGCTCATGTTGTGTAAGGGGCTCTGGAACGGATCCCGTATGCAACATGAGGTACCACTGTACACATGTGGAACTATCCCATAAGGGAGTTAGTTCCTAAGTGACTGCGAACAAGCAGTCACTTCTGCTAACACATGGAAAAGCAAAAATGGAGAAGAGACGAAGGAAGAAGCTGTGCTCCCTTGCCCAGGTTATGCCTCACACACAAACACACAGGCCTCTAGTCATATGCAGAGAGAGGTTTGTCATAGCTCAGGAGGAAACAGGAAGTTTTCTCCTGGCTGATACAAAAGCATCCCCTATCATGTCCACTCTATGAATGTTGTACTTCACTGCTATGTGTTTCACATCCCGTGTGTGTGTGTGTGTGTGTGTGTGTGTGTGTGTGTAGGTGTGCCTGTTTTGGTAAGGGTCATGGTGGGGTGTTGGTCTTTAAACACCCTTTTCCTACCACCTTCAACAGAGTGCTGATGCTGCTTGTCCTCATCTACTCAACGCATTTTGTGTATTTTAATTGTATTCACACCGAGATAATGGCACATCTAATCCGGCCCACAAATAACTAAAATAAACCGGATTCTTCAAACTGCTAATTATGCTAGGAGGACTTATTTATGGCAGTACTAAAATGTGAGAGGTTCTGAGTGGCACATCTGTGCTATTCAAGGCTCTTATCCAGAGAGAAGAGACAGGAAAGGAGAGAGGGGAGCAGGGCTGGTCATTTGTTGTCTTAATCCATCCCAGAGCTACTGTTCATGGTGCTGCCTGAAGCAGGCTATATCACCCTGCTGTGAGCTGTAAGCCTGGCATAACCCAGCCCTAAAAGAAGGCAAATGTTCTTAGAAAACAAGGCAAATAGAGTTGAAGCAGCAGCAGAAAGAGCAAAGAGAAGCACTGCGCTGGGAGGATAAAAATGAATATTTGCACTTAATGGAAAAGGGGGAGATGATCTCCAGAACTTTTCCTACCATGAGGGCAGTGCGATCCTATATGTGTTTACTCAGAAATATAGTCTTCTCGGTTCAATGGTGCTTAGGTCATCAACTTGGTGCTTGTGGATATCCTTGTGTCTGTGGTCACAGGCATTCCCACTAGTATCACCAAAAGTGCTGCAAAAGGTCTCTGAATATCTCCTCAAAATCATACCATGCACAAGGGACTGCTCTTTCTGCTCGGTTCCAGTTTGCACTGGCTTCACCTCTCCTATACAGAACACATTCCCCTAAACATGTTCACATTTCATTGGACGTAGTATTGTCATTGTGCCTGGTATTAAAAATGTTCCATTTTTAAAAGCAAAAAACAAAAAAAAAAAACGTCCACTTTATTATTATTTTTATTGAGCAGAAGGAAAACGATGGCACTCAGCAGAATTGAAAATGCTATCTGGCTTAAGAACATGACCTCTACTACTTCTGGTCTCGCTGAGCACAACATTTGGCTTTCCACCTTTTTGTAAAAACAGAAAAAGGAAAGAGCAACAAATAGTTCGCTCTCCAGAGCCTGAAAATGCATCAGTCTGTAAATTCTTGCAGACAGCTGGAGATGTTTTCCCCCCCTATCTAAATTCTCTCTTCAGCAGAAGTTTTATTTAACACGAGAAATCCCAGTTGATGCACAATGGTATGGTTTAATTTTGCTACTCTTTGCTATTAGGCTACTTTTGGTGGTAGTAGGTATCATTTGCTGTCTACAGAACAGGCATATATATAATTAATATACAATTTCTACTGTTTCCATATATACACAAACACACCTCCTAAAAGAGGAACAACTTATCTTTAAAGCTTGAAATGTGTTTGATAGTGTGTGGGTATTTCTATTTTTTAATACTGGTGACAGGTACAAAAACTTTGGAAGGACTTTCTAAACAAAATTCAGAAAATAGCACGGTATGATTTTCCCTCTCACACCTCCCCTTCCAGAATATTTTGGCATTTTGCATTGGATGATATGAGAGCTCTTCTAGTCAACCTATATATCGAGCATTCATCCTGATTTGCTTGCACAAAGTGGGGAGGTTGTAGGATGATAAGCAATCATCCTGATTTACTTGAAGGGGTAGAGTTACTATGTCTTCTCATTGTTCATTCATTCCACAATTCACAATGCATTTCTCTTTCCAAACTACTGTACAGAAATTCTGTTTCTTTCTTCATTTGGATTTGTCAAACTATGTGGAGCACTTTACTCTATTTTAATGTAGATTTCCTTTAAGAAATGCCTGAATTTCTCCTGCAAAATACTGACAGTCTGGAGGTGCTCTGAAGCATTCTAAATGCTTTCTTGGGCATCCCCCCCCCCTCATGTGCTTATGATCTGTGATGAACAGGTCTTCTCTTCCTGGCACTGCCTCTCCTCAGTCCCAGTCATGTGTCCATTGCCATTGAGCTTGAAGACCTGAAGCAAGGAGATTGCTCCATGAGTCTCTCCACCTGACTAAGAACCCTGATCACACAAGGTTTTAAGTCATTTGAGAGTCAGTCAGCACATACACCAGCCTCCCTACTACTTTAGAGTTTCCCTCCAAGTTGTGGAAAATGGTAACAGAGTCAACCTCATTTGATGCCCTCTTACAATTGCAATCATGTGAGGAAGAAGGCACCAACAGCGGTTTTATGCACCACTGGGATGCTTGGCCTTGATACCCTGGAACAGCAAACCCCTTGTTACTATATCACAAACTGTTTTTGATAGATCTCAGTGTGGCACTGGAAAACCGATTGTACAGCAGCACCCAACTAAAGTCCCGCTGAGCCATGAAACATTAAGTGCATGCACTGGACAGCTTTTTGGCCTGGTTATTTACGGTTTGATATGGGTGTTTTGTTCCTCCCATCCATGAAAAACAGCATAAATTTACAATTTCCTTTTCATCTCATTTGGCCTCTTTTATCTCCCAAACAATTAAATTGCCTTAAATTGTGATACAGGACTATTTAGAAAAATGGCAGCAAGCCACTCTTAACTCATGGGATAGAGCATGTTTGTCAAACAAACAAATTAAGATGAACTAGTTGCTCTCGTTCATGGGGTCACAAAGAGTCGGACACAACTAAACCACTTAACAACAACAACAAAATAGTTGAGAGTAAGTGCCAATGAGCTCAGTAGGATTTCTGGGTAAACATACCTGTAAATACCTTGTGTATGTGATCCTAGACTGTACCCTTTTATCAGTGCAAAGTTGTCAGGTGTATAATATATCCTTTACTATGTTTCAAGAAAATATAGCTGTGAGAAATAAATGTATTACAATAATGAAAACACATAACATCATGGTCAGTGTCTAAGACAACCCAATTGCTGGGTTCCGTGGATATATATCCCATATATATTGTGTTATCGCTTAGCAACCACAAGGTACTAATCACACTCTTTTGGACTTGCAAAGTGGCCAAGACCAAACATCTATAGTGGAACCACCAAGAGTGCCCAGGAGGCTCTTTAAACAACTTATTCATTTTGTTAAGTGGATCATTCTGTCGATGTAACTTGTTAAATATTTTTGAATTAAATATTATTGGACCATAAAGTTTTTGGAATATGGCAAGAATTAATAAACCTTTAATTGCACTGATTACAAGAAAAAAATAGAAATTTTAATTAAGGTACAAATGTAACAGGATTGGAAATCATGACCTCATAAAATCTCAATTGCATTTTGCTTCATTATCTCTTCTGGAAATGTACAGGTGGTAAATTAGCCAAAGGATGCCTTCCCTACTCTCCCATGTGCACAGCAAAATATATTGAATATTGCATGGGAAAAAATAACTTACAGGATTGGTTCGAAGAATGGCTATTATTTGGATCGTGATAAAAATGTATGCATATGCAGAGGAGTAGTGCTTGCATCTTCCTTTGCTCATTGCCTCCAAATAAACTAGAAAGTGAGGAGTATCCCAACCCAAGACATTTTGCTGCCTAAAGCAAAGGGCAAGGTGGCACTCTCTTGGCATCTGTATAGAAGCTGAACTGACTGTTAACTGAATCTTAGTTAAACACTGGTGGTGAGATACGCCCCACCCCTAACACACACACAAGTGAAGGCAACAGACTAGCTTGGAACAGGTGTGGTGAACCTTTGGCCTGCCAGATGTTGAACAACAACTCCCATCAGCCCCTGCAAGGTAAGGATGGTAGAGGTTGCACTTCAGCAACATCTAGAGGGCCAAAGCTTCCCCACACATGGCTCAGAAGGCGCAGGGAAGGCCATGTGGCCCACATGGCTTTACCCACCACTGCCTCACTCCCGCTTCACATCCTGTAGCATCTTCTGACTGAGGCTGCTGACTCCCTCCACCAAACCAGACCCGAAGAGTGTTTTGGTAATTGAAGACCATTATAAAGAACCATTTTGACTGAGATGAAGAATTACAACTAATAATTTGTGAGAAGCAATTTTCTAATGGGACGGCAGGTGTGACCATGGTTTCCACTTTGATTCTTGATTAGATGGGCATGGAAAGTGCTCACACGCCAACCTTTTGCACTTCAGGCAGACTTTTTCCTGGTGGTTTCTTTTTCAGGTGCCAGCAGTGCCCTCAGTGGAGTGCTGAAATATTCTTATCAGTGAATGGTTTCAAATGATCAGCCTCAGTCAGTGCAATGAATTTCCCTCAGAAAGTCTTTCCCTGAAAAACCACCCGCTTCTGCCTTCATAAAGCAAGAGTTGTCTTAATGATTCTACACATATTTTTAGTCAAAGCATCGAGAGAGAGAGAGAGAGAGAGAGAGAGAGAGAGAGAGAGAGAGAGAGAGAGAGAGAGAGAGATTTTGCTGTGCAAATCTATTCATGTCAACCAGAGGGGGCTGCCTTTTTCTTTTTCGCAAGTGAAGTAAAATATAAACTATTCATTGATGGATCATAAGGCTAAAAGTGGGATTAGCACAAGACTCGTAGTATCTCCACATAGTTCTTCTATTACAGTCACCATTGAAGGACACCATAGTAAATACCTGTGTAGCTTTTCTGAAGCTTGCTGATCATTTTTGGTTTGCTGTGTTATATATTATAAAGGGCGTGTGTTTCAAAACAAATAACTTCATATTTTTAAGGTGAAAGCAACAAACCTTTTCAATAATCTATTTCTACTCTAACATATGGAGTTCTCTGTTTTGAGTCACACAGTTGTTATGTTAATTTTATATCAACCTGATCACTGTGTTGGAATAAAATTATCATTTATGATTTACTAAACCTGCACCGGGTCTGAAATTTAAAGAATGCAATTTGATTCCAATATAGTTTGAAAAATGAAACCCTCCATCTGCTCCTTCCCACTCCTACCTTATGGCTGGCATTTAGTTTATAGAACAATGAAGTCACCAGGACACATTACAATAAAGAATTTAACAGGAAGATATTACAGAGGTATACAGTATTAAATATCTTCATTGAAACAGAAGGAAAGTTTTGAACACACTCCGCTAGAGGTTACTGACATGTGCAAAATGTATGTTTACACAGGAAAACAAACTTAAAACACCTGCTGCTCTTTCACAACAGCATAAGGAAGAATGATGATTTAAAGTGAATGCCTTGAATAATCTTCATTTGGTACTGGGATTCCCTTCCTTCAGGGAATAATGCCTATACAGACTCCCAAATTTAGCTAAGGAGAAGATCATGCTTCCTATTTAGGAATAGATAGGTGTTTAAACTTCAGGCCCATCTCCAAGAATTGTGCTAATGACTTAGCAGATAGTCAATGGAACGTAGGGTTGTTTACAGTCTCCTGGATACAGTATGGGGCCCAATATGATGTCCCACTTGATGCCTATGGGAAACCTCTACGTAGGAACTGAGCACAAAACTCTCTCTTTCTACCTTTCCGGCAACTGATAATAAGTATTGGGATAATTAGGACAATTTCCTACTGAGGCCTTTTAGTATGCAGTGTCTGTCTTGTCGATCTTGGTTAGAGAGTAGACTTTTCCTGTTGCAATCACACAGAGAGGCTTAGAGGGAAGAAAATAAAAAAGTTATTTGTTATAGGACAAAATGTTTTCTAGATCCAGTCTTACTATTAGACAGAAGGCAGCCATGTTTTCTTCTATGTTCTTCAGGATAGTTTGAAGGTGACTTCTCCTCTTGAGGCCTGAGAAAGAAGCATGATGATGAGGAGGAAGTACACAGGATGCAACCTATGATGTATCAGTCTAAACATCAAAGAGACAGAGAAGTCAGCATAGAAATAAATGAACGGGGATAGTCTAGGAATCTGGAGGTTCCTCACTCTGTCTTAACTCCATGCAAACCCCCTTCTGCAAGCTGAATTGCACCCAAACTTCCAACAAGAAGCACCTGCCTCCAACTGTGGAAGTAGAACATAGCCATTGACAAATGTATACTCCATGAATTTGTCTAATTCTCTTTTAAAGTCATCCAAATCAGTGGCTAATGTGGAAACAGGGCAAGCTAAAGTTAAGACTGGAAAAAGGAAAACAAAAGCAAAACAGAAGTCGAGGCAGAAGCCAAAATTGATGGATTTGTTCATTCACACCTAGATCTAAATCAACTTGTAATGCCAGCGTAATTCTACATGGTGTATTATTGTGTGAGCACTAGCTATTTCATGTCACCCTAAACACATTGAGTGGTATCCCATGAAGCACTTCCTTTAGCACAAAGATTTCCATTTGCACAGTTAAACTTTGCCTCTGTCTCCTTTCTCCGTATGCCCTTTGCATGCTCTCCAAAGCTGTTCTGGAGAGTTGAGGAAACCCCCAGAACAGATTAAGGGGAAAACATGGGGAGAGGAGAGGGAAGGAAAAATCCCACTGCATAACCGAAAGTCATTGTGCTAAGGAAACTACTGTGTTGGATACTACCTGTTTTCTATGCAACGTAAGAGGGATTAGTGGGTTTTTATTGTTGATTTACTTTCTTTACATCCTGTAGCAATTAATTTTATAGAAGCTGGTGTTAAAAACAACTCATCAGTTAATTAATGGTTTTTCCATTATCAGTATTTATAGCATACATGACATACCAATTTATTAAATAATTTGGCTTGGATCCAGGGCCTTTGATGCAGTGATGGCTCCCACTGATGAACGTTGGAGGGGTGATTTTCACAGAATCCTCTTCCTAAAACCTTCCATGCCCTCCCCAATGCTGATTCTGAGGGTCCCAACCCTCTGGAAGGAAATCACAGTATGTGTATATGAGCGTCTGTGTGTTTTTAGAAAGGGCGGTAGAGAGAAGCGGGATTGTCCTATATATTTAAAATCAGACTATAACCAAGTGGATTAAAATTAAGTTTGTAAAACAAATCAATGACCTACTGCAAAAGAAGAGTCAAAGCTAAAATGCAATAATTTTGTGTAGTGCAGAGAATACTAACAATCCCTAATGTAGCCAACCGTTCTATACACTTTGTCTTAGTGTAAAGAAAGTCAAACAAAGCAGCTATAGTTATGGTTTCATAATGGCTTCATTCAGCATTTCTCAATCCACTGGGGACTTCACCTAACCAATTTAACACAAACACTTAATGTAATTTAAAACCGCATTGTATTGATAGCCTACATGCTATTCTTCTTGACCTGAGGACTCTCAGCTTCAAGCTGCCTGTTTTTCTGTCAATTAAAGTTTCCCAGCGCCTCCCCGGCAGCCTGACTTGGCTATTATGTGTTCAGTGTACTGTGGAGGAGGTGAGTGAAAAGTTATTAAATATGTGTATGTACAGAACCTATATATTTTGTTAGCTAGACAGTGGTGCAATTGCACTGTTTAATAAGTTCATTTGTTGCTTGTCCCTCTCTGGTTTTCCACAAGCTCCTGTTTCAGCCTCCCACGCATGATTAACTGCTTCTTCTGCCATCCCAAATTCAAGGTTAACCTAAGGTCTCCTTCAGGTCGATGGACCATGTAATAGAAATCACATTGGAAGGACTATGTCATGAGAACTTCAGAAGCATTGGGGGTGGGGCAACTGCTCATTCTTCTCCATTCTTCTATTTTGGTGGTGGTGTTATAATAAACCATCAGATTTCAAGGGGTGTAACATTGAAAAAATATGCTGTGCTAACAGTGCAACCCTAGTCGTGTCTACCCAGAAGTCAGTCCATTGGAGGTACAGGATTGCACTCTAAAAAGCTACCGGGCACAGCCCTCCTAAAGAGAGAAAAAGCACTTGCAAAACCTCAAAGCCACACAGGAGGTGGAGGAGGCCAAGCACAGAGCCAAGTACGACACAGCTTCGGTGTTTGGCTCCTTCACCTCCTGTTACAGAGAGGAAGAAGGGGGTAAGCAGCCCCCAGCTGGTGGCTGTAGCAGGAGGAGGAGGAGGCTAAGCATGAGAGAGGAGGAGCTGCTAGCCACTGAAGCTGCATTGCTGCCATATTTCGCTCTGCCCTGGCTCCTCCCGACATCCCAACATCACGTGAGCAACATCCCAACGTCATGCATGTGTCATTGCCTCCCCAATCTTCTGCACATGTTGGCACCTGCAATCTCTGTGTGTGTTTGGCTACTACTGTGAAAACAGGTTGCTGGAATGAATGGCCTCGTGGCCTGATCCAGCAGGATTTTCTACTGTGGCTATTAGACGAGGTGCTGATTAAGCAAAGGATGCCTGTTGCAAAATCACGTTGTCAACTACAAAGAAAGTTCCTAATTGGTGAGACAGGTGTATTCTGTGCATGCTCATGATATTTATTTCTGAGACTTAGCAGTTCCTAATCATGTTTCCTCTGCTCAAATCAGTGAGAGGAGGCTGTGGTTGGAGAGAATGAGTTGGTGGTGCTAATAGTTAAATCCCTCAGGCTCTATCGCACTTTGGGTAGAATATTACCTGCACGTTTCCTTTTCAGGCAAGAGCCTCCTTGCTTTACTATTATTAGAGCCAACTGAGTCCTCCTTGCTGGCTCTCAAAACCTAAGCAAAAGTTAGGTTGCAACTTTAAGCACACTTACAAGGGAGTAAATCCCACTGAACACAGTGCAACTTTCTTCTGAGTAGACTTGGGAAGGATTGCACTCTCAGCTGATAGAGCTCATCTGTGTTGCTATGGGAACTGTTTTCATGAGCTTCTGCAAGCATCCTCAATTCACTGTGTCCCACCAGTGATCAGCTGTCTGATCAGTTACTCCAACATTGGTAAAACTACGTAGCAATCCCACATCAGTTGTATTTCCCCCAGTACATTCTTTAAATTATACAAAACATACTGCTTCTTTGTTCTGTTCATAGAATACTGTAGTTTCTTTTTCACTGTTTTGACATCTCCCCCGAACCCAAATAAATGGACATACAGTTGTTCCCCAAAATGATTAAAGAAAAAAAAGGAAGATCTAGAAGAGCCTATATCTGCTTATTGCCTAGAGCAATACATTATTAATAGGTAATGCAAATATGATATGCATTAATAAGTAATCTGTTGTTGAAGCTGCAAGGTACAAGTCTGAAAAATAGAGATTTAACAAGAGTTTATCTAGCTATGGGGTTTCACATATTCCAATTATTCTTCTGAAATAATCTGAGCCATAGACAAGAAGCCTGGTTTGTTTTCTCTTCCCCAAACGGTATGCTTGCATTTTGCCTTTGAATTTGAATATCAACCTCAATGCTCACCTCTTATTAAGATAAATTTATAAGTTTCAAATAATTGGAATAAAATATTTTTGACTGCTGTTATCTAAATCCTTAGCATGTATATTATTAACTGGTCCCCTTAAATGAACAGAAAAACATTTAAACACACTTTAAAAAAAAGCATCCTCCTCCTCTATGATTTATCACTTATGAGCAACATGTCTTGCTTGCATTCTCTTATTATTTTGACAAGATTTGCTTTAAGGCCATTTCTTTTCTTTCATTCAGAGACCAAGAGAGAAGCCTTTGAAGATCAGCCTATGCAACTTCAACAGGTCAGACAGCAAAACACACAACCAACGATATTGAATTCCACTTTGTTTCAAGGGCAGTGAATCAAGAGGGTTCGTTAGGAATTATTTTTCTGGTTAGCACAGAAAACTCTTTTTATCTGAACCAGTTTCTGCTTGGCTATTAGTGAACTTTTCCAGCTGCTGATGGAAGAATACTAGGAGTTCAAACCTGGTTCACTGGCGCAGGTCACCCGAGGCAGGCCACAGGAGAGGAGCCAAACAGGATTTGCCCTTAACATCCCTAAGCAGCTTGAGCCTACAAGAAAGAGAGAGCAAGCCCAGCTGGCACATTCACTCAGAGGGAATATGCATTTCAGTTGCATTTTCTCTTTTAATGTAAAAATATATTTTTTTAAAAAATGTGGAGGTAAAAGGGAAATATTTTCTTAGGCATTCCAGAAACTTGATTAATGTTGCTTCGTTAAGAATCTCATTAGGTGAGAAAAGAAGTAATAATTGGCACCTTTTTGAGTACAGTCCTGTAGGTCACTTCTTTTGCACTTTTCCAGTTTACTCTCATTTTTATTTCATACTTGGGGAATTAGTTTGACAAGGTGAGCTTTGCCTCTTACAAAAGTTCTTTCTCCTTGCCGCAAATAACTCTATTGATTCATGAACATAAGAGCACATCTCTCTGGATTTGGAATGCATGTATTGCATATAGCCCTGATTCAGCAGCATGCCTGTGTAAGACTCAGGCAAGTCTTTAGACTATAACTGAGAACTCTAAGCACATTCAGCTGAATACAATTAGGCAGCAAAGAACGTGACATTGGTGGCAGGACCTGCACATATGCTCCCATGCCCTCCTCCCACTTGGTTCTTGTGTTTGTTCTTTAAATGCCTGAATCCAATTTTATAGTTTAGCATAATTTGCTTTATAGTGCGATGGGAAGGTACCACAGCTTAGGGATGCAGAAGATTCCTAGTTGAATCTCTGGCATCTTCAGGTTAAAATGATCTAAGTTGCAGGGATGGGAAAGACCCCTTTGCCTGAGCCCCCAACCCCATCTGCACTATACATTTAAAGCATCATCATACTTTAAGCAGCCATGGCTTCTCTCAAAGAAGCTTGAGGAGTGAGGGTAGTGAGAGTTGCCAGGAGGTGCCGATTCCCTTCCCAGAGGTACAGTTCCCAAAGTGGTTTAACATTCAATCCGTCTTCCCAAGAAACTCTGCGAATTATAGTTCTAGTAAAGATGCCTAATAGAGTTCATAAAGATTCACTCCATTTCATATTTAAGGGCATTCATATATAGTAAAATGTGGGTCAAATAAGCTTCTTGGAATAGCCAAATTAGAACACATCTTAGTTTATTTTGTGCTAAATGTAACAGTGAGTACAGACTATTCAGTCTCTCTCGTTCTACCACACACAAATAACTTCTCTTCATTTGGCAAGCGGCTTCAGGGCCATTCTTTAACATTGTAGTGACCACACAGAAGTCAAATATTGGAAAATTGTTCCACATGGCAGTGGCTCCATGCAGAGGTTGTAAAGTGTGACAGTTGTTCACTGCATGCATTGCCCTTATGGCACAGAGAAGCTCCATGCCAGCACCAGCTGCCACTATGAATCAAACCTGATGAGTCCGATTTGGCTCCAAAGGAATCTCAGGCCATCTTTCAGAGTCTCAAAATATTTATTTTATTTATTCTAAAGATTTAGCCTGGGTCATTCAGTCAAATTGGTCTCCAAGGTAACTTTGAACAACTCATGATAAAGTGATAGAATGACACAGTACAAAGGGGCTCCATCTGGCTATAGCAGAGGGAGGGAAGAGAAGCAGGGACACTCCATTGCCTCTGCAGAGAGACTACCAGGTTTCGACCATTTGGGGGGTTATTAGAAGAACTTTGTTGGCTAAGAACTAGTGCTGTGTTTGCTTCCCCCCACCCTCCTCCCTCCACATTCTGATCCCTTTTGCCTCTATGTAAGCTGCTCTGGGAATCTATTTTGGCTGATGTGTAAGGACAACATGCTTCAAATAAATACATAAAAACTCATCTCTTGGTAGTGCAGAAGCCAAGGGAGATGTATGGGTGGTGGTGGGGGGTGATGTTAAAGCCTTTCCCCCACCCTTCTGGAACTGTTGTTGCCTTTCCAGAGCCAGCAAGAAATAATATCCCTCGGACAGTGTGCTGCCATGTAATAGCACCTGAAATTACCTGGCAGCAAACCTAGAAAGGAGATGATTGCAGCCAAACAGGCCAAATAGAATGTTTCTTTTCTTTCTTTGGTGATCACTTGTAGCCGAGTAAGATTGTCTTCCATAAACACGGTTTTAACAATGAGTCCGTAAGTGACTGTGGAGGCCAATTCTGGACCCACACGTCCTTCCACAGTTGGGACATTGGTTTCCAGGCAGGAGTTGATCACAGTGTGGATTTGCCAAGTGTGCCTTCCTCTTAGCACGTTTCTCCCTTGTGTCCTGAGTTCGAGCGTCCTAAAAGCCCATGACACCTTTGGTAAAGGCTGTTCTCCAATTGAAGTGCTTGCAGGCCAGTGTTTCCCAATTGTTGGTGTTTATACTAAGTTTTTTTTAAAAAAAATTGCCTTGAGACGGTCTTTAAACCTCTTTTGTTGACCACCAGCATTACACTTTCCATTTTTAAGTTCGGAATAGAGTAGTTGCTTTGGAAGACAATAATAAGCCATCCGCACAACATGAAGTTGATGGTGAAGAATCATTGCTTCAACACTGGTGATCTTTGCTTCATCCAGTACACTGGTATTAGATAGGTGATGCTTGCAGCCAAATAGGCCAAACAGAATGTGGCTCCTACTTAGCTCATCTCTGGGGAAGGGCAAAGTAGCACAGCACCTGCTTTGCATGGAGGAGGTTCCAGGTTCAATCTCCAGCATCTCCAGGTAGGGCTGGGAGAGAACCTAGCCTGAAACCCCAGAGAAGCTCTGCCAGTCAATGTAAGACATTACTGCGCTAGATGGACCAATAGTTTCACTCAGTATAAAGAAGTTTCCTGTGTTCCCCTCTATGGGCTCATAAAGACTTGAGCTTACCTCACTGCTTTCTCCCAGGAAAACCCATCTTTACCACTGAATTGGAACAAACATCCATTGGGTTTTCTCAGGATTGATGTGTGCTGTAATTTATTGCTAAATAGAGGGTTTTCCTGGGGAAAGTGGCAAGGCAAGGACAAAATCACTGAGGCCCATGCCTAGAAAGTATTGGACAAATGGAAAACAGTTTGGGACAGTTTTCTAGGTATGGGACAAGTGCAAGTCCAGATGAGCCCTATAACTCTCTGGTGTTTCTGCAGCTGTTGTCCTTTCACGGTCAGATATCTTTCACTCTGGAAAAATACTGTCAAGCAGCACCAGGAACAAACTCCTGACTCACTTGTGTTGGGCTGCTGGCTGATTTTGTAATACAGAGACAAAAGCAGTGCTTAAAGAGAGAGAAGAAGCTCAGAGGTATACCTGTTTTTTTAGGGCCAAGGGTAATTACCCTGAAAACGATGGTAATTTCAAAAATTGTGTACGTTAAAACGATTCCTATGAGTTGTGGTTTATCAGTTCATGTGATCTATTCAAGGTGGTTGTTGGCCTTGAACAAACTCCCGAACCCTGAGACTCAGTAGAATTTCACTAGGCCTGCAAGGTATCAGAGTGCTTCAAAGCTGCTGTCAGCCATTCTACGGGCTTCACAGGAAGACAAACAATGAAGTTTTGGGCCCAGAGCTTTGATCCTTGCCTGTCTTCGAAAGAAAACAAGCCAGCGCAAGAGATGTGAGGCATCTTCAATCCAATTGGCTGATGGTCAGAAACCATTTCAACATAAATATTGAGATTCTGGTATTTATGAGGCAGTGAGATTGTTTGCATTTGTCCTCCAGCAGCAGGAAGTAGGCCCATGGCAAGCTCACACATCTGGAACACTCGCAATGGGCTGAACATGAAGGGACGTGTCATCCTGGAAAAGTCATTGATGGTGAGGCAATGTCTGCAAACAGCTCCCAACAGGAATAATAAATCCACAGGGAATGGGAAAGAATCCTCTTTTATAAGAACATCCCACACATCTGCCACCCGGTCTGTTTGATTTTCTGTCGTCTCCTGAATTATTTCCTGGCAGAGCTAGGAGAGATGGTGAGTGAGAACAAGGTAATAGACTAGAAAATCTGTGACTGTTCACTTTGGAGAAATGTTTAAATAACAACAACAACAACAACAACAACAACAACAACAACAACAATAATAATAATAATAATAATAATTTTATTATTATTTATACCCTGTCAATCTAACTAGGTTTCCCCAGCAACTCTTTATTATTTATTGTATTCATATTCCATTTTCCCCCCTCCAAGGAGTGCAAGGTGGCATGCATAGCTCTCTCATTCCTCATTTAACCCCCACAACAAACCTGTGAAGTAGTGATTGAGTATGAGTGACTGGCCCAAAGTCACCCAGTGAGCTTCATGGCCATGTGAGGATTTGAACCCTGGTCTCAGGTCCTAGTCCATTACTTTGCCATGCTAGTTCCCTTCTTGGGACAGTATAGGTCAATATCAGTTTCTTCTCCTGGTGCCCATTTGATAGTAGCTGAGGAGATTATGCTGGGCACCTTGAAAGTTTGATTTCTCAAAAAGGTACTGTACATAACTTTCATTCCCCCCCCCCTGTAGAACTGGAAGCAATTTTCAGGTGTGATCAGCCTTCTGAGGGGC
Source organism: Zootoca vivipara (assembly GCF_965207765.1). Classification (NCBI taxonomy): domain Eukaryota; kingdom Metazoa; phylum Chordata; class Lepidosauria; order Squamata; family Lacertidae; genus Zootoca; species Zootoca vivipara. The sequence goes on along the minus strand of NC_142586.1, from coordinate 42,790,674 downwards.
TGAATCCTGCTGAATTTCAGATGGATATACCTGCAGTGGTTTTCCCACAAGGGCAGTCTTTGCGGTTTATTTTATAGTTATATCCCCCCTATTCTCCAAGGAGCTCAGTTCTGGGATGGGTAAAAAAGGAATTACTTAGTTCTGTATCCAGTGCCCTCATTCTATTAGTCTACACTTGTGCAGTGGGACTTTCCCCCTCCTCCACTCACATGCACCTACACCTTTCCCAAATCTGCTCTGAAAGGTTGGAGGAATCCGCAGAACAGATTTAGTGGGTGCATGGGGAAGGAGAGGGGATGAGTTCTGTTCTGCAAAGGCAAATCCTTTCACTAACGGAATAAGAGAGCTGACCACTATGCTGGATACATGCCTTAATCTCACCTAGTGTTCTGTGGGCAGCTATTCTGAAAATTGTAGACATGGCCAGCTAGCCAGATATAGTAGGTCAATGATTTTATTTTTTGCTATGAACCTTTCAAGCTGATTTGGAGAACTTAACAGGATTTGCTTCCCTCCCTGCGGATTTGTGGGCAAAGATTTCATTTTGAAAATGGCACACACTGTAGAGGTGACTCTAGGAAAAATTCAAGCAAGCAGCACAGAATGGACAAGAAAAAGGCAATACGTTACTGCAAAAAAAAAAAAAAAACCTCCTCCAAACACTGGGGTTGAGCCCTGGAAAAATATTTCCCTCTGATTAGAAGCTAGACCAGTCAGTAACAAACAAAAAGCCCTCCTTCCTTCCATTCCCCCAGTTTATATGACAGTCTTAGTGAGAAATATTTCAGTTTATCACTCACGTCATCTGTTGTTGTTGTTGTTGTTGTTGTTGTTGTTGATCACTACTTTGGTTCAGGATAACTGGGAGAGATTCCACTTTGGCTCAGAGAAGCCCTGAATCTGCCGGAAAGAGCCCCACTTCAGCTCTTGATTAGGGTTTTGTCGAAACCTTTTGTGTATCCCTATCATAAACCATCTGCATTTATCTGACATGGAGCACCCAGATAGCAGCCTGGTATGAATGAGGATGCAATCTAGGTTACCATTTGAGACCAGGTGGCAAACTCAGTAGTCCCATACTACACCGATTAACACTTGAGAAACACAGAGAGACATAGAGATTGGGGAGTGGTGGTGAAGATATTTATTTCCTATATCATAAACATACAAATTATTCCACCAAGCAAGAACTTATTCACTTCACAGCTGGGACCCGTGCCGCACACATACTGTGTGCTGCTCAATACATAGCTGAGTGAATTGTTGGATAACAGCCATGAACCTCAACTTATTTCTAGTCCGGAATCTCATTTGCAATAAAGGTGCTTTGAAAATGTGTCCAAGGCGCTGGCACCAACAATAACTGGTTTCAAGCAGAATAGGTGAGTCACAATTCCATTACCTATTCCACACTAGTAAGCCCTTCCTTCCTTCTTCTTTGCCATATCTATCCTTTCTGTCACAGTGGCCTGGGTGGGCTACTTCAGAGAAACAACTCCACACAGCTCCGCATTTTATTATTTTATTGGTGCTGCGTATTTACAGTGCTAAAAGCAGTGCTATTTACAGAGATTAACACATCTTATCGGTCTTCTTCAGAACCTCCGAATGGAGGTTGGCGCGTTTTTCTCCAGCATAAAAGCTTGGGGAGACCCAGCCTCTTCCCCCGACGTTTCTTGCGCAATTCCGGAGTCGGTGGGATTGGCCTTCCCCCCTTGCTCCCCCCTTCCTGTCCCTCCTTGGGCAGTGGCTCTGCTACCTTGCCTGAGCCTCGGACACCACTTCCTGTTTCTCCACTTGAGTCGGAACTCTCCCTGCTTTCCCCAGCGCTCGGCGATGGGCTGGATCTCAAGATGGGAGGGACCTCCCGATATCCCCTGTCCCTCACACTTTCCTATCACCATTGTTCCAGCCAAGTTACCTAAGGATAAGATCTGCTCTATTAAAATATATGGAAGTTTTGTCATTGATGTGTACAGGGCAAGGGCTGAATTACAAATCACTAGGGCAAGTACTCCATTACTTCTCTGTTCTGTACACCATGTAGCAAAATGTTCAACTTAAAAATAAACCTGGAATAATATTAGTAGTAATTAGTAAGATCTCTTACTTGCATTGCCTTTTCTTCTCCCCCAGTGCTTCCTGTAAATTGTATTGGTTGATTAAGTACAACAGCCTGGGCATCAAACCAGTTCTTTTCTCAGTTGCATGTTAAGTTCCAACTTCCATTGATCGTTGGACTATATAATATGTGCCCAATACCATTCAGGAAGCAACTGTGTGAGCTGACACGTAGAGGGCTGGACTGTATGAGGCATCTCACGGAAAGGGTCAGGGCTTCATATGAAAAAGGTACTGCAAGTGAATTTAGTTGTCTGGGAACAGAATGAAGTTGTATTTGCAAACGGCACCTTGTGTATATAAATCCCTTTTGTGGAGTTCTGCAATGCCTCCTCTACAATTACATCTCGACTCTGCATGCAGTTCCTGGTGGTTGGTCAGTGACAAATGTCTTGGGCTCATAAAATCAATGTGAAGATTCTGTTTTGCATAACTCTTCCTAATGAATGCTGGAACGTGAAAGGGAGTTGGAACAAGACACCAAACTAATAGTTAATTAGTACTTTCCAGGAGCCGTTTATCATTCCTTCCACGGAGCTGTTTCGAAAGATTTAAGGAGTCCTGGCAATAGGTTCTTTCCATTTACAATACACATGAAATGCATCTTAAAACTGATGTAACGAAGCACTTGGGTAAAGTGATGCTCCCCATCCTGGTATGTGCTGCAAGTCAGGTGTGCGCTATAACTAAATAGCTCTATGCATAAAACTGATTATTATTTTTTTGCCACTGTCCAGAGGCAAGGTACAACAAAGGGACCTTATTCCTCTTCTCACTGCAGGAAGCAATCTGTGTGACTTCTTCCTGGCTTCCATTTTTTCCATGTTCTTTTTTTTCTGGGAAAATTGGGTGAAAAAGACCACATGAAACCTAGGGGGCCTATGTAGGAGACTTAGCTTTTTTCTCCTTCCCATCTGGTCTTGGCCAGAGATTAATGTACTCTTTGTATGGATCCTCACTGATGCACCTTTCTTAAAATTCATTATGTTTTGTTTCTTAATATTCATTTGAAGTTGCTTAAAACAGAGTCTGAGAACTGGTCCATCTGTCTTAGTACGGTACCCAGATTATCCACGGAGATATTTCCTACCCTGCTATCTGTCATCCTTTTAACTGGAGGTGCCAGGGCTTGAATCTGGGACCATCTGCATGCAAAGAGAGAGAGAGAGAGAGAGAGAGAGAGAGAGAGAGAGAGAGAGAGAGAGAGAGAGAGAGAGAGCTTTGATCTATGGCTCAGGAATGCATTGCTCCTTATTGGTCTGTGCAACATTTCTCACAAGTTGTGTGCAAGCTGCTTTTAGTATCTGTGTGCTTCTTCTTCCCATGAGGGCTATAAAAACATTGTGTTTGCATACTGTACAAACAGGTTATTTTAGTAGTGTGTCATGCTTAGCCCTCAAAGTTTACATTATCTTCCCAGTCTCCAAAAGCATTCCCCCCCCCCTTGCGATTGCACAGTAATCTCAACTCCAGCAAAGTTGTTAATGTATAAAGATAGCATGTCTGACTATGCACAAATCTGGATTTCTAGAAAATAAAAATATGCCTACATTTGTTATTTAACAAAGTTATATGTTGCTTAATTGTGTAAATAATCTCTAACTTGTTTATTTTTTTGTAAATGACACTATGCTTAAATAGCCTATATTTTCGAATATGTACACATAGTATTTTTAACCCTATCATGCCTGCAAAAAGCACTTTACTAATTTAGTAATTGGATTAAATTGACCAAAATTTAACCACCTTTTTTTAAAAAAGTTAATGACTAGTTTTTAGTGTAAAGGAATATGAAATTGGTATTACTGTTTGTAGCATAGGTTTGGTATTTGGGAACCATAATGATCCTCAGTGTTAATTCCTATGGGGTCTAATAGATTCCTCCTCCTCCTCCTCCTCCTCCTCCTCCTCCTCCTCCTCCTCCTCCTCCTCCTCCTCCTCCTCCCACACACACACACACACACTTCAAGATTTCCCTGAGTTAAGGCTTCGAAACATGTTGAGTGGCTAATATTATCTGTTCTCACCTTAGCTGCCAAAATAACATGAAGTATTCATTGTGTTGTTAAATGAGAGCTTTCATTCTACTGGGATAATTTAGACTCCTTTCTCCTCTCACAATACCCTGGGTGTAAAGTGTTTAATTTTCTCCATTAGTCTAACTGACACCGAGAGCCCTTTTAATAAAATCCTCAAATAAAAGTGAGGGAGGGTTAAACACAACACCTTTGAATTGTATGGAAATACATAGAGCATGACACGGCTTAGCAGAAGAAAACAATACGGTAGGTTAGGAAAGAACTTTCCTAAAAAAGTGTGTACTCCTTTGTGGTCAGCTATGAAACCAAAGCAAGGAAAATTGAAATGATGAAGAGAAAAACAATGGCTGAAATAGACGATGCTATGAAGAATTTCTTTACATTGCTGTTATTAGTCATCTAATAATGATGAATAATGACACACTGCACTAGGGCTGATATTGGATCATGCATTGATGATGATGCATTAGTTTTAATCCAGACAAGATGGAGCTGATATTAGAGGCGAAATCAAATACTCTGTCAGTGGTGGAATTTGCCTGAACAAGTGAAAAGTTTTTTTTTTCTCCCCTCACCTTTTACCATGTGAGCTTAACTTGAACTCCCACTTCCTGCTGCTGCTGCATAGGTAGGTAGTGGCAACAGCCTGAAATGTCTTTTATTTAGTACATTCATCTATCTACAATACACATATTGCTTAGTCACAGCTGTCTCTAAGCAGTGAACATGAGAACCAATAAATAAATTTGATCTGGCCTTAATAATTCAAGAAGATTGGGATCTCATCACACGGTACATTCAAGATACCGCATTGAAATAATGAAGCCAAGGCATCAAATGTTTTGAAATGCTATAGCTCACCATTGGGCAGGTGTGGGAATCTATAACTGAGTTGAATTTTTGAATCTTCAAACCTTTTGCTCAATATTGGAGGGAGCATTGGGAACCAGGGGTGTACAGAAACCATATGGTTTCTAAGGAGTTTTTATTTTAAAATGTATTACAGGTTCATGCATAGTTGAATGTAAAGAGTCAACTGTCTATGAACTATTGTGAGATTCTGCTGAGAGTTGTGGAGAAAACTTTAAAAATCCTAATATAAACCCTAATCAAACATTAAAGCTAGTCACACAAATCAATTGGGGCCCCAGATCCATGCAGGGTCAGCCCTGGAAAGTCCCAGATCAGATCACAGCTGATCCAAAGTCCCAACTGGGCCCCAGATTAGAGAAGAGGTTATGTGTGCACCGCTCTACTTATAAACAGGAGTCATGACATTAGAAGCTGGTAAATTCTTACTGGTCACTTGGTAGGCAATTTGCTTCACCCTATTAGAGGACAGTTATAAGTTAATGAGGGAAAATAATTCTATATTGAAATGATTGGATGTGGGGTGGGTGGGAGTAGCTGAAGGGAATAAAAAGGCAGGATCTCTTCAAAGTGAACAGAATGGCTGAAGAGAACATACTGCCAGCTCAGTAACTTTAGCAACAGTTTTTGATACTTTCTGGTAACAAACAGGAAGATGGAGCACACTAGTCTTCTTCTTCTTCTTCTTCTTCTTCTTCTTCTTCTTCTTCTTCTTCTTCGGGATCATGGGAGTTGTAGGCCAAAACATCTGGAGGGCCGCAGGTTGGGTTGCCTGTATTAGAGCTTCTACAAGATCTTGCCAATATTTTACCAAGTATTTGAAGAGACACATGATCGTATGACATGACAATGAAGCTATTTAGGCAGTAGCTATGTAAGCAGTGCCAACTCAACAACAGGAAAAACAATAAATATTATCTTATCTTATATCTTATCTTATCTTATCATCATCTTATTTTATCTTATCTTTGATGGTAAGAACTGTTTGACAGTAGAACAGACTGTCACGAGAGGTGGTGGATTCTCCTTCCTCATAGATTTTAAAGCAGAGGTTGGAACACCATCTGTCATGGATGCCTTAGGTTACATTCCTGCATTCCAGGGGGTTGGCTCCCTTCCAAAGTCTACAATTCTATGATTCTTTGATTATGTTTTTGAATTGTTCAGAATGACCATTCCCTCTGTTTGCACTGGGGAAGGTCATCCTTTAGATCAGGCATGTCAAACCTGCGGCCATCCAGATGTTTTGGACTACAATTCCCATCTTCCCCAACCACTGGTCCTGCTAGCTAGGGATCATGGGAGTTGTAGGCCAAAACATCTGGAGGGCCGCAGGTTTGACATGCCTGCTTTAGATGTTTGGGGAAGGGCCAGAGCTCAGTGGTAGAGCAGTGGTAAAGCAGCTTCCTATATTCCTTTGTGTTTGCTATGTACAAACTACGAGACGTTTATGCTCAATGTAGAGGAATTTGGCTGGTGTTGATTTAGCCTAAGATTGGTGGCACAGACCTGAAGAGATTCTATCTCACTGTTAACAAACATGACAACCTTTCTCCCTTTCACTTCATCAGACACTTTTAAAAGTTTTTATTTTATTTTATTTTAAAGCAAGATTACTTTATGGCCTTTCTGTGAATTTCTCCACGGCATCTTGTGTTTACAGTAGAATCTTTACACCCTGTCACAGACATAACACAAATGCGTGAATATTAAAAGCATGGGCTGAATACAAAAGAAGTGGCTCTGGAAGCCTCGGTTGTTTTCTCTTGAAGGCAATTCACATATGAAACGACATGTTTATTTGCATTTGATCGCTGGACAGCTCCCTTCCCAAAATAGCTTTTCAGCAAGTTAATTGTTTTTATCTCAATGTGGGCTGGACTCACCTTCCCTGTCTGTCCCCTTCTCCGCACCAGCAAATAAGAAGGATGCTTATTTATTTATTTAAAAAAGCAACCAGAGAAGAACAAAATGGACATCACAAGAACTGCAAGAGTTTTATGGTGGCAACTTCATAATGTAACAAAAAGTGTTCAGAAATGACGAAAGAAACAGAGGCAATCTGCCAATTTTCCACTCAGAGCCTCTCGTAGGTCATTTAGAACACTTTCATATACTCTGAGAAAGCCAATTGACAAATTAATATTGTTATGTACCGTGAAAAGAGAATATGCCCTCTTTGCTAGTGAAAGTGTATGAACAAAGCTGTATAGGTAGATTTTTTAAAATAAATAAATAAATCTTTGTACAAGTTATGCAAGTGTGCAAAACTTTAATCATTCATAAACTAAGGACCGAACGACAGGGGATTTCCCCAAACTGATAGTTCCGCTGTTCTATACATGGGTTTTCACACAGATTTCCAGACTGGAGCTGTGGAACCATATTGGGCTCCTGACAGAGTAGTATCCTTTTCACACTGAGTCCCAGTCCATTTGGGGGGACCTTTACCCAGTGCTTCTTTCTGGGGGTACACGGGGGTACGCATACCCCTAAAGATTTTGTGAATCTTTGTACTTTTGCCCATTTACTATGTTTATTTTTCCTGATTTTCTTGATTTAAATGATTTTCTTGATTTTCTAAAATGGTGATTTTCCTGAGTCAACATGAGAGTACCCCTAAACGGGTTTATTAAAAGAAAAAGAAAAAGAACTGCCTGTGCCTGTAATTTGTGTTGCAGAAACAGTCCTATTCATTTCAATGAGACCACTTCTTATGAAATGCAAATCACAGGTCGCAGTGCGAGGCACAGGATAAAGAAAGCACACAATCCCACAGAATAGGGTTCCTTTTCTGGATAGGATCCACCATACTGGTAATTTGTGTGTGGAGGAAAAGCCTGCGCATTAGTGCAGAACTATACAATTAGGTAACATTGATTTGTCCAGGATAGCAAAAGACATTGCACTACCACTACACCTCTACTCCTCCTGTGCCCAGCCACCCTTACTCCTCTTTCTGTTTGTCATTCTCTCCCCAACCTACGTTTTCAGGATTTTGCTTCTGCTAATTTGACAGCCATGCTGGCAGTCTCTCCACCTCTTACTCTGATGAAAGGAGTCCTTCCTCCAAGCAACATAATCTGGAACAGGTGGCTCAGCACAGTGGCTGCATTGCTGCCTTGTGGCTTTGGGAGCTAAACATTAATATATATTCCTCTTTGGAAGCTGATACAGCATAATGAATAACAGCATAATGAACAACAAGCATGTGCATTTTCCCAACCATGGGTATGTTGGCTTCCTTCTAGAAGCCCAGGAAATACGTCAATATTAGGAATTCTTTTGGGGAAGGGAGGTAATTTGGCTCCTTTCCTTGAATTTTGAAGACTGGATTAACTCATCCCTTCTAGAAGCCCAGGAAATACATCAATGATAGGAATTCTTTCGGGGAAGGGAGGTAATTTGGCTCCTTTCCTTGAATTTTGAAGACTGGATTAACTCATCCCTATCCCTATCTACCCACCTGGCTAGCCAGCAGTATAAATATTCAATTGACCTTATTGCTCTTTATTCTTTATGCACCTCTTGTTCATTTGACAGATTGTATAAATTCAGTTTCTTTTTCTAAACAAATGGCACAAGAACTGCCATCCTCGTTGTGTATTAGGTCTGCTCTACTGCTGCTGTGTTTGTGGATATACTGTCCTTTCCAAGAGTAACTTGACTGTGGAAAATGAAATATGTCATATGCGCTAGAAAAGGATGCATTTATAACTAACTAGAGAAAGAGAAGAAGGGGAAGGAAAAGAACCCAAGGCTGTAAACATTACGCTCTCTGATAAATTGATAGGTACAGAAATCCAAACAGTGATATCAGGTGCTATCTAAAGTGTGTGTTCAACTACAGTCCTATTACATAAAAGATGGAAACAAAAAACAAAACAAAACAGGGTTTCTGAAAAACCTTGTAGCAACCAGTACAAACAAAAGTGAAGCATAAAATTGATAAGAAAATGGAAGTGGCTTGATTAGATCAATTCTATTAAAAGCACTGAAGGACAATAAATGATTCAATAGAGGTAATCTGCAGTTCAGGTTTACTCAGTAATCCACTGGAGGTCTTTGTCAAAATCTTTTGACAAGCTAATTAAAAGAAGACAGTTATGCAGCTCTGAGTATTTACTTTTCATGAAATGAATCAACCAATCGGCAAACTTCCACATCCATATTTTCCCCTTCAGCAGTGTCATAGTGACCTTTTGCATGAATAAACTCCATCTTCCCCATGATAGCTTCATAGCAACTTAATATTTAAATAATATACCGTTCTGTAGGAAAGAGAGAATGCAAATTGGGAGTCGTGGAAAATCTGTTCATTGTAACCCTGTTGTTTGCTCAGTGTAAGCTATGTTGAAGAAGAAATGTTTATGCGTTCATAAAATGAATTAAACTCTACTTTTATCACCACTTGCACCTCTGTACCTTCCATATCCTTTTCCTTTCGGACACGTGCCTAGCAAACAACTAAATATGGGATAGGGGAAGAAAAACTGCAGTTCTTAAGTGAGATTTGAATTATTCCTTTTGTCTTTGCCATATCTAAATAGGACTTTCTCCATGACCTAGGTGGATAGTGTGTGTGTGATGGGAAAAAATCCAATTCAGTTCACATTTATTTATTTTTATGTGTTAATAAAAATATGTATATACTGTTATTAAAAAAAAAATCTGAGCTGTTTACAACAATCATAGATAAAACCAATAATAGAATCCATATAAAAATGTTAAAATCAGAAATCAGCTATTATGAAAAGATGCAACATTTAAAGGCAAACCTCCCCAATTCACACTTTGCCAAACAATCCAAGGAAACACACTCATCCTTTGAAATTTTCCCTTCTCTGAATTTTGCAGTGCAGTTTTCCAGCCAAGTCATATATCGAGAAATTTCAAATATTAGGTTAAAGTGTGTACAAAATGCCTATATTGAAAATAACATAGAAAAATGCATCATATTTAGGGGAAATGCTTTGTAAAAAAATGTATCTATTAGGCAAAATTGCATACAAGAATGTGTATAGTAGGAGAAATACATACAAAAATCATGGTGAATTTTCATGAGAACTTTAAAAAATCCATCATCATCACCACCAGAACAAATTGATGTGGAAACTGAACTCATTGGAAAAAAGAGAAACTGAAAATTTGCCCACCCCTAGTTGAGTAATGAGGGCATGATTTTATTATATATACAATTAAACACAAAAACAAGTCTCTTGGTCACACTGAACTTCTAGAGCAGTGCCACCTACTATTTTTGTCTGCATACTAAGAAAGGGTGGTCATGTTTTTAAACACTCCCACCATCTCCATACAAATCAACATCTCTCATTGACTTATGCGGGAGAAGGGAGACTGGAAAGATGGAAGGAAAACACTCCCCTCCCTCATCTGATTTGGGGGTAATCAGGGTCCACAGTGAGACAGAACTTTGCTTCACCAAAAAAAATACCATCCACACCCAACTATACCCTTGATTCGAAACAAAATTTAAAAATTCTTCCCAGTAGCACCTTAGAGACCAACTAAGTTTGTCATTCGTATAAGCTTTCGTGTTTATTCTTCTTCTTCTTCTTCTACTTCAGGGTATCTGAAGAAGTGTGCATGCACACAAAAGCTCATACCAATAACAAACTTAGTTTGTCTCTAAGGTGCTACTGGGAGGAATTTTTTTATTTTTTGTTTTGACTATGGCAGACCAATACAGCTACCTACCTGTAACTATACCCTTGATTGTCATCTGTTTATCTTCTCCATGAGCATCATGAGCAGTTCTTTAATTTTGGGTGTGATGACAATTATAGTCCACTGCACTGGTGATAATACCACTAATTTTAAATAACAGCAGGTGGAAAAGTGCAAGACTGGGTGGTGAGTAATTGCTTCATTAGCTGTGGTTCTTTGAGTGGTGCCTACATCCTTTGCATTGAACTGCCTCGATCCAATCTACACAGTTTGTGTTTTCTCCTGTATTGAAGCACCATTTAATGTGGGAAAAGGAGTTTAAATTGAATTGTACTACATGGGATGTGAATGTTATTGTGCTGAACAGAAGAGGGGACTGTCATTTGGAACTTCACACATAGCAAGAGATTTGTCCTCCTTTTGGCAAAACTGGTTTGTTTTTTTCCCTGATGAGACTGGGCCGCCTTCCCAAACATACTGAACGGCATCACTCTTTGAGGTGCATCACAGCGAGAACCCCATTGACTGCAGTCCTTTCAAGGTTCCCTCTGTGTGAAAAGCATCCCACCATGCCGGAGAAAAGGCAAACATAGGGAACACGTTCTGCCAAAATCAAGAGAAGAAAGGCAAAGCATTTTTGTGTTTACCATATGGTGCAGTAGCTTCTAGTGCCTTCCGTACTTAAGCATCAGGAAAAGGAAAAAGAAAAGAAAAGCTGTTATCCCTGAGCTAGGAGGACATTATTACCAAATATGCTATTCCTTTTCTCTTTGGCAATGCCACCTCCTCCCCCAAAACAAGACTCCAATAGCCTGTATTTATCAGTGGCCAACTTCAGACATGCCCAAGATATCTTAAGACAAAAGCGCCAGATAATAGAGTTCTATGCATCTTCCGGTACCTGCATTTTTAGTATCTGTATTTGTGCACTGCTGACAGGAATAGCACCCAAGTACACTGTGGTTCTACTGGCATTGCAGATCTACAGGGAATGCAGATCAGTCTTCTAAGCTGGCCATCCATCGTAAGATGTTTAACAGAAATGAAAAATATAAGAGTGTTCAAATGAACACAGCTGTGTACTTTACTTCATCCCTCTTCTGAAGGCTGAACATTCAACCAGGGCAGTCTTGAGCAGGTTGGGCGCCCTGGCGCTGAGGGGCGGAGATCGCTCCAGCACCCCCGCCCTCGCAGGGCGCAGCATGGTTTCCGCGCGCCACCGGGGCTCTACCTAGAGCCGGCCCTGCATTCAACCAGCAGAAGAAAAGGCCCTATGCATGTCTTAGTATCCCCCTTCTTTGGAGGAGCCATATGCATGACGGTCAGTGCCTGCATATAGCATAGCCCCTCCTCATGCTTACCACAGGGCACATTAGTGCTGGGGTGTGTGGCTCTGGCTGTGGGGGGGGGGGGTTAACCAATGTAGCCTTGTGTTCATCACACATAACACAGGAGGGGTTCATCTGAACCTCCCTAAGTTCTTTTAGATAACTGGATTAACAAAACAGAAAACAATAAGAGATTTTGAAGGCAGCCCTGTCTAGGGAATTTTTTAATGTTGGATGTTTTATAGTGTTTTTGATATCCTGTTGGAAGCTGCCCAGAGTGGCTGGGGAGGAATAAGTAATAAATAAATAAATAACAATAACAATAATAATAATAATAATAATAATAATAATAATAATAATAATAATAATTTATTTATACCCTGCCCATTTGGCTGGCTTTCCCCAGCCACTCTGGGTGGCTTCCAACAAAATATTAAACTACAGTAGTCCAAACATTAAAAGCTTCCCTAAACACATTAAAAGCTTCCCTAAATATATGTATGTATTTAACAGCATTTACATACCACCTCATTACTGTGGGATAACCAGTCTCATATGACCAATATGCTTAAGTCTAATTAATGCATGAAGGGGTTAAGACCATAGTCTAGGCTGTCCTGCCAAGCTTAGCTAGGTCACTGCCCCTCACCTTGGTTATCGAGGTATTGGTTATCAAGGAACGGTTATTGAGGTACAGTATTTATTTTTTCATTCCACCATGTGAACCCTACCAGGAAGGAGGTCCGAGTTGCTCCAAGCTCAGAAACACAAGCCATCTTTGTGTTTCTATATAAATAATTTAGAAACCTTTCCCACTTTGGAACCTAATAATAATAATAATAATAATAATAATAATAATAATTTATTATTTATACCCCGCCCATCTGGCCGGTTCCCCCCCCCGGCCACTCTGGGCAGTTAAGTGTTGTTGTCTATGTTTTCTTCCTGCTGTATGAAAAAGCACACAAATCTCACCTTTGAAGAGTTTGTAAGTAAACCATTTTTAACTGACCAAATGTGTGATCTCTTTCTATGCTAAGGGAAAATGGGAATTTTGGAAGCAACTTAAGAGGGGATATTTTAAAAGCCTAACAGACCATATTTCCATGCTTTACTTCATTGCATATTTTGCGATTCTAAAGCTCTACCGGGGTTCTCTCATCAAAGAGTTCTTGTCCCTGTGTGGGATCCCCAGTTTCCCACCCCTCACTGCTTTAACAACAGAGGCTCTCCCTGTGCTTCTCTACAAACGGGAGAAAACCTCCAGTGTCCAAATTGGACTTGTCTCCAGGGTACCTCAGGGCTCTGCGTTCGAAGCCTATTGCCACCAGTGGGGTCTCCCTCCCATGGATCCCTACTGCTACAATTTGCCTCTCCCTTAGGCAACTATGTGGCTCCTTTGGTTTCACTAAACAGCCCTTAGTATGACAGGAGAAAAAGCAAACAGTTTCCTCTTCCACAGGAAAGCTTTGTTCTCATCTCTTAGTCACACCTCTGAAGGTACTGATACACTGTCAGAATCCACGAACGTTTAGGCGCATTTAACTTTATTATTTAACTTGAAAACATGGATTTCTCTGGTTCTTAAAAGTGCATATCTTCTTTTCATATAACACAGACTTGTTAATACATCTCCTGCATCTTGATAATAACGGTTATAACCTTTCTTCCCATCCACCTAAACCTAACCTAACCTCCTGCTCCCTCTCTAACACTCCTCTCCCCCCCCAACTGCCAACCCCCTACTGCCTTTCAACGGTTGTTTCCCCTCCATTTAGAACGCCGTCTAGCTCCGCCTCCCAGCGAACACCTGCCTATCATGGGAAGTGATAGATTAACCCATGATGAACCGGAATCATCATCAGGCACTATTCCGCCACAGTCCCAAACCTGAATCTTGGGATCCAGGAATACTCATTTTATTTACCTATTTAACAATAACAATAATCTCCCCATAAGCTTTGGATCACTTACAATAAATGCACAAAAATAAATAGAATCATCAGTACTTTTAACACTTACAAAGATTCCATTGAGGTGTTTCCTTTCACAACTCAAAAGGAGTGTCCTTCTGCTTCTTGTTATGAAATCCATTCCAGCAACTGATAAAGTCAGTTATATTCTATGCACATTCATGCTCTTAAAATATAAATATGGTAGTCTTCAAGTGCTACAGGGACCAAGTCATATTTTTTTAAATAAAAAAATGAACAGTCACAGATTAACACTGCTCTGAACTTGATTTTCATTTTGTTTGTGCTTGCATTCCTTTTTCGAATATATATATATATATATATATATAGAGAGAGAGAGAGAGAGAGAGAGAGAGTTGCTCACATGAGCTCCATGTAGTAGATGTGGACTGGCAGTGCACAAACTAGAGGACCCTTGCAAAGTTTTGGCAAAGGGCCACTGTATGTTCCCAGCAATGATCCGACATCTAGCTAATAAATCTTTAAACAGGGTTTCTAGGAAAAATGCCTGAGGCGAGGCTTATGAGGTTTATGAAAGAAAAGGGAAAGGGAAAAATACAACCCTTCAGATGTACATAATGCTGCAGTGGTTTGCCTCTTGTCTCATCTCTCCGGAGTATTTTGAACCTTATTTAGTGAACTTTATTTAGGACATGCATCATTTAAACCAATAATACAGGCTAAGGCTATGCTTGTGGTGAGAAGAATGTTTTTTGCTTACATGTTTTCCCCTTTTATAGCAATCTCATATGCTTCATCTTTTTTATGCCACTGATGGAACCACCAATAAAAGTAAAAAGTAAAGGACCCCTGGATGGTTAAGTCCAGTCAAAGGCAACTATGGGGTTGCAGCGCTCATCTCGTTTTCAGGCCAAGGGAGCCGGTGTTTGTCCACAGCTGGCTTTCTGGGTCATGTGGCCGGCATGACTAAACCGCTTCTGGTGCAATGGAACACTGAGACGGAAGCCAGAGCACACAGAAACACCATTTACCTTCCAATCGCAGTGGTACCTATTGCACTTGCACTGGCGTGCTTTCAAACTGCTAGGTTGGCAGGAGGCGGGACAGAGCAACAGGAGCTCACCATATTGTGGGGATTTGAACCTTCTGATTGGCAAGCCCACAGCCCTGGAACCACCAATGCTGGGCTTTGGATCATTGTGGTCTTTGGGTTTGTTTAGTTCGTTTGTCTTAAGGGCTTCAAGCCAGGCCAGACTAAGTGTGATGTTTCTTGTGTGGTGTTAGTTTTCATGGCTGAATTTTTAAAGACAAATAGCTGGAGCAAGGGGAGGGGAGAGCTGGACTGGAACCAGCATAAGGGGGGGGGTGAGCTTTAACCTTTTCCCCCCACTGTGGTCCCAATCAGAACTGCATTTTATTTGCATTGCTATTCACACTGGTGCCAAATGGGACCTTAGCAGACAGTATGTTGGGGCTGCATCACTCACCTGGCCTCCCTCTGCATGAGTTGCTACTGCATACCTCCCACATGCTGCTCTGGGGGTTCTCTTGATTCTCCAGAGCAGACCTGGGGAAGGTGGAGGAGCACCCAGGGGAAGGTGGGGAAGCCCCAATGTCCTCCCTCTGTGAGTATGTCAATGTTCCTTGAATGTGCACCATAATCCTGTTTTTCCTCTTCCCCTTCCCAGTCTCTCACCTCTCCATCCCAGTATGCAGCCAGAGGGAGGTCAGGCAAGTGGTGTAGCCTCGTCACACTGACCAATATTGCAAGGAGATATCCATCTACCCCTACCCCATGACCATGCTGTTCCTATTGGAGCTTTTTGAAAGTAGACGGGGAAACCACCAGGCAACTCAGGCAGCTCCACTGTCACTAAAGTGGTAGCACAGAACTCCTCAGCCCCTTCCGTTGGAATGCTTTTTCACATGACTTCTGAAGCCTCTTCCAGCCAATAATTTAGTTCCCCATGTTATCCTCTTCTTCTCACATGAATAAAACAAGTGTCTGTTTCACATGTGTGAACTGCTGTTTACCCTCCTGCTGATACATGCCTGGTTCACATGAAACATTTAACCACCGTTTAGTTTTGCATCCCTGATCCTAACCCACTCTCTTGCTATGACAATAGGCCTAACTAGTTCCTAGTACTGCATCCAGGTGATATGCATTTGTAAGCCTGAAAGAAGGGAGGGAAAACCAGATGTGATCTGTTTGATTTCTCCATCCTTTCCTTTTTCATGAACATTAGATTTTCAGCACTGGGTGACTCATCAAGATCTAATGCGACTAATGCATAATTTTCTTTTGTCTTCTAAGCACCACAGGCTGAACAGAATAATTGGATTTTTGACCTCCCCTGCAAACACATTCTTATTATTATTGAGATACTTCTTCAATTCAAGGATTTTTCTCTTGCCTTGTTTCGAGCTTTGTAATCTTACACGGGCTGATTAATATTTTGTCAAGATCACCCAATATCCATCTGTCTAGTCATGAGTAATGATGAGCTGTGTATTGTGGCATATTGATATGCTCCGCTATTACTATCATTAGTGTTAAAATCATGGACTCCAGCTGCTTATTTCTTAAAAGATGAAAGGTGCATTGAAACCTTCCATGGTAATTAATAGGGTATTGATTATAAAGCAGCCTCATTTAAGTCCGCTAGTAGTTGGTTCTTTCAGAGTATTGACTCAAAAAACAAATGGTTAAGTACCATTTTCACATTCTCTGGAGGGAATAAAAGATTTATTCCTTTCGTTCTCATACTTTTTTGGGGGGGGGATGAACCCCCACCCCACAACCAACAAAACTAGGAACTAAGATAGTATCTAATGCATCATTGTAGCAACATTCATTACATGAAGTGCAGATCACAAAGAAAGGTAATGGATGAAAGGAAGCAAGAACCATTAAACAATTAGGCTATTTTTCATTGGCTACAAAGACAATAATTGAAATGGTCTTGCTACTTCTGATTTATCAGCCGTTCATCTTCTTTTAGCAGGTGATTGAAAGTTGCCTTGCCTTTGTAAATACCAACACCAACAAAGAAAATACCTGTTGTCTCTTTATGTCCTGACCACCTCTTCTTCCTTTCACGACACATAACTTCTGCTTACGTGGGGCCTATACTATGAGGCTTAAGTGGATCAAACTCACAGATTTTTGTGATGAACATTTTCCTCTGATTGAAGCTGTACCAGTCATTGCCCACAAAGCATTAAGTGCACAGGTAATGTGTTTAAAGAAATGAACAATGCAATGATCCCTCTGTCTCCAAAGAAAAGATGGGAGGGTTTTCTAATCCAGGGGAGGCTAACACGAGTCATGGCAGATATTATTGGACTGCCAGCTCCTTTTAGCCCCAGCCAGAATGGTTCATGAATGAGTGGAGAGAGGGGGTAATACTAGGATAGCTACATTGTTGTTGTTGTTTAGTCGTTTAGTTGTGTCCGACTCTTCGTGACCCATGGACCAGAGCAAGCCAGGCACTCCTGTCTTCCACTGCCTCCCGCAGTTTGGTCAAACTCATGTTTGTAGCTTCAAGAACACTGTCCAACCATCTCGTCCTCTGTCGTCCCCTTCTCCTAGTGTCCTCAATCTTTCCCAACATCAGGGTCTTTTCCAGGGAGTCTTCTCTTCTCATGAGGTGGCCAAAGTAGCTACATTAGATGAAGGCTATGTACTGTTTCTCTATGAATTACAGACATCACATGTTGAGCTTTAAAGTATGTTTGCATAATTCAAATTTGCCTATTTCTTCACCCAGTTTCACACAAAGGAAGGAATTCAGTGTCACACTCTTCTGATAGTTCCATTAGTGCAAGAATGTCTGCTTGCCAGATGGAATTCTCATCCCTCTCTTCCTCCCATATGCTGCTCTGGGGGTTCTTCTGATTCTCCAGAGCAGACTTGAGGGTGGTGGAGGGTTACCCAGGGAAAATTGAGAAAGCCCCATTGTGCTAGTGGGGTGCCTTGTGCTCCCTCTGCGAGTGTGCCAAAGTTCCTTCAACCTGCACCACAATCCTGTCTCTCCTTTTCAAACCATAAATATAGGCAATATAAATAGGTGTGTCTCACCTCAGAAGAGATATGTGATCGTGTGATTTTTGTCATCTGACCTTATCCATAGAAGTGTTCTGTGGAGCATAGTGAAGGTGTGTGGAAGGTGTGGAAGGTGTGTTACTGGCATTCGCTGGACTTCAGAAAGTACCGTATGTTTGTGTGGAAATAATGTGCACAGCTTTGTTTAGCTTCCTAACATTATCCTTGTGTCCATAATCACTTCCCCATACCTTGGAGCAAGTTGAGCTAAAGCTTGAAGCTATCAATGGGAGTTGTATAGGGAGCAGTTATCCCAGTAAAGGCTCAGGAGAGACCTTGATGTCTTCTCAGACAGTTCCTGCTCCTTCTTGCTATGATATGCACACCAGGCCCTTCGCTGGTTTCTTCCTCCTCCTGGGTATAGTCCTGATAGTGAAGCCTTCTGGCAGTCAGATGAGCACTCCTCTGCTAACTCTGGACTTTTTGCTTGGCCCAACACTGACTCAGCTTATTGGTGGGGTGGGGGTGGAAGTAGTGGAGAACACTCTGGGGTCTGGACAGGAATCTACACACTGTGTGAAGGGTCATAGGCAGATGTAGGCCAGGAGTCCCTGGGAATGGGTAATGTAGGATGCTGTACAACCACAATAGGTTTTTCAGAGTCCCCAGGTGTGCACAAGGTCTCTGTGGGGTCCCACACCTTCCCCTCAGGTGAGATCCCTCCAGGACCAGTGCCATGGTAGGCTGACCACTTTTCATGATGTGAGATGCCCTGCCACGATGTAAACCTTTGTGCTGAGAATCCCATGCTACAGAGATACTGATTTATTTCATTTATTTTTTAAAAAAAGTTTGAAGGGAAAAGAAGCCCAGTTGCATACTTTATACATCTAGTAAGGTATATGCAACTCCCTTCCCTTGATTTTTTTTAAATTTTATTTCTTTCACTTCCCATGAAAGAGCCTTCAACAACTTCAACAACAAACCAATGCATGCTTTACTGACAACAAATACTTTTGTGAAAACAGGGGGTGGGTATGGCTAAAAACCCTGTTTCCAGCAGTTTCAGGAGCAGAGAGAGACACAGACACTGAACAGCTCAGACAGGAGTTACCTAGTTACAAGATAATGGAAAGAGAAACAGAAGGGAGGGAACAGGCAGCAGATATGTCATTATAGAGTGTGGGGGACCTTCCCTCCCCAAAAACTAGGAGATCCGTCCGTATTAGAGAACAAAGAATGCAGAGAGGAGGAGGAACAATGTTTTCACATATGGATGGGTCTTTGGGGTGTGAAATGGATCTGGAACAATTGTACTGACTTAGTGCATTATCCACCTCAGATCAGATAGTTAATCTCAGTATCCACTCAAACTGGGCAATGCCTTCAGGCTCGAATGGCTTGGCAGGCCTCACTATTCATGTTCCCTGGCACATAGGCCACAAGCGGATTAATGCATTTTGGGAGGTAGGGCCGGGCCAGGCCATTTTCTGTATTTATCTGCAAGGTTTCTGTGAATAGAAAAGCCATTCTTGCTTATTGTTTAAAGAGTTGACCCTAATTTAATGGCTGCGGTCAAATAACCAGCAAATCATATCCCTCTCATTGTGACTTACAGATATTTCAGAAAGTTTGATGAAGTATGATGTGAGCTTCAGCATGTCTTAGCAGTACCAGAGGGAGGGGGCTAGAGCAGCGCCAAGGTGGGAGGGGGGAACTTATTGACACATGTTCCCCCTTGATAATAAAGCCAGTTGATTTGTTATGTGTGAACAAGCTACTTGATGAATTCTTCCACAGCTTGCCATTTGTTCAGTAACAGAATTTAGCTTTTTAAACAGATTTGTCCATTAATCATAATTGTTTGTATATCTGATTAGTTTATGAAAAATAATGGCCTGCAGCAAAATATTGTATTGTGTCAGCTCTTCTGTATGATGGAAACTATTTGAAAAACTCAGGTGGATATTTTTTTAAAAGTTAAAAAATATTTGGCTGAATTCCTAACAATCAATATTTATTAGAGTATAATGGATTACAAAAAAACCCCCATCCTTCATCTCCATATAAAAATAACCAAAAAGGTGAATTGGGGTACTTTTATACTTTTGAAATGCACAAAAATATTGTTTGCTTTGCAATGACAAGCTATTTAAAATTTAACGCTCTTTTAAACTTTGGGGATGCATATTCCACCACTGTTATGTGTTTTGCTAAGCTAAGATCTGATGAGCGCTGAAGTTAAGCACTATTAATCTCTCCTGTCTTGACTTTTCCTTTAATCTGACAGTTCTCAGCACTAAAATGAGACTGTCAGAAGCTCTTGGGAACACAGGAAGCTGCCATATACCAAGCCAGAACAATGGTCCACCCAGATCCATATTGTCTACACTGAATGGCAATGGCTTGCGAGGGTTTGGGGCAGGGGACATTCTCATCCCTACTTGGACATGCTGGGGCTTGAGTATGGATGCAAAGTAGATGCCGTACCATTGAACTACAGCCCTTCCTGTGAAAAAGAACTAGGCTTGAAGTGCGGATCACTTATTTATGTGCTGCTGCTCTTGGAGATGACTGGGGCTACAGGTTGAAGGCTTTCTTGGGCATTCTCAGGGAATGGTCTGGATCAGAGGATTGAGGAACGCATTCTCAGGCAGATCAGCTCCCCTCGGAAGAGGAGGAGGGGGAAGATTGCCCCCCCGATCTTCAGTGCTTTCAGGAGCAGAGAATGACACAGATACTGAGCAGTTTCCACAGGAGTTGCCTAGTTACAAGATAGTGGAAGGAGAAAGAGAAGGGAGGGAGCAGCTAGCACAGACATCATTGGAGAGCATGGGGGTCCCTCCCTCCCCAATAACTAGGAGGTCATTCTGTATTAGAGAACAGAGAATGCAGAGAGGAGGAACTTCCAATTGGGTCCCAGGATGTTGCTGGGGATGTAAGGGGGAGGACTTAGAGTAGCCAACTGCTCTCCTTGTGAAGATATGTGGGTGTTTGCTTGCAACTAGATGACTGAATAAAAAGGACTATAAAATATAAACTGCTTGTTATTCTCATCTATGAAGTGACCGAGGGGGAGGAGAGGACTCTCCACGCTTGATAGGCATTGAGGGGTTCTTAGGAGCCCAGAATAAGTCTAGACACCAAATAGGATTGAAGCATTCAGATTTGGTCAGAGTGTGCTTCCCTACCACACTGTCCAAGCTAGCTCTCAGAACATGAGGTACCTGCTCATGTTCTGAGGTTTCAAAAGAGTGCAACCTGCAGGATGCTCTCACCATCAGATTTATGGCATTGCACTGATGTTGCTTGCTACCGCCATCACCAGTTACTCAGCTCATCTTCAGTGTGAAGTGGCAGCACTTTTGAATGGGAGTTGGTGTTCAGCTCTAATCCATGGTGGCCACCTGCCACCATATTAAGTTAAGCCCAGCATCTTGCATGTGGTTTTTGATTACTCCCAAAATCAAAACAAAACACCAGCAACAAATTGAGTGATTGATTGATTGTCATGCCACTTACTTGCCAAAATGCTTGTAAGTGATTTACCCGTATAAAACCAATTATAATGACGATAGCCAAAAATAATTAAGATACACAATAAAACAATTGGATCAAAACATTAAAATAAACCCCAACAATTAGAATTTACAACCAAAAGGCCAATTAATCCAGCATAACAGTTAAAACAGCAATCAAAAGAATGAAAAGAGGTGCTTCAAGTCATCAGGTGAACGCTGCCTCTGAACTTGGTGCCTCTGAACGCTGCCTCTGAACTAGCTGTCATGGCAAATAGCCACTGATGTGCAACTCTCTTCTGAATTTGTCTTAGCCCCTTCTTAAGTCATCAGAAGCTAGTGTCACGTATTGTGGAAGTGATTTCCAAAAATCAAATTAGGTACTGTGTGAAGAAATATTTTGTTTTATCCACCCTGATTTTGCTGCCAATTAATTTATTTGGATCACCTCAGGTTCTAGTTTGAGAGGAGGAGAAGAAAGTATCTCCATCCTATTTTCCGCATCATTTTAAAAAGCCCTGCCATGTCCCTTGCCTTCTTAGTTGTCTGCCCCTAAAAAGACCCAAATGCTTTAGCTTTTGCTCCTAGGGAAGGTGCTCCAGTCCCCAGATCATTTACTTGCCCTTTCTGCACCCTTTCCAGTTCCTTGTGGTGGCATCATTTTTTAGAAGAGGGCATTACGATACTAGTAGTTTTAATTTCAAGCCCTTGATTAATGACCCTGAGCATAGAATCTGACATTCTCACAGCTGTTGCATATTGCATTGACATTTTCATTGAACTCTTTACCATAAACCAACAATCTCTTACCTGGTTAGTCACCGCTAGTTCAGACTCCATCAATCTATATGCGAAAGTAGGGGAGGGGCAGGAAGTTGTCCCAATGTGGATTAATTTACACTTATTTATGCTGAGCCTGGTGCTGTACTGAATGAAGCCTGTCCTCTAATTTCTCAAAAGCTTTCTTTCCCTGCAAAAGAGTCCTCCATTTTCTCACCTCATTCTCTGGGTGCTTGAGAATTTTGGTGGGTGCAGTGTTTTAAGCTCACTGTATTATGGCAAATATTTGCTCATATGAAAAATCTCCATAGGAGGAGTTACCTCATGATTTTTCTTTAGGGCTTTGAACAGAAGGGCAGACATCCAGAAAAACTATAGATTACAGGGCACTGGTGAGACAAGGCACATAAACAAACAAACAAACAAACAAACAAACAAATGCCACAAGCACCCCTTGGTCACTTCAAAAGTAGGATAACCATGACAAAACACATGAACTCTAAGCTAATGGTGTAGCATGTTTCGATCCCGGAGTGTCCTGCTTTTCCTTAGACGTCCCTATTTTCATTAGAGAAACTTTGGGTATGGTAGGATATCCTCTATTTTCATTGGAGAAATATTGGAGGGTTGTTGCCCCAGGACTGTAAAATTTCAACAGTCGGTGCTGCCTCAATAGAGCTGTGTGCTTCCGTAGCTGGGCTCCATTGAAAATGATTTATCCATGCGAACCAGGAAGTGACCTCTCTAGACAACCCAAAGCCCAGCACCTCACTTACCCTGCTCTGGGAAGGAAGCCTGAGGGTTGGGGGGGGGAGCGTCAAATTTTGACCTAGCTCCCCACACACCGCATGGCAAGGCAGGGTGTGGCCCATGGGTTCCATGTTGAAGTACCCTTGTGGCCCACTTGGTATGAAAACTTGCACCGCTCTGGTATAGCCTTATTTTGGCCCAATTCTATTAAGATGGTCAGCAGTATAAGAGGGGAAACATTTGTACCCCTTTATTGACAGAAAAATCATGCACAATTCCACTGCCTGTTACTACTTATTTGAACAGCATCCCCCCCCCGCCGCCCAAATGGGAGTTTTTTTTCTTTCTCCCTGCATCCACTGTTTCATTTTACTAGTCGGAGGGTAAATCTAATCAACATGACAAGGCCACACAAAAAGAACCCTTCCAACTTGATAAATCTTCATTAATTTAGATCTAATCTAAAGATACGGCAATTGCTTTGTGAGAAATTAATTTTGTCCCTGGTATTTCTGAACATAAGGGACACCAGCCTTCCTACTGTTACTATAGTAATCATATTTTCTCTCTATTCTAATAAATATTCTCCCTTCTAAGTTTGGCATTAACGGAAGCTGCCAGAATCCTGTGGGAGGATTGGGGCTGGTTTTTTTCACGCTGTGCTCTGCTGTAGAAGTGAGATGCATGAAGATGCAGGAGATTGAACTGCTTCAATTATCAGATATTGGAATACACTATATTCTCATCCTGATGCAACAGGGATTTATATGTTCAACACCCTAGTGTTAATGGGAACTGCATGTGTAAATCTGCTGTGGACAGCAAAGAGAGTCTTTTATGCAACACAGGCTTCGTGAGCCAATCTAAGCCATTCACAACATGATAAAAGTAAAACAGCACAGTAGGCAGAAAGCCACATAAAATATAGTGTGTGTGTTTGTGTGTGTGTGTAAGTTGTTCTGAAAAAGAATCATTTTAGAAACTAATGAACAAATAAATAAATAAATTATTGCCCTACATCTCATCAAACTGCAACAATAGTGACTTCTGCTACCGCACCCACAACAGAATAATCTCCCCGGCCAGAGGTTCAAATTTCTTCACTGTATGCTCAGGAAATACTTTGTTCTGGAGGTGTGCCAGCTTTCCAGCATTGTATTTCCTTTCCCCTGGGGTAATCATATCCTTCTTTTTCCGTTGGTGGAATGTTTTCCCCAAGGAAACCACACTTGGTGCCATCATTATCAGATTTGGGGTGCCAGGTTGAGACATTTTTCTTCACTCAGGACTTGGGTAACTTAGCTGGCCTCTGCTGTGTTTTTCTTTTAGTGGGGTGGGGTAGGGCACATTGTGTTACTGGATGAGCATTTTAGGTATTTTGTATTGTACATTGGTTTTGGGGGGATTTTAATTGCTTTTATGTGTTTGCATTTTATCTTCTTAAGTCGCTTTGGAACTTCTTTGTTCACTAACAGATGTACAGTGGTACCTCTACTTATGAATAACTCTACTTACGAATGTTTCTACTTACGAACGGAGCTCCATCCGCCATCTTGGATGCGGTTTAGATAGGATTTTTTCTACTTACGAATTTTTAGATAGGGTTGCTTCAACTTACGAAATTTTTCTCCCAATGCATTCCTATGGGATTCGACTTACAATTTTTTTTCGACTTACGAATGTGCATTCGGAACGCATTAAATTCGTATGTAGAGGTGCCGCTGTAATATAAATAGTACTGAGAATGATCATCCATACCATACACCAAGGGTTGAACAAGCTGACTGTTGCGAGAACAATCGATGTGAAACTGCCTAGACATTGCCATCAATATCATGCTCTTTTCTCCACCCTACCTCCAAAAAAAATATGGAACATGGCAACCAGAGAACGTAACAGTCCCTCTGTGTTTGGAATACCATCTCCAGGAACGTATGCCTGCTACATCAATTCCCAAGCATGTGGGTACAGCTTTAACAATATTGCTGTTGCAGTTACTCAATCTAGCAATAGTGTGTGTGTCTATGGAATGAATAACATTGTCAGGTTTATTGGTTGATACAATTGTACCCCCTCCTCACAAAAAAGGAAAAGCGGAAAGGTAAGTGCAACAAAAACCCTGCATTCCAGTCATGAGAATTTCACCGTTTTCTCCTCCCCACTTTTAAATAATTTTCTCACACAACTTTTCCCCCTCTTTAATTTTTGGAGAATGCTTCTATACTATAAAGTTTGGCGCACACACACTTTTTTTTCTTTGTCAGACATTTTCCTAGGATATGTAAAATCAAATATTCTGCTTGACAATTCAATGTAACCTGAAAGAGCAAGTGTTTGAATTTTGCTAGCAAAACATGGGCTAGCTAACTGAATT